>NC_040913.2:15563503-15880007 GCF_004126475.2 Phyllostomus discolor
TGTTGACAGATGTTCCAGCTCACAGACTCTGTCCTTGGACCTTCCCAGTCAACTGATGAGCCCGTCAGAGGCACTCTGTATTGTTGTCAGTTTTTCTGAACATTTACTCTTGATAATTTTTTGACAGTTTCCATCTCTCTGCTTGCATGTCCCATCTGTTCTCGCATGTTTTCTATTGTTTTATTAAAGCCTTGATGTAGTTATTTTGAATTGCTGTTGATGATTCTAAAAACAGTGCTATGTGTCCTGGTTCTAATGTTTACTCTTTCTCTTCAGAATGTGTGTCTCTTGCCCTTTAATATGTATTATGATTTTTGATAAAAGCCAGACATGATGGATTAGGCAATGTGAACAGAGGCAACAGGTTTTTTAGTGTAAGCTTTTATGTTAATCTGTCGGGAAGTTGAGTTGTTTGTATTATTTGCTGTGTGTGTAGACGCCAGATGCTTCAAATTCCTCTAGTGTCCTATGTACTAATAGAAACAATAGATTTTATGGCTTACAGCTCATTCAGCTAAAATCGACTGTTATTAGATGAGTCCTATTGATATGGTAATAAAGTATGTGTATGAGTGGATGTAAAAAATGCATTCTATAGCTTTATTATTAATTCTCGTATTTAAATGTCCTGTGTCCCTAAGCTATGATTTTCACAGTATTTCTTTGTTTTTTTCCTCTTGTTTTTTAAGTATAATGGGAAGGTTAGGTGGGATTTGGATAATTGTTCCTCCTCCTCCCAGGTAGAATGAGGTTCTGTTAAATCTTTTTTCTCTGGAGAAAGATCTGAGCATATTTCAGAATGGTTATTATCCCTTCCTTCTGCCAGATCCACCAGTGGATTTATGGTTCTTTACCATGAGAACCTGGTGAAATTCCCAGGAGCAATACGTGCAAAAGTGTTGGGCTCCTGCTCACTAAGGCCTCTGTGAGCTTCTGACTCTCCTTAGTCCACACTGCACTTACCCAACTGGTCAAACTTAGGATTGAAGGGTGTCTAACTGTATCACCTCTAGCAGCTCCTGCTTTTAAAACAAGCCAATCTCAATTTCTTGTGATTGTCTATATGCATTAACCTCTCCAGAATGTGTGATGTGGGGTGGTGGTTACCCCTGCAACTGAGATTCTGTAATGAGTCAAGGAAAAGTAATTGAATTTAGCTTGTTCAGATGATTTCTTCTTGTAAGCACTGAAATAATAGCTTTCAAGTGCTTACTGTAAATGAACAGGATATTTCATATTCTTAATTTGAAGAGTGCCATGTCATATATTTTTCCCATAGAACAAATAACTCTTTTTTATGTAGGAACTTTATATTGGCATAATTTTACTTCTACACTCCATGTAGATAAAATTAATTTAAAATGAATCACTACCTAAATTCACGTCATGTAATCTTTTCACAATGTATATAAAATAAGCCATAAATAATATGCCTTAAATAATAATAATACATTGAAATGGATCACATAAATCTACATATACAATAAAATTGCATATAATGAAATACACCTACACATAAGTGCACATACTTATATATAAGTGCAAATATATGCATGTGCATATGTATATATACATCATACATATACACACATGTATGTCTATATGTATATTTTTATTTTTTAAATACATTTTATTGATTATGCTATTACAGTTGTCCCACTTTTCCCCCTTCACTCAGCTCCACCCTGCACACCCCCCACCCACAATCCCACCCTTTAGTTCCTGTCCATGGGTTGTACATATGATATCTATGGATTCTATATATCCTATACTATTTTTTAACCTCCCCCTATTTTCTACCTGCCATCTATGCTACTTACTCTCTGTACCTTTTCCCCCTCTCTCCTCCTCCCACTCCCCTGTTGATAACCCTCCATGTGATCTCCATTTCTGTGGTTCTGTTCCTATTCTAGTTGTTTGCTTAGTTTGCTTTTGGTTTTATTTTAGGTGTGGTTGTTAATGATTGTGAGTTCGCTGTCATTTTACTGAACATGTTTTTTATCTTCTTTTTCTTAGATAAGTCCCTTTAACATTTCCTATAATAGGGCTTGGTGATGATGAACTCTAATTTGACCTTACCTGAGAAGAACCTTATCTGCCCTTCCATTCTAAATGAAAGCTTTGCTGGATAGAGCACTCTTGGATGTAGGTCCTCGCCTTTCATCATTTCAAATACTTTCTTCCAGCCCCTTCTTGCCTGTAAGGTCTCTTTTGAGAAATCAGCTGACAGTCTTATGGGAACTCCTTTGTAGGTCACTGTCTCCTTTTCTCTTGCTTCTTCTAGGATTCTCTCCATTTTAATCTTGGCTAATGTAATCATGATATGCCTTGATGTGTTCCTCCTTGGGTCCAACTTCTTTGGGACTCTCCGAGCTTCCTGGACTTCCTGGAAGTCTATTTCCTTTCCCAGGCTGAGGAAGTTCTCCTTTATTATTTGCTCAAACAACTTTTCCACTTGTTGCTCTTCCTCTTCTCCTTCTGGCACTCCTATAATTTGGATATTGAAATGTTTGAAGATGTCCTGAGGGTTCTTAAGCCTCTCCTCATTTTTAAAAAATTCTTGTTTCTTCATTGTTTTCTGGGTCGATGTTTCTTTCTTCCTTCTGATCTACACCATTGATTTGAGTCCCAATTTCCTTCCCATCACTATTGGTTCCTTGTACATTTTCCTTTATTTCACTTAGTGTAGCCTTCATTTTTTCATCTAATTTGTGACCAAATTCAACCAATTCTGTGAGTATCCTGAATACCAGTGTTTTGAACTGTGCAGCTGATAGGTTGGCTATCTTTGTTGCTTAGTTGTATTTTTTCTGAGGCTTTGATGTGTTCTTTCATTTGGGCCATTTTTTTTTTTGTCTTGATGCACCTGTTAAGTGGTGAGGGACAGAGCCTTAGATGTTCACCAGGGCAGGGCAACCCATGTAGTTGGGTTGTGAGGCAGTATGTGGGGATGGGGTCTGAGAGGGGACAATGGTGCTTGCTGCTCTCTCTGCCTGATTTCACTCACTTTCCCGGCTTCCCACAAGCAAACTGGGCCCTTCTGATGCTGATTCCCGTGTGAGTGGGTTTGTGTACATTTTAGGACCCTGTGGGTCTCTTCAATGAACTCTCTTGTGAGGCTGGGAGTTTCTCCTCCTGGTGCTTCAACCCCCACAGGTGTTTTCAGTTGGTGGTTTGAGGCTTTATTTCCATGAGCTGGGGCCCTGGGTTGCTGTGTCTGTTCGCTTCCCAGCTGTTTCTCCCAGTTTATCTGCTTGTGAATGTGGGATGGCCCAGTCCAGAATCTGCCACCTTGCTGGGTCCGCCAGCCACTGTCTTGCCTGCCCTGCCTTGCTGTGAGTTCTCTCCACCTGGCCGATGGACTCCGCCCCACCTACGGGTCTGGATGAATGTGTCTTCTTTAACTCCTTGGTTGTCAGACTTCCATACAGTTAGATTTTCTGGCAGTTCTGGTTGTTTTTTGTTTTTAAATTTGTTGTTGTCCTTCTTTTGGTTGGGCGAGGAGGCACAGTATATCTACCTACACCTCCATCTTGGCTGGAAGTCTATATATATGCATATTTGATGGGCCTTATCAGTGTAACTTTCTGGGTTGTGATATTTTGTAGTGGTTATATATGATATTACCAGTGGGGAATACTGGGTAAAGGGTCTACACAATCTCTGTATGCTTTATCACAAGTGCATGTGAGTGTGCAATGATATCAAATTTAACTTTTTTTAAAAAAAGAAAAAAAAATTAGTAGCTCTGACAACCAAGCAGATAATGGAAAATGTACTTTACAGTAAACTGCCTATGCTATGATAGGAGTTTGGAAACATGATTTTAACAATCTGTGTGCCTCTAGAGGTAAAAAGAAAGTTCACTTTTTCTCAAATGGAAAAACCAAAATAAAAATTCTAGTCCTTATGAGAAAGTGCTAAGACTAATTATTTAAAAAAACATTTTATTATTTTGTATTATTCTTACTAGCTAAACAATAAAATAAGCTACCATTGTGAAAATGACTATAAGACACTCAACATGCCAGTTCAGATAGCTGAACTGACATGTCAGAATGCTTTTCTCATTTCTTTAAAAATAAAACCTGAATGCTGGAGTAAAAAGTTTTCTTTAAGTTTTGACATTTTAAATATATAATAAATACTCCTGTATGTGCTATGCACCCCCATCAAATCTCAACTATTTCCCTACTTGTTTTAGATTTACTGTTTTTGTAAAAAGAAAAAAGAAAGAAACAGTTGAAATTTCCTATGTCTACCTTTTCACCTTCCCCAGAAATAACAGAGTCATGAGTGTGATATTTATTTCCAAAAAATTATTTATAATTTGATAAATAAATTTCCATAACATGAACCAGAAACTACATATTCTAAGAGTGAATCTCATCCATAAGAAATAAACAATTGCTAAAACTAATTATAGTGTCAGTAACTACTTTAAACTAGATTCAAAGAGATGCTTGGAGCTTACCATTTGAAATTTGGCTGCCCATAAAAAAAAATCTAGAAATTTGAAGGATTTGAGTAATTGAGGTGGGTAGGTGAATGCAGAGTGCAGAGCATCTAAGTAAAATTGATGTGAAGTGAAGTAGCCTCATGTGGTTTTCTTTTCAATAACAGAGTCGGCCAATATATAACACCTATAAAATATCTAAAACTGTCACTATGTCACTATATTCTAAGTTGAGTGGTAGACAGTAGGTATCAAGAAACAGTGTCCGAAATTTGTATATGGATCATGTCCTTGGCAAAATCTAAGAAAGCAAAACAATACTTTCTCATTTTTAAACATGAAGATGGTTAATTCATAAAGAAAATTTCTTTGTGTACTATAAGACCCTTCTGTTGCTCATTTGGAAGTGAAAAGACTTCTTTGGGAATGCGTGGTTTGGCAGACTTCCATATTGACTAATTTTTGCTATTAGAAAATTTTTATTGTTTTACTTTTTATATTCTAATCTATTTTATTTCCTGAGAAGTATATTGCTATTAACAACAAATTAAAGTGGGAAATGGAAGAAAAAATCAAGGACAGTGTTCCTTTTGATTTAGAAAATGAAGGTCAAATAGTTCAAATGTTCATGACTGTTTATTATGTACTAATATTTATTTTTAAATTCTCAGTAAAAATATTTAAATGACATATTTTTACAGTGCATTATAGATAATATGGCAAATATTTTCTTTAAATTTCAATTACACCAAAGTAAATAGAGGATATTTTTAAAGAAGTCTTTCCTTTTTAAAAGCTCAAAATGTAATATCTTGGTGTTGGTTAAAAAAAAGAATTGACATTTACTCACAAAATTTAAGTCAAAATGGATTCCAGATCTAAGTGTTAGAACTGAAACTATAAAACTCTTAGAAGGAACATTGATCTTGGCAATGATTTTATAGGTATTGCACCAAAAGCAAAAGCAAAAGCAACAATAGCAAAAATAAACAAGTGGAAGTACATTGAACTAAAAAGCTTCTGCATAGCAAAAAGAGGATTTCAAAACATAAAAAGGCAATATTCAGAATGAGAGAAAATATATGATAAGGGGTTAATATCCACAATACATAAGGGACACATACAAGTCAACAAAATAATAATGATAATGCAATTAAAAATGGGCAAAGGACTTGGATATACACTTTCCCAAAGAGGATATTCAAATGGCCAGCAGATACGTGAAAAGGTGCCCAACATCACTAATGATCAGGGAAATGTGCATCATAACTGGAATGAGATATCATCGCATTCCTGTTACAAAGGCTATTATCAAAAACCCTAGAGATAACAAGACTGGCAAGATGTGGAGAAAAGGGAAGTCTTATACATTATTGGTGAAAATGAAAACTGGTAGATCCGCTCTACAAAACAATATGCAAGGTCCTCAAAATATTAAAATAGAGCTACCACATGATCCAGCAACTCCACCTTTGGGTATCAATGCGAAGAAAATGAAATCGCTATCTCAAAGGGAAACCTATACCCCTACGTTTATTGCACCATTTCTTATATTAGCCAAGGCATGGGAACAAGCTCAAGGGACAAATAGATAGACCATGAAAAAGAAGGAAATCCTGTCATTTGCAATAGCATAGATGAAACCTGAGGGCATTATGTTATGCTAAATGAAATATGTCAGGCAGAAAAAAGACAAGTACTTTATTATCTTATTTATATAAGAAATCTAAAGAAAAACAAGCACACAGGGACAGAGAAGAGACTGGTGGTTGCCAAGGGCATGGTTTCAAAGGTTGGGACATGGTTGAAAGTTATTGAAGGGTATACACTTATAGTGATAAGATGAGTACTTTCTGGAGATCTAATGTATAATGCATTGACTACAGATACAATGCTGTATTGCATGTTTAAAAGTTGTTAGGAAGTAAATCTTAAAAGCTTTCAGTACACACACACAGATGTAACTATGTGAAGTGATGGATATGTAAACTAATTTTATGCTAGTAATCACTTTGCTATATATATATATAAAATCACTATGCTGTACACCTTATATTTATATAATGTAATATGTTAATTATATCAAAATAAATCTGAAAAAATAAAATAAGTAAGTAGAATTTACAGAGCAAAAGTGAAAAGAAAAAGGGTTCGATGTTAGAGAAGCATTCTAGCTGAAAACTAGAGAGTAGATTGAGCATATGTGTTTTATGCTCTATTTAGTAATTAGAGTTGCATATAAACAAGAAATAATTTATCACTTAACAATTAAAAAGCTTACAGGTGTGAAAAATCTTCCCAAGAGAAAAGCATTTCAAGTCAGATTGGAAGATTGTGATGAATTTGAATTGATAAAGCTAGATAGATATCCAGAACAAGTGATATCCAAATTTGAGCTGAGGGAAATTAGTTAAGAATAGACATAGACAATTAGGATTAAACATGTGTATATTGGAAAAGATTATTGAGCAAACTAGAATAGGACATAATATTAGTGAATGAAAGAAGGTAATATAGTTAGGGTAGATTTATATGACAGAAGAACCAAGGTGAAAGTTTAGGTATTAGAGAACTATACTTAGATGAAAACCTACAAAGAAGATTCTATCTGTTAGACAAAAATAAATGGTTTACTAGAGAAATAATGAGAATTTAATTCTAATTATTTGCCTACTACCTTATAGTGCATATAATACATATAACATAATTTCCAAAATTTAATTGGCTTTTAATTCTTCAACATCATTGGAACAGAATACAGAACTCAAAAACTTTCAAAATTGACAATAAAGTATGGAAAACTGATACTGCAGTGCAGTGGGGAAAGGATACCTTTTCAACCAATGGGTCTTTGTCACTAGGCTATTCATTGTTTTAAAGTATGAATTTTGATCTCTCCATAAACAAAATGAATTCAGATGGATTATAGATTTATACCTGAAAGTAAAATAGTGAAGTTTCCAGAACTTCATTATTTTATATTTGGAGTAGATAGATGTTTTTTTTTTTTTTTTAAAGGGAGGCAAAGTCAGTAGTCAAAAGATGATGATAAATTTTACTTCATTAATGTAAGAAAGTGAAGTTACTTTTCATCAAGAATTACCAATAAAACAGTAAAAAGACATCCTGTTTTGTGAGAGAAGACATTTGCAACACATAAATCTGCAAATTTCACAGTGCATAAAGAACCCTTCTAAATGAATATGTAAGGAACTCTTCTAGGGAAATAATGCAACGTTCACCCAAGATAAGAGAAAAATGGGGGAACACTTAAACAAACACTTCGCAACAGAAAACATCTAAATCGCCAATAAACATCAGAAAATGTACTCAGTTTCATTGGTCAGAGGGAAAAGAAAAATATAAAGTTAAAACCTCAAACTGACACCGTTGTATACTCGATAGAATACAACAGACACAGAAAGCAAAATGTCAAGTACTAGTAGGTGTGTGGAGAAACTCAGATTCTCATGTTGTTTGTGAGGAAGTGCATTGGCATAAATACACTGGCAAGGGGTTTAGCAGACTCCACTGAAACTGAATATGCTATACCGTTGATGTAGCAGTTGTGGACCCTACCATATGACATATAAACATGAGTCCCATCGTTCACCAAATATGCATCTAAAACTTTTGTAGACTTTTTTAAAATAGCCAAATATTGGAAATGACATAAATAACCCTCAATATTGAGATGGATAATTATACTATATCTTATTCATTCAAGAATTAATAAATTCTTACAGTAGTGAGAGTAAATAAATTACACAGTAGTGAGAATAAACCTCTACAATTATATGTGATAACATGGATTAATTTCACAAATAAAGTATTGCACAAACTAAGGCAAGCAGGAAAAGCAATGCTGTACAATTCAGTTTATCTATCACAACAGAGGAAGGGAGAGGGAAAGGGGAGAGAACAAGTAAAACATTTGTGTTGGCAGAAGTTAGGTTAACGCTTATGTTTGGTGAACTGTGGTCTTAGAGAGGAACTGGGGCTTCTGGTTTCTGTTACTGTTCTATTTATCTTGTTCTCCTTTGCTTGAATGTGTTTATGAGATCAAATTAAGTAAATTTATAGTTATGATTTGTGCACTTTTCTATATGTGTACTGTACTTGAATAAAAATTTAACTAAAAATATCCTTATTGTGCAGGGTCACAGTCATAAATCCCTAGGATTGCTGATAAAATCACTTTTTTTTAAGACTTTATTTATTTATTTTTAGAGAGGGAAGGGAGGGAGAAAGAGAGAGAGAGAAACAGCAATGTGCGGTTGCTAGGGGCCTTGGCCTGCAACCCAGGCATGTGCCCTGACTGGGAATCGAACCTGTGAAACTTTGGTTCGCAGCCTGTGCTCAACCAACTGAAATCACTTGTTTTTAAAGTTCTGAAATCTGCAATTTTAAATTTAAACCAGACAGATTTTTATCAGTATTGTAGTTAAAATAAATGAATTCGAGGCCATATCTGTCATATGAACAAAAGGCATGGGGATGGATAATTTAAGGTATATTTGAAAGTTACTGAGTAGATTGGCATGATTGACTATTGGGTTTCAGAAAAAAATGATGCAAGTGATAAATTGGTAAAAAGGGGAAGGTTATTTGATTTTAAGTAATGAAAACAGAAAGGTAATTTGAATTAAGTAATTAAGATATTTGAATGATGTGCTAGAGAAGTTCAACTGCATTTTTTAGATAATGAAATACCAATGGTTATGAGAAGAGAAAATAATAGAACTTTACCCTTTATGGAGATGACTCAGATGGCAATGTGAAGAACATATTTTAAAAATTAGACTCCAGATACCTGGAGATTATTTGGATAGATACCACAATAGATAAAGCAGATGGTGAAAACCTGAACCAAGATCTTAACAACAATAATAACAACAACAAACTAGAACAGAAAGGCAGAGAATTTTGCAAAATGTAATATTAGGAATATTGACAGAATAGAGCAAGTGATTAGATATAGTAAATGGGAAAGAAATGCATAAGGTAAAAGTGACTTTAATATTTCTAACCTATAAGAAAAGCAAGTAAAGAATTTCATTAACAGAAATAATAATAGCAAAGGAGCTATTATTAGCAAAGTAATAAACTAATTACTAATTAAATTACTAATTATAAATTAGTAATTTATTAATTACTAATACATTACTTACTAATTTAAGTATATGTTTCTCAAATCTCTACACTGAAAGTGATATTTCTTAGTAGTTTGTATATTCTCCCACAGATTCCAACATGCCATGGGCCCAGAGTGACCATTTACTACTAATTTTCTGGTGATTTGCCTTTTGGGTACCCGATAGTCTCATGCTTCTAGAGTAAGTGTGAATTTTATAATTTTCAAATACTAGTGTTATAAAATACATCACCAATTCCTCAAATATATGTAACAAAACAATCTACATGATATAATTTATTTTTGTAATAGCAAATTGCTTTATCAATAACTGGGAAAAAGTATTAGATTCACAGTCAAATAAAATTTGGTTACCATCAATACTAGAGATACTGAGTTAATTTATGCCTGCATTATTCACCATATAGATTATGCATTAGCCTCCCACTATGTCTCCATTCTTCAGGCTGATGCTACACATTCTTTTTTTTACTCTGTAGCCAGTAACTCCTTGTCTATAATTTGTACTTCTGCTTCAAGGAGGCTTTTAAGAATTTTCCCCAGACATCATGCTTCTTGGGATTATTCTTATCAGTGCAGTTTCTGTTCAAACTGTTAAAATTTACTGAAACAGTTGTAAAATTATATGTATACATGAGTATAATGTGTAATATAAAATGTGTAATGTATAATGTGTAATGTATAATGTGTATATATATGTATATATATATATATATATATACACATACAGAGAAAGAGAGAGGGAGAGAAGAGGAAGACAGAAAGAGGCTGACCGACACTCACAGTTATGGAGGCTGAAATGACCCATGACTGCCGTCTGTAAGTTTGATACCCAGGAAGCCAGGGTGGTAATTCAGTTTGAGCCTTAAAGCCTGAAAACCTGGAGGGCTGGAGATCAATGTTCCAGCTCAGGCAACTGTGTAGAAAGGAACAAATCTTTCCTTCTTCCTTCGCCTAGTTTTTCTGTGAAGGCCCTCAGGGGATTGCTTGACTTCTACCCACCTTCAAGAAGGTAAACTGCTTAACTGAGTCCGCCGATTGAAGTGCAAATTTCACTCACACACCCTCACAGTCACACAGAAATAACGTGTGGCCCAACTTCTGAGCACCTTGTGATCTCGTCAAATTGACACATAAAATTAACTGTACAGTGGCTGCGTTCTAGGAGCTCGTTGTTAGAGGTATTGTTTTATTATTTAGAAATCCTTTTTCCTCGTAATGTCTAATAGTGTGTTAATCCATGCAAGTGACTTTTCCTAGAAAGAAATCTACCCTTTCAAATAAAACATTTAGCATGGCTTTGGTTTTACCCTTTCAGAGGAAATCTGTTCAAACTGGATTATACCTGTGCCTTTTATTTTTCACTTTTCTGTTGTTCAAAATACAGTTGTCTCCATTTTCACCCCATGGAGTCCTTCCGCCCCCACCAATCCCACCTAACACACTTGAACCTACCCCCTTTGGCTTTTATTTTTTATGATTGGTAGCATCATATGATGTAGTTGGATATGTTAAATGTGAGTTGCTTTGTTTTGTTTTTTTAAATAACATGTAGTAAATATAATTGAGCTTTTATGTAATGACTCAGGACCTTTATGACCAACATCAGTTGGCTCTAAAAAATTGTCAGTATCTACCTATTTATAATACCCTGACTGATACTACCTATTCTGGCCCATATAAATATCACGTATCAATTGACTTGCTTCGATTTCTCATATCTGATGTCTCAATTTTTCCCATGCCCACTGAAGTCTGTTGTCACAGAAACAATGATCCTTTTAATATTTAACTCAAATCATGCCATTTCTCAGCTCAAAACACTCCAATCGTCCCTATTGATTCTTATCCTGGTCTACAAGTTCTTACATAACTTAGTTCCTTTTTCCTCACTTCCCCCTACTCTATTTTAAGACATGAATCATGTTCTTACCTTAGGGACTTTGCACTTGCTGTATCTTATAATTTCCTTTGCCCTGAACAATGTTTTAATATATCTCCTAACTTTGACATGCCCCCAACTATACATACAAATACACATACAAAGAAAGACTTCTAATTTGCTGCTTGTAATGTGCTATAAACTCAAATAACAGCTCAAATAAATCTCATATAAATGTCTAAAATTAGCATGTGTAGGTTCTGAATGGCAGCCTGAAGAACTTTTCTTTAAGGAAATTGTACAATTTTTGGCACATGATGGATGGGGCACACTTACTGCCTTCACAGTTTGAAGTGTCCTTAATACTTGGCATTACTGGCACAGTCATCTCATCCTAAGGGGACGTGATTTTCTATGGCATATACATGGTGGCACAGATGGAAACTGTCAATGATGCACTGGGAGGAAACCAGCCTAATAGGTTGTTTATTTAAATTTCTAGTTACATTGTTTCTATTTTTATTTTAAAAGAAATAACCTTGTTGAACTACTGAAGAATGAATTTGAAGTACGATTCAAAACATTTAGCAGATTTCTAATGATTAAAAAAATAAAAGTACAAAAATAACAGACAACACAATGGGAAATGTTTATCTTTGCCTAAATTTCCATAATTGTTTCTGTTAAGAAACATGAAAACTGAATTTTAATACATATATATTTAGTACATAAACCGCAATAAAAAATATCTTTTCATAATGAACACTTTAATCTCATTCCTGTGTTACAGTATTAAATGTCAAAATTCAATTAGTTGACTTCTCTTCATTGGGATTCTAATGGAGTGTTAACAATGCCAAATAAGTACCATGATAATTTCTTGCATGGCTTAATATAAGCAGTGTGTTATTATGCTAACTTATAATGATAATGATGATCCTCTTTATTTAACTCCAACATCCAGGAGAATATCCCTAAATATAAGTGATACATGTATTTAGAAACTCTTTCACTAGCTATAGAAGCAAAGACATAATAACTGAACACATCATTGATTGTACAAAGATTGACAATGCATGTTCATTGCTTGAGTGGTTGACTTAATTATTCTAGTTTACTGCATGGGGAAACCCAGATGATAGCTAGTGAATTGAGCCAAACATTGCATCACACTGGGTTGTAAGAGAGAGTTATAATTTAAGAGTACAAAGCTAACAAGTGGTGAATTTTCATATATAATGCTTGGTACCCAATGCCCCGGTGACAACTATATTCCATGAGTTAAAACCAGGTGTCTGTTATAGGCATGCACTATCATATCACTCCATTGGGATACTATGTAAGAACCTCATTTATCGATTGCTCACTCTTGACAACAATGTATGATGAGATGAAAGGAAGTTCATCTTCAGCTCATCTGAAGTGATTGAGTAAGAGAAGGGCTGAGAAAATTTAATTTTCTCAGAGTATACCTGTACTGGGACAGGTTTCACTCTTAGAGAAAAGCTCCCATACTTAGAGATTATGGCATAAGTCAAGTACAAAATATAAAAGTTAAATGTTATCCCTTGCTTTTGTTTTATAGTAAAACATGAGTATTAAGAAACAAGTAGAGCCAAAATTCTTTTCTATGTAAAAGATGATAGGATAAACCTAATGACTATAAAACCTCTAATTAGTCTTCTCTATTAATCAGTGTGACATTGAAATAATAAAAACTAGGTAGAATTCTCATTGAAATGGTCCTGAATAAAGAATGTGGATAAAAGCACCTATCTGTCCTGGGTAGACCTTTACTTAGGCAGCCAAGACTTGGAAACAACTGAAGTGCCCTTCAATAGATGACTGGATCAAGAAGATGTGGTACATAATACAATGGAATACTACTGAGTCATAAGAAAATATGAAGAAATGCTGCCATTTGTGATAACATGGGTGGCTCTTGGGAATATCAGGGCTTGGAGCTGATTGGGTGGGGATTTCTTATAATGTGAATATTTAAATAAAATCAAAATTCAAACCATGATTGATTCTTATATCATCTTCATTCTTATAATCATAGTTAACATTAGTTTTACATATGTAATAGGCTCTGTTTTATATACTTAACAATTTATTAAGTAGTAACTCCATGATTCTTTGTATTAACCTTATGAAATAAGTATTATTGTTATGTTTACTTATGATAAATGCCCAAAGGCATATAGAGGTTAATTAATATGTCCAATATTACACAGCTACTAACTGGTAGAGTAAAATTTTCAGCACAGGTAGCTGTTTTAATTCCTGGAAAAGGATACAGATTAAGATTTAGTATACTTCATAAAAGAGCAAGAGTCAACAGGAAACTTCCAAATGTACATATTTTTATAAATTTATCTTTTACCAAAAAGATTTTAATATATTCATTAACATGGTTAGTGATCAATTTTACAGTTACTTTTAATATACATTATAAATATAGCAAAGTAAACTACAAAATAATACCACCATTTGGATTCCATGCTATGTCATCCCCTATTTTACTAAATATTTGAATTTAACTTCAGTGGTGATATATTTATCCATGTTGTCACATTTTTTCTTTTATTTAACTCAATCTATGACTCTGATGGCACATCACTGCCATTTCTGGTTTGTTACCCAAAAATGTTTTACCAGGGCAAAAAAAGGTGACGGAGGTTGCTTTTACTCATTACTCACTCTAGACTTATTTAAATATGGCTAGAATTGATTACATTTGGACAGTGTTCAGCCTAGATTTAAAACATTATTCTTTCCCATAAATAACTCACATAAAGCATTCTCTTCTCTTTTATTGAAAAAACTTCATTTTAGACAAATTTTAGGTTGAGAGCAAACTGGACAGGAGGGTAGAGATTCCCCGTACACACCCTATGTCAATACATGCATGAGCCCACCCATTATCAACATCTCTCACCAGACAATACATTTGTTACAGTTAATGAATCAGCATTATTAACACACCATAATCATTCAAAGTCTATAGTTTACCTTAAAGTTTATCTTGGCATTGTACCATCTACTGTTTTGGAAAAAGTTTGATGATATTTATGTATTACTTTAGTATTATAGAATTGTTTTCACTGCCCTAAATATTTTCTGTGATTTGCTTATTCATCCATCCTCTCTCCCCAACCTCTAGCAAATGTTGCTCTTTTTACTGTCTGAATGGCTTTACTTTTATTCCAAGTATCATATAGCCAGAATTGTACATAGTATCACAGACTTCTCATCACCTTCGTTCAGTTACAAATACATAGATAAGGTTCTGTTTTCTTTCATTGCTTCCATAGTTCATTTCTGTGCTGAGGAATACATATTCCGTCATCTGGATGTACCAAAGTTTATCTATTCACCAAAACGATGGACACCATGGCTGCTTCTAAATGTTGGCCGTTATGAATAAAGCTACTCTGATAATCTGTGTGCAGGTATTTGTGTCAATGTAAGTCTTCAGATCCTACAGTAAGAGTATGTTTCATTTGTAAGAAATCATGAAACTGTCTTTCCAAGTGGCTGCACCACGTTGCATCCCCACCAGCAAAGAAGGAGAGCCCCTATTGCTCCACGTCCTTGTCAGCATCTGGTGTCATCAGTGTTCAAGAATTTGGTGACAGGTTTGTAGTGGTATCTCATTGTTTTAATTTCCATATCTCTCATGACACATAATGTGGAGCACTTTGACATGTGCTTATTTGCCAGCTGTGCGTCTTCTTTGGTCCATTTTTAATTGGGTTTTATGTATTAATATTGTTGAGTTTTAATAATTCATGGCATATTTTAGACTAGTTCTTTATCATAAGTCTTTTGAAAACATTTCTCCCAGTCTGACTTGTCTTCCCATTCTCTAGCAGTTTCTTTCACAAATTTGAAGGTTTTCATTTTAATGAAGTCTGGTTTATCAACTCTTTCTTTTATTGGTTGTGCCTTCCATGCTGTATCTAAAAGTTCATTGCCATACCCAAAGCCATCTAGGTTTTCTCCTACGTCTTCTTCTAGGAGTTATACAGTTCGGCATGAAGAATGTAAAGCCCTTGAGTGTATTTAATTTTTACACATAGATGTATAGTGTTCCAGCATCACTACTTACAAAGAGTATCTTTGCTACATTGTATTGCCTTGGCTCCTTTGTCAAAATCATTCAGCTGTATTTACACGGGCCTTTTCCTGGGAACTCTATTCCATTCTACTAATCCATTTTTTAGTCTATTCTTTCACCTATACAACACTGTCTAGATTACTGTATTTTTAGTACTGAAATTGGGTAGAATCAGTCCTCCGATATTATTATTCTCCTTGAATATGTGTAGCTACTCTGGGTCTTTTGCTGCTCCATATAAACTTTAGAATCAGTTTGTCAATATCCATAAAATAATTTTCTGAGTATTTAATTGGAATTTTATTGAATTTATAGATCAATTTGGAAAGAGCCTACATGTCAACAATATTGAGTCCCCTTATCCTTGAACCCAGAATATCTTTTCATTTATTTAATTCATGATTTTTTCCTCTCATCATAGTTTTGTAACTTTTCTTATATAAATCATATATATAATATTCAATATATTGAAAAATACTTCATTTTATAGGGTGCTAACATGAATGGTATCTTTTTTTATTACTTCAAATTCCACTTGGTCATTGCTGTTATATAGAAAAGTAATTAACATTTGTATATTAACTTTGTGTCCTGCAAGGTATGTGAGTTTCACAAAGTGATTTATTTTTTCTATCTCCCAATTTATTGGTGTCTAGGATGAAAATAGGTTTATAAATCTCACAATTCTGGTGATAATTAAATTGTAGAATATGTATGAATGCCATATACATAATAAGATGAATTTCAGTGAAATGGTGATTTAAGAATAAAGAATAATATTTTATTATTATGACTCTTTTCTGTATATTATAGAAATAGAGTCAGAGTATGTAGAAGTTAAAGTGCATACTGATTCATGTATGAGTTAATACAAGAAGTTAAAAAATTACTAAAGAATCAGCCAAATTGAGTTTTCCAGAAAGTAATATAATTTACAATAGTTCTAGTTATATATTTGAATTTTTAATAACAATCATGTTGTCACCATAGATATTTTGAAGTGATTATTTTGCCTTTCAATTTTCCTTCTGTATAGTTCAATTAATTTTAGGTATAGTCATAAGAACAGTTTTCAATATCTTAGTAAGAATTTTTGTATTTACAAACAGTATAAGTCAATTGTAAAAATAGAATTCTATTGTGCTAGTTTAGTCATTTTAAATTTAACTTAAAAAAAGTAATTAAAACTAGAGTTTTCAAAATATAAAATAAGATCCAAATGAAAATAGACATGAATATAAATTAGAAATAATCTTCCTGTGAAATCTATTACAATTATTTTAGACTTTTTTTGGCTCTGGGTTCATTAATTTTTGTGGCTCTCAAAACCCATTTAAATTTTTTGCATAATATATTTGCATAAAAATGTATTTTTAGCTCTCTCTACATGTATTTCTCCTTAAAATTTCTAAGTATATTATTAAATGTTATATATAGAATAGAACACCATGTATATAATATACATGCTTATATATTATACACATCACATATATGGTGTGTATAATATACACACACACAGCTTATAACTTTTAAGGATAAAAGTTCATTTTAATCTAAATATTATATTGGTATTAGTGAATTAATTATGGGTAAATGATGTAACTCCCAATATCATTTGCCAGTATTCTTTTAAATTCAAGAGTACAGAAAGAATATTCTAATTCAAAAATTATATTATCCTCACTCTAGGGCATTTTTTTTTCACTGCTTTTAGAAAGAGAAGAAGGAAGGGAGAGAGGGGGCTATTGATGGGAGAGAAGAACCATCAATCGGCCGCCTCCCATATGCACAGGGCAGGGGATCAGACCCACAACCAGACATGTGTTCTGACCAGGAGTCAAACCCGCAACCTTTTGGTCATGGGATGACACCCCAACCATGTGAGCCACACTGGCCCATGTGAGAATATTCTAAATAATTCATAGAGAAAGAAGTTATACATGATGAAATATGGCAGCTACTAAAGAAGCTACTAAAGAAGTTATATGTGATGAAATACGGCAGCAATAGCTGGGTCTTAAAGTACAAATGGAAAGATTGAAATAGCAAAGACTTGTCATAGAGGAAACCTAAGGAAAGTGGAAACCTGACAATCCTGCATACCATATAGTGTGAGATGGATCTATGGTTCCAAATGAGAGTATTCATCACATTTTTTCCGCAGAGGGTGGGGCACAAGTAGATACACAGTTGTTCATATGGAAAACACTGAAATTAATAAATAACAATGCATGCCCACACAACTATAGACCTATTCTGCCCCACCCTGTATATGATCCATAAAATGTCATAACATTTTATCTTGTACCATCTCATGAATGCCTGCAAGCTAGGTGTTCAGGCAAAGAATTAGATTACAGCATTCTTCTCTGACGCAATCAAATGCTAAGTCTAAATCTTTGTTTTTGTTGTAGTCATGCCATGGCAGCCCAAAACCAACCATTGACAAAATTACTCAAGAACTTAAAGTTCCATAAAAGCTTTTTATATCCTCATCTTTAAACATGAGAGGACATCCTAGAATCAATAGAGCAATCAGAGGTTGAGATTTTAAAAGTGAATATAGAGCAGGGATTTTCAATCATAATATTATTGACATTTTGGACAGGATATATCATAGAAGACCTCCTAGTTGTGATAAGCAAAAATGTCTTTGCAGATTACCAGCATCCCAAAGAGTCTAAACCACAGCTGACTGAGAACCATTGCCCTACAGAAAAGAGATTGAGGAAAATAATATAATTTTAAAATAACTGTACTTCACTTAAATATTACATTCAAAATGCAAAAAAGATATATAAAAAGCAAATTAGAAGTAAGAAGCTATTGAAAATCAAACAATATTACTTCAAAAATAAACAACAATTAACAACTTAGAAAAGTCAAAATGCATCCCAAAGAAATAGAAGAAAAAGATAAATGAGGGAAAACCAATTCATGAGTGATGCAGTATACAGTGCAACTAAATATGAGCTCTAGACAAAGAGAGGAACGAAAATAAAAGGTAATAGAAATTTTTCAGAAAGACAAGTATCTAACTGCGTAGACTTGG
The DNA here is from genome assembly GCF_004126475.2 of Phyllostomus discolor. Taxonomy (NCBI): domain Eukaryota; kingdom Metazoa; phylum Chordata; class Mammalia; order Chiroptera; family Phyllostomidae; genus Phyllostomus; species Phyllostomus discolor. The sequence continues at coordinate 15,582,172 of NC_040913.2, forward strand.
TGAGTAGCCAAAAATGTAAATGACAAAGGACTTGGAAAGATAAAGAGTGTTTTCTTAACTCTTACCTAGAGAAAGAATTTATGTACAAATTAATGTGTTACATTTGAGTCACAATTATCATAAACAATGAAGAGGTTTGAATTCAAGGAAGTTATAACTTTATAGGTCTAACAAAAAATCATCTCAGAAGGAAGGACTGAAGCAAAAGAAATATGTGTAAACAAGAAATTGTATGCACATGAGTAATTAAAAGAAACAAAAGGAAAGTCAAAAGAAAATTATTAAACTGAACTGCAGAAGGATGGAATATGAGAAGAGTGATTAAAGTGTTCTAAAGCATTTGTATCATTACCAATTAAGATAATTTTAAGTTTAGATTTTTAACTGCATTGACGTAAGTATGTATGGTGAAGTTCCAAGCACAAGCATTAAAAGTACATATATATAGTGTATAACTTCTAAAATAGTAGATAGAAAAGTTGGAATAAGAGAAAAAGGCTTAACAAAATAAGACAAGAAAAAAAAAAAACCTGAAAGGCATATAAAAAGAATGACAAATGAAAAAGGCAATTATGTAAATAAAAGTGAATTCAAATATATAGGGGATGATGATGACTAAAAGCAATAAATTCGCCAGTTAAAATGTAAAGATCAGTTGCTCCACTCAGTTGGCAAAAGCCATAAAAACATATATATATAGCCCTGGCTGGTGTAGCTCACTGGATTGAGCACAGGCTGCGAACCAAGGTGCCGCAGGTTTGATTCCCACTTAGGGCACATGCCTGGGTTGCAGGCCACGGCCCCAGCAACCGCACATTGATCTTTCTTTCTCTCTCTCTTTCTTCCTCCTTTCCCTCTCTAAAAATAAATAAAATTAAAAAAAAAAACATATATATACACACACATATGTAAACAGAAAATATAAGAGTAAATGATAACAATAAATATATGCCAATCATCTATTCACTAAAACAGGATTATTTATGTTAATGTCAAACAAAATAGATTAATGTCTGATAAAATAGGCAATATATCATCAAAAAAACTTTTAATCTGGTCTCTTAATGACTTTAAAGCATATAACACAGCATTGTTGGGTACGATCACTACTGCATACATTACATCTCCAGAAGTTATTTATCTTCTAACTGCAGGTCTGTACCCTTTCACCAATATCTCCTCACGTCCCCATCTTCCTCCTTCTCCTGCAGTCCTGGTAACCACCATTCTACTCTGTTTCTGAGTAGTCTTTTTTAGATTCCACATAGAAGTGATATTATACAGGACTTCTCTTTCTCCAAATTATCTCACTTAGCATAATGCCCTCAAGATCCTGAGGGCATAGAATTTATGAATTCTACAGCTAATTTCAACTCACAAATAAGATTTATCTGTAGTAATAAGGACAACCATCTAAATATCACATGGCTCAGAAAACAGTATAATTTTTACAGACAAAAGAAATGCCATCTAACAAGGTAAGTAATTATTAGGAATCACCAATTTAAAAGACAATAAAAGTAGACCTTTAAGGAAAAGTGTGTAGATGAGTTATATATCTCACTATATTTTGAATGCCTAGAGGGGAGCGAAGAACACTCTAGATTTTTGTGACTTCCTCAACCCTACCCCTGACTTTTTTTACATTAAAGGTATTGTGGTGACATTGGTTAATAAAATTATGTAGGTTTCAAGTGTACAATTCTATAGTACATCATCTATACATTGAGTTGAGTGCCCACCTCCTAAAGCCATGTCTTCTTCTGCGACCGTATCTTTGACCCACTTCTTTACTACCTTCCCGCCACTCTTCCTCTGGTAACCACCGTACTGTTGTCTGCATCTGAGTTTTTGTTTGTTTGTTTTTCCTGTTTTTTTTTTTATTTGTTATTTTCAGTTTTGTATCCCACATATGAGAGTTCTAATAACTAATCTGGAGGTACAGTCAGTAGACAGTCTATAAATTAACTTAATTTTTTAAAAAATTATGTACTGAATGTACTAAAGCTAAATTTAAATACATGTCTATGGACTATGAGCATATTGATAACTAAATGAATAATATTTATTGAGCAGATAACTGTTTTAACAAATACTTGCACTGTATCATGTGCTTTAAAAAGGAAAAACTATATAAATATTATTTAGAAATCTTGGAAATACATTATTTTGTTAACTTGAACACTGTTTGGAAGCTTGCCATATTCATGAGTGATTTTTTTTTAAATCTATACACTTTAACTGACAAGCAAGTTAGTAGGACTTAAATAGCAGTAGCAAAGAAAGGGAAGGGAAGGTTGGGAAGAGGGGGTAGAGAAATCTCTATGAATTCAAGTATATTTTACTAGCATTTTAAATGACAAAAATAGAAGGCTCTAGAAACTTGAAAAGGAATCCCAAAATATTTCGTTTCTTCAGTGAGACACTCTCTGCTTCCAATTACTTCAACAGTATAATCATTTTGTGAAAAATACTCCCAGAACTGAAAATATTTTATTGTTCGCTAACTAGCTCATCTCACGCATCTCTACAGCTATCTTGTTACTTTTTCTCTTAAGAAGTAATTGCCATATATGTTTGCTTGATACTGTAATTTCAAACTTAAATACACACTTTTGGATGCTGAAGCTCAGAAATTACAAATTAGTTCTTTACTCTGAGCCACTAAAGGAAAAATAAATTAGCGACGTCATCACCTATCATTTGCCACATAGAATTACAAATTGGATGTTGCTTTTACTTGTAATATGAGAAATCAAAGAACAAGTATTTACTGAGAACCTACTTAAGAGAGTGTGTAAAACAGTTCTATTTCAAAGTATATATAGCCTAGGTGAGAAAATCAGGCATAGACATATTATACACTAAATGAAAATAAACTTTTTAGATAAAATAAATCTGATACAAGGAAACTTGTGGGTTGTAGCCAAATGAGTAGCAAAGATATCAGGTGAAAGACTTCTGAGAACTTAATGTTAAGTTGTAATCATCACCAATTTATTTACTTGAAAATGTGTCTTGAATAGATATTCTGTTTATTCCAAGTTCACACAGGGGATGTCTAGGGAAAAGATAGTACTCAGAAGGTGGTTTGATGAGCACAGAATCAGAATTAAAGGGCTTAAGTGGACACGCTTTCCAGGGCTCATTCTCCTCTTATTATTCTTGGATGGCCTTTGCCAATTATATTTCTTTTTGTGACTCTCCTTTTATCTTGCTGTTTCCTAATGTTTTTCTTTTGTCTTCAAGTTTCTTGCTGTGGTACCACTACAATGGTATCAGATGCCTGTATTTAATGGCATAGCCTTTACCTTGAAGTAGCGTATTTATTATAAGGTACAGACATACGTAGGAGATATTTATTGTTTGGTTTCAGACCACTGCAATAAAGTGAATATTGCAATAAGGTAAGTTATACATTTTTTTTTGGTTTCCAAGTGCATATAAAAGTTATGTTTATACTATACTGTGTAGCCTATTATATAAAACATTGGCAGCCCAAAGATAGGGAGAGAGATGAGGAAAGAGCTGGTTGATGGAGCAGTCAGAACACACACATTTATTGAAGTTCATCATCTTAGAAGGGTGTCATTCATGAAGACTCAAAAACAGTTACAATTGTAACATCACTAATCATAGATCACTGTAACAAATACAATAGTAAGTTAAAGAATTGAAAATATTCACAAAATTACTGAAATGTGGCAAGCAGGAGTGGTGTGAGCAAATGTTAGAAAATGAATGATGTTGGTAGCCGTGCATGATGCAGGTTGACAAACCTTCAGTTTGTAAAACACAAAGCATCTACAGAATATAAAACAACAAAGTGCAATAAAATGAGGTATGCCTGTAATATGTATCTATGTGAAAGAATAACTTCCAGCCCTGGCTGGTGTAGCTCAGTGGATTGAGCACGGGCTGGGAGCCAAAGTGTCCCAGGTTCGATTCCCAGCCAGGGTACATGCCTGGGTTGCAGGCCATAACCCTCAGCAACCACACATTGATGTCTCTCTCTCTCTCTATCTCTCTCTCTCTATCTCCCTCCCTTCCCTCTCTAAAAATAAATAAATAAATAAATCTTAAAAAAAAAAGAACTTCCAAGGAATAAGTACTTAGGAAACCTTGTTATTGCCATTTATGTCATTGTGCCACTCTATTACAATTGTGAGCACTCAGATGCACAAACACACACATTTACATATATGCATAGGTACATATACACATAAAGTCAAACATTTTACAATTTCTAATGGAAGAAGAAAGATGCATGTAATATCAGCTGGGTTATCATGAAACATGTATGGAGATATGTCATGTAGATTCTAATAAGTTTACACTTACATTTATTGGACAAGGAACATTTTTAAACCTGCATTTCAAGGTTTTCTCTGGGTCTCACATTTGATTTTTACTTTCCTCTAACCTGTCCCCCCAGCTTTACTGAAGCATAATCAGCATACGAAAAACTGCACATAATTGATCTTAAAACCCTGTGAGTGTGAACATATGTATACACTTACATTATCATTACCACAATCAGAGAAAAAGGGTAATGAACGTATATATTACCTCCAGTGTTTTATTGTCTCTTCTTTTGGGGAGCTGTGGAGTATAAGAGCACGGCATGAAATTGACTCTCCTAAAAGAATTTTAGGTTCACAATAACTTCACTATAGGGACTATTTTTTCATTATAGTCTCAGCAACCAGCGATTGTTTATAATGAAAGACACCAATTTGGTAAGTCTGACAAACCTTCTAGGTGTGCACCTGGGTTTTGCTCAGCAACTTCACTATTTTTCATTTTCACTTCACTATTCACTTCATTTTTAACATTTTCGTTAAAAATGTTTTACAAACAGTGAAAAGCAAATAAAACAAGGGTAACCCAGATCACTAAACCCCAGTAATTTACAGGTCACAGTGTCCCTTCATGTCCACCATCTCCTCAGGCCTGAGAGCGTAGATACGAAATGGGAAAAGCAGGTAGACTAGAACAACTGATGATGAAAGTAAAGCGCACATTTTTCATTTTTTGAGCTGCAAAATGTAGTGATTAAATTAATTGAGCATTCATTTCAATCGTTTGGAATCTAAATGGTCCTCCCCTACTTTGAATTGTTTTTTGGCATATTTTCTATAACTTTTTAACACTTTTAATTTAATTTTGATACTGCTTTGTATATTATAGCTGAATATTGGATAATATTGAAAACTCTCCTTTTACTCTCATATCCTCCTCTCCAGTTTTCTAACATAAAAATATTTTTACATCTATAAGAATAAAAAAAGTAATGGTGGTCAGTACTTGGCTAATAGTAGAAAAACCTCCCTTTCACTTTTCCTTATTGTTACCCTCATCTATGTATAAGGAATAACAGTGGTCCACACCAAACATTGCTTCCCATAAGTAAGTAGATAATATTAACTCTAAAGTCCAATGGTTGGCAAACGTAGGCTTATAGTTGTGAGTGTGAGAAACAGTTTATTTTTGTAGTAGTATTTACCAGTTACTCTGTGATTTTCCACATGAACAACTGTATACCTACTATTGCCCTCTCCTGTCTTATTTTGAAGGAATTGATATTTTCTCACCTAGCTCTTAAAACGATTCAAATTTACCATCATTTGTTGTGCAACTGTAAGCATTTTTAACCTTCTTAACCTCAAAAGGAGCTTATGAAGCATGCAGAATCTCTTTTTCTTCACAGATAATTAAGGTTTTAAAAATGGATTCAGCCCTGCAACCAAGGGGTTTGCATGTAGATTATTTAGTCTGGATACCCTATCACATGTTTTGAGTACAGTGGTGTTATTTCACCAAAAGATATTGCAGGAATAGCCTTAAAAAAACATTTCTGTATTTTCTGTAAAAATAAATGTCATTCATAATATTGACATTTGTCAATGTCTTAAAAACCTATATTGAGAATGTCCACTTAAATTCAATTCAAACCAGAAATAGGTTTTCTTAAGGAAACAATAGTTTCCTCCCAATATTATGAAGTAACTCCTAATATAGATAGCATTTATTTTCAGAATTTGTCCAACCACTGAAGGATATGAAAAAATACCATGCTTCCAGTTCATCTATTTATAAATAGACATAGACTCTTGGAAGTTTTCTCTTTTTTATTTAAAAGGACAACTATGGAGCCTGACTGGTGTGGCTCAGTAGATTGAGTGCCAGCCTGTGAACCAAAGGGTCCCAGGTTTGATTCCCAGTCAGGGCACATGACTGGCTTGCTGGCCAGGTCTGCAAATGCATGTGTGCAAGAGGCGCCCACACATTGATGTTTCTCTCCCTCTTTTTTTCCCCTCCCTTCCCCTCTCTCTAAAAAAATACATAAATTGTTAAAAATAAAAAAAAAATTAAAAGACAACTCTGGTGATTATTAATATATATAAGCACTTTTTTTATGCTGGTCATAGAGGCTGAGTTGGAAAGAGAGAATTTCAGAGAAATTCTAACAGTTTGACATGCCACGTGTAATTTTGCATAAATGGAATATAATTATGTATAAGCATGCCCTTATAAACTAGCAAAAGTGTCCCTGCTCATTTTGTTTTGGATATCATAAGGCTCAGGGCAAATGTGTAACCCAATTAAAATGACTCTGAGGAATCGATGGTCTGCAGGTAGGGTCTTGATGGCCTTTTCCAATTTGTGTTCTTGCTGAAACAAATTTAGATTTATATTTTGTGATTTTCTTGTATATATTTCCTGTAAACTACCCCACATCCTTTGCAGAACCAACATGCTATTAATTAATTGCTTAATTCTGTGCAGCTGCACTGTGCCAGGCCCCCTGCCAGACACTGGAAACACAAAGATAAACATGACACGATCCCTTTGTGCAAAGAGTGGAAAATCCAGCCAGAGTAGCTCCCATTTTCGTGGCACTCTGGAATACGGCAAGCTCTTCCACATTATCATATTCGATATACACAGATGGGAAATTTAAAAAGTGTATCAGAAGTATGTTTACTCTTTCTGGGCACTGAACTGCAGCAATTATTTTGTTCAATAATAGATCCACTGGGAAGATGTTACTAATGTGTGAAAACTCGAAACTGAGTGGATGTGTTACCCTGAGAGAATAACTAAAACTTTGGTGAAGCTGCCTTTGATTCTGTACCGTGTCACTGAGTTTTGATTTTCATGAAGCCAAAGGCTTCTGTCAGGATTATCACGATCCAAATGGGAGATCTGATACTTCTATAGATAATACCGATTCTGTATGACTTCCACAAAGCCTTGGGAAAGGCAGTGGCGTGACTTGAGCTGGAATACAGCACCAGGAATCAATCCACAGCCAAAGGTCAGAGTGAAACTTGATACCTTATTAAGAAAAGCCTCTAGTTTACTTATAATTTTGAGTCTTTAAATACTTAAACATTTAAAACATATAAAACAAAATGATTTCATGACCATTTACTAAATAATAGTTATATATATATATATATATATATACTCATTTTTTATTTTTTTTAACCAAGCAAAGTAGAAGCTAAGACTATTTACATCTTACTGCTAGCTAAGGTTCTCTGTTTTATTAGGTTTAATTTGACATTAGATTTTTTAAAAAGGCTAATCTTTTTACCAGTTTGCTCTCCTCCTCTTTACTCCATTGGTGAAGGTGGGAGGCCACCTCTAGAGTCCCTGAGCATGGCCAAATTCTCACCTGACAATGGCCAGGTGAGAATGACAAGCAGAGTCCGCACAGTGCAGCAAGCTATCCGCCAGAGGCTTGTGTGCTGACACCAACTGTAATAAGCCTTAAAAAAATAAATTAAAAAAAGATGCCTCTTAACATAGATTAGGAAAGCAGCTTTGATGTGGCTTTCGACTAACATGTTTGTAAATGATTATATACTATGAGCCAAACTGTCATAGGTGGGCACAGGTAACCAGGTTCTTGGTGATCGGGACAAAGAATTGAACTGAACACCCAGAGTTCATAGCAGAGAACATGGGAGCAGGCTGACTCCAAGCAGAGATTGACCTCGTGGGTTCGAGGGACTCTATTCTTAAAGGGCGGATCCTTCCTGGCTAGTTTCGGTGGGCTCTTACTGTGCATGTACAAGTAGTTGAATTACTTTAAAGCTACTGCACATGTGGTCTCCCATGATTTCCCCTGATTGACCACCAGGGAAGAGGGTCCCACAATGCTACCAAATTGATCCCCTCTTCTCCTAGGGTCCCCCTGTACTAGGTTCACCCTTCCCTTCACCAGAGAAGTATAGCTCTCCACGTTAGAGATTGGTGAAAAAGAAAGGAAACATTTATTTAATGCTATACAAACTTAAAGTAGTGACCTAATATCTTCATCAAAATCCCAAAGTCCCTTAAAACACCCACAAACACACACAGTCCTTCCTTCCCCCTTTGCCCAGTCTGGGGTACCGTATCTCAGGAAAAGAAATAGAATTCTGTGGCTCAGGCAGCCCCCAGTTCTTCCCAGTAATCTGGGCTTGGCTGGTAGGCCTCCCTCAGTTCCCAGCACCATCAGCTGTGTTGCAGGGATCTCCAGCTGAAGCCGAGTGGCGGTTCTCTGCTGAAGCTGCATGGTGATTCTTCGCTAAAGCCTCATGGTGATTCTTTTCATGGCTGCAGAGGGGTCCCCACTCTGCCAAAAGCCCTCACTGCCACAGCCGCATGGTCCTCTCTTCAATGATTGCTGAGTCTGGGTTTAAATCCCCGCACCAATCTTCCTCTGCAGCCCCATTTCCGACTCCTCCCACAATTGGCTACACTTGCCAGCACTCCCATATTCTTCCACCTTTACTGGGCTGCCATCGTGAGTCTGGGCAGGCGTGGCCCTATGGCATGGAGCCAATCATCTCCAAGCTCTCAAATAGGCGCTATAACTAGTGGGGGTTGCCTCCCAGTTACATCTTGGGGGAAGTTTCTTCCATCCCCCTGGCTCAGAGCATAGCCACAGCTATTTAACATATCTATGCAACCAGTTAAAGGTTATAAATGTGTTAAATGATCACGCCAGAGGTTAGCTACAAAGCTGTTGCTATGCAAAACAGCTTTCAATGGCCCTGCTCCCTGTGTTCCTTCCTCCAACTCACACCTGCGGTGGAGAGTGAGGACATCCTATATATCTTTCTAATATTTCCTGGACAGTTTGAGTTCTGGACCCCATTATAAATCCTTCTTTTGGGGGCCCCCTGGCTGCACCCTCCTACAAAATTATAATTTATGGAAATGAGATTTATGACATTTGAGTTATACACACACACACACACACACACACACACACATATATATATATATATATATACACACACACATAGATATACAAAGATATATATGCCTTTTTTCCTTTATTTTTACTGTTGAGTATGGTATGAGACACCATACCGATGTCTCTCTTCTTCTCACCTTTGCTCACCTCCATCCATTCCCTCTGATCATAATCACATTGTTCTCTGTGGCTCTGAGTTATGCATACATGTTCTTTGGCTAATCGCTTCACCATCTTTCATCCAGTGCCCCTCTCCCCTCTTCTCTGACAGGTATCAGTCTGTTCCATGTCTCTTTCTATTTTGTTCATCAACTTATTTTGTTCACTAGATTCCACATATAAGCAAGATAATATGGTACTTGTCTTTCTCTGTCTGATTTATTTTACTGAGCATAATAATCTCCAGATCTGTTCATGCTGTTACAAAAGATAAGATTTCCTTTTTTATTACAACTGTGTAGTATTCCATTGTATAAATGTACTTTTTTACCTACTCATCTAGTGATGGGCATTTGGGTTGCAGGTCTTGGCTATTGTAAATAATGCTGCTATGAACATAGGGGTGCATATAGTTCTTTGAATTGGTGTTTCATGGTTCTTAGAATATACTCCTAAAGGTAGAATTGCTGGGTAAAAAGACAGTTGCAATTTTAATATGTTTTCTACAGTGGCTATATCAGTCTGCATTCCCACCAACAGTGCACAAGGGTTCACTTTTCTCCACATCCTTGCCAGCACTTCTTATTTGTTGATGTATTGATGGTAGCCATTTTGGCATGTGTGAAGTGATTATCTCATTGTAGTTTTAATTTACATTTCTCTAATGATTAGTGACATTGAGCATGTTTCTGCATGTCTGCTAGCCATCTGTATGTCCTCTTTAGAGAAGTGTCTATTGAGGCCCTTTGCTCATTTTTAATTGTGCATTAGTCTTCCTGCTGTTGAGTTGTATACATTCTTTACATATTTTGGAAATTAACCCCTTATCTAATGTATTATTGGTGAAAATGTTCTCATATACAGTGGGTTCCCTTTTCAGCTTGTTTATTGTTTCTTTTGCTGTGCAGAAGCTTTTTCATTTGATGTAGTCCCATGTGTTTATATTTTCCTTTATTTTTCTTGCCCTAGGAGACATGTCAAAAATATTGCTCCAAGAGATGTCTGACACCAATTTCTGAATGTTAGTTTTATGTCTTGCTATTTTGAAGAATTCATTTATTAGCTCTAGTAGATTTTCAGTGGAGTCTTTAGGGTTTCCTAGTACACTATCATGTCATCTACAAATAATGACACTTTTTTTCTTCTTTTCAAATCAGATGCCTTTTATTTCTTTTTCTTGTCTGGTTGCTATAGCTAAGATTTCTAGTACTTGGTTGAGTAAGAGTGGTAAAAGCCCACATCCCTGTCTTCTTCCTTATCTTAAGGGAAATGTTTTTAGTTTTTGCTCTTTTAATATGATGTTGGCTGTTGGCTTATAATATATATGAACACAAAGAACTATAAGAAAATATTATGAACAACTATATGCCAACAAATTGGACAATGTAAATAAAACGATAAATTCCTAGAAACGTTCAGTCTTCCAGAACTGAATCAGGAAGAGTCAGAAAATCTGAACAGACAGATTATAACTAGTGAAGTTGAAGTAGTAATAAAAAAAAAAAAACTCCCAACAAATAAAAACCCTAGACTAGAAGGCTTCACAGGTGAATTTTTCTAAACATTCAAAAAACTAGCATCTAGCATTCTTAAACTATTCCAAAAAAGTCAAGAAAAGGGATGACATCCAAGCTCATCTTGCAAGGCCAGCATTATCTTAATTACAAAATCATATAAACATACTACCAAGGAAGAAAATTATGGGCCGGTATTCCTGATGAACATAGATGCTAAAATCCTCAACAAAGTGTTAGCAAACCAGATCCAGCAATACAAAAAAAAAAAAAAAAAAAAAAAAGATCATGCACTATGATCAGGTAGGATTTATTCTAGTAATGCAAGGTTTGTACAATATCTGCAAATCAATAAATGTGATATACCACATAAACAAAATGAAGGCTGAAAACCACAAGATCACATCAGTACATGCATAAAAAGCATTTAATATGGCATTTTATTTGTATTTTTCAAGACCACCTAAGGGACAGTGTTACGTGCTATCTTCTAATGCTATGGGCATATTTTATGTGCCAGTAGTGACTACATCAGCACCTTCCTTCAGTGGTACAATGAATCATAAAATGTTACTAAAGTAGTGGTAAAATCTGTGGGAATAGACCACACATTTTCAATAGGGGTAATATTACCCACAAGGGGAAAAGTTTGTTTGGATTGGCAGAACATTTGATATTATAATCATTCATGGACCCTCATAGGCCACAGTATATACATAGTATACAGTATATCTCTGGTATGAAAATTTTATGGGTGGAGAATTAGAAAAACATGTCTAAAAGGGCTGCTGGGGTGGTAAATTATAATGGGAATAATTTTAAGTTTAAGAAACAATTAGGGTTTGAAACTACCAACTTAGTTTCCTTAGAATTAACCTATTAAGCAAAAGGCAAAACTTGGTTGAACTGGTAAAATTCAAATAAAATAGTTATAATACTTCACCAAATAATCACCTTCTACAGAGTTACCTAACCCTCTTTATTAATATAATAAAACTGAAGACATTTACAGCTATGGAAATTTCAAATATGTTACTACCACTACTTTGACTACTTTAGAAGAAATAGATAAAGGATTAAAAGCATGAACAAAATTACAGGTTATTAATGTTTTAATTAAGGTATTTATTTCTGACACCATAAACTATTTTAGAATTATTAATATTTTCACATAATTTTAGAATTACTAATATTTTCAAATATGTATATATTCAAATATAAATATTAAAATATAATATTTTCAAATATGTGTAAAAATACTTTGGAAGAGTGTAATAAATAGTACATCTCTTCAAACATAGTGCTCCTAAATTTGAGAAGCTTTAAAGGGTAAGGAAACATTTTTTGCATGTTGTTTAGTTGTTGTTTCTACTTAATTTTTGAATCAGTGGTAACATTTGCAATTTATTGTAGACATATTTCTCAATGACAATTATTTTTATGCAGGTTGTATGCTTACAAACATTTCAATGTAGTGAAATTCATAAACTTTACAGATAAGCTAACCAGTTAAACTAAATTCATCTAGATTAAAATATTCTGAGGTCAGTGAAAATGATATATGAAAATCAATGGTTGTATAGAAGTTACTGAAACGATAAACATTTGCTAAATTTTAACTAAAATGTATCATACAATAAAATTTTATTTTCAGAAACAGAACGTTATATGCATTTTAGAACACAAATCTAGTATCACTTAAAACATTTATTTTTAACATTGATATTAAACTAGTGAAATTTTTATAACACTTCATTATATTTGAAATATTCAATTCAGATGTATTTTCTGTTTTGTTTTTGGGTAACAATTTCAAGTTGGGCCACATTGGAAGAAGGAAGAATAAGTAAAAAATGTAAGATAAGCAGAGACATAAATAAAGTATAGAAATTGTCCACTATTATGTGTATAAAATCCTACATTCTTGAAAATGTTGTTATTATAATTTTATTGAAAATAAGCAAGAATAATGAAAATTTAGTCATTTTTCCAAAAAAATCATACTAGTGGGAAACAATTAAGTTGAAACAGAAAACCACATTTCAGCAAACACGTATTTACACATACGCATGCATGTAGACTATATCTATGTGTGTGCATATATTTGTTTATTAACATATATAAATCTGCTACTAGATATGAGATTACATGCTAGGCTTCATGGTAGCTACTAAAAGAAGAAAATGTTTGGACAAAGCAAAAATATTCCAGAGAAAGGATATCTCACTGTGCTTCAGATATGAACCTCTACTTTAGATAACTGGGAACTGCATATATGTGTTGTATATTTAATATATGCACATGTACCGTGTTACATTTTCAAAGAAATAAATGGCTGTGATGGAGTTGCTTGTCCAAGAAGAAACAAGCATGTTTCTAGTTAGCCTAGCTTCAGGGACACAAGCAATATTAGAAATGAAAACAAAATTCTTCCAAGGGAAATACACAAACCTTGCAACCTAATCTGCCAACATCAGCTTACCTACAAGGATGCACATGGAGATGGTCCCATTAAATATGTGACTGGAGAGCAGGGAAGTTAAAATGGAATGGATCTACTTGTCATAAAGCCTTATTTCTTAATGCCACTCTTAAAGTGGCACATTGAATTTTCAGATATGATTATAGCATTTGAATGCGTATCCTCCTGTGTATTTACTATACTATTCTGAAACTCTGAACCATTATTATCTCAGAAGTAGCCCAACATTACCTACTTTTCTGTGTAATTATCACTGATAAGCTACCATTGGGAAAAGAATTGGTAGAGCATTGGAAAATGGTGGTAAAGCTTATCAGAGAAAGAGTTCTTTGGGGTACAGTAGTTATTTGCTGTCCTTGAGATGTCTCCAGGCAAAATAATGTCTTGAATAACACCATTGTGAAGTCAGCTGCCAAGACTAACCTTGTGATGAGGGAGGCTTTCAATTGCTAATTGCCCTGAGTATATTAATTCCCAAATCAAGAAGTCAATCTAAAAATAATAATATATTTAAGAAGTTCCAAGAATAAGGGTCTATTTGGGTTCCCTTTCATTTTGATGAAGACAATAGAAGAACAAATTCTCACACGACAGTTGCAGAATTCAGCAATAAGGGATGCACATTGTTTAACAAAAAAAATCACTGAATATTGTGCTGTTTACATCAGGTCCTTATGATGGGCCCTTAAGTTTTTTACAACTTTCTGTAAAAAATTGGCACCTAACCAAATATACACATAACTAAAAATTTTTTTCTATGTCTTCCTTGGTTTCTAGAATTCTTTTTTAGTTTTTCTCCTTAAAAATGCTAATTAATTAATTTTCTAGTATTCAAGTTGTTGAATCTTATATACATGTATTGCAACAAGAACATCAACCACCAAAAAGCTTAAATATGCTGTGGCCTGTATTTCTCCTCATAGACATGAACGCTGCCCAAGTGATACCTAATGTTGGGCAAGAGATCTGTTCATTGTGCTGCTCCAAGTACAAATGATTATGCCAAAATATGTTTATAGGAATAGCCACAATCAGACCCTCTAAATTAAAACGTTTTTATTTAACTTTTAAATCTACCTAGAATATACTGGCTAGTACACTGTTCACCTCACCTTAATTTACACGTTCCCAAGGACAGAAATGGCTTGTTAGATTGACTTATGTCAGTTGGGACAATCCTAAAAGTGAAACTGTGCACTGGAACAACTAGCGTGAACAAGAGTTTACCTGGGACACCAAGAATATTGGCCCCCTTACTCACATTTCAGACCCATCAGATTTCTTCATTTCCGCAAACAGAAAAGACTTTTAGACAAAGGAAACTGGGTGGCTCCCAAGGACTCTGGAAAGACCAGAGGATCAGGCTGGGTACCTGAACAGGAACAAAAGCAGTTGAGACCATGCCACTAATTCACACCCTAGGCGCTCCTCTGCTGAGGATGCTGTCAATACTCTGACTAGTGGCAGAAGAGTTTACAACAGCCTTAACTTCAGCCCTGGGGCCTGCACAGAAGTCCCCTGCTACAGCTACACTCCATACTCCTCTCCGCTGCCACTGCTACCACAGCCTGGGGCGATTCACCCATTCCTTTTCCCACGTGTCCTTCGGTCTAAAGTCAAAATCCAGGCCTGTGAGTGTAAGTGGCCATGCTAAGTCATACCATTTGCCCTAGTCGCCAAGAGGTTTGAGAAAAATCAGTGTCTATTGTTTTTTTATCTTTTATGGTGGTCTTTGTGATTTATTTCCAAAAAAGAAATAAAAGGAGGACAGTTGATCAGTATTAGGAATGGCATGAGATTTCTCCAAAAGCACAGTGTACCACAAAGTGTGGTGTCCTAAGGCTGATGCCCAAACCCCTGATATCTTCACTGTTGTAGGCAACTGCTCATGTGAGGTAATGCTTTTTCCAGCCTAATAGTTACCATAAATGTAAGAATTGCCAATTCCAACTGATTAGAAAATAACATGTTTTCTACTTTAATAAAGAATATTTAATCAGTTTCTCTGGGCAATTCAAAATGTGCCTGTACTATTGTTTTTATACATTTTAAAATTCCAATCAAGAACCTAAAGAGTTAACTTACTGGATCTTTACACTTTCATGATTTTCAATCTACTTCCTCTTGCAAAAGCAGCAATGTGTTCCTAACCTTAGCATCATCACACATTTATTGGTTGTTGACCAGGTGCATGGTACTGTCCTAACTCTTATGGGATGCATAAAATGTAGGTTAGGAACTCAGTTTCTAGAGAAAAAAACAAAATTATATATATGTATATGCATGATAATACAGGAGAAATTTATCAAGTGCAAGTAATGCATTGAATGTGGGACCCAAAAGTCTAACAAAGTAACTACCAAGTCCCTAGTTTGTGAATTAATCCTGTCTCTGGACTTTTTTTAAAACACTTTTGTGTTCTGTTCCACTCAGTTTCTTACTAACTCCATACCGCATTATTTTACTCTTGGGGTGTACATGTCACACCATATCATATAGGACCAGGACTTTGCTAGGTGACAGATATAAAAAGATAAAATGATTGGACCACTGCCCTCAAGAATGTTGCACTCTAGTGAGGAATCAATGCTTCAAAAAAGTAATTTTAACACATTTAGGAGTCATTCTACTGAATGCATTAAGGTAAAAAGGAGAAAGAGCCTTGGTGGTTTGGTCTGGAAAGGATTCGAAGAAGTGATTTTAAGCTAAAATGATATTTTAAAAGTTGAACAGATTGCAGAAGGCAAACAATGCAATCCATAAATAATTAGAAATTAAAAGTAATTTGCTCAAGTAAATGGGTAAGCACTGGTTTCACTTGAAAGTACTGAACTGAGTGGAAGTTGTTTAAGTGATAATAAATAGTGTTGGTAGGGCATTAGAGAAATGACAAATCTCATCTACTGCATGTGGAGTATAAATTGAACACATCTTTGAGTAAGCAATTCATCAAATTTTTATCAAGTCTTAATATTTTTTCTACACTTTAGCCTGGCAACTCTACTTCTAGGAATCTGCAATGAGAAGATAAATAATGACATTCACAGTGATTTATTCACAAGGTTGTTCTTTGCAGCATTATATACAAGACAAAAAAATAGTAAAAACTAAATATCAAACACTGGAATTATTTCAATGAATTA
This sequence comes from Phyllostomus discolor, assembly GCF_004126475.2. Taxonomy (NCBI): domain Eukaryota; kingdom Metazoa; phylum Chordata; class Mammalia; order Chiroptera; family Phyllostomidae; genus Phyllostomus; species Phyllostomus discolor. Next base: position 15,598,726 of record NC_040913.2, read on the forward strand.
TTTTATGCCATATAAAAGAATTAAACTTCTAATACAATATAGTAGTGGATGTTTAATAACTTTGACATTTTTCACAAATACATATATAAAGTGCAGAAAGCATTTTATAAAATATATTTGTATGCTTACACTAGTAATTTCTGGGTGTTGAAATTTGGTGGATTTTAATTTTTACAGTCGTTTTCAGTGTTTTTCAAAACCTTTACAAACAAAATGTATTTCTTTATCTTAAATATATAATATATACTTTGTAGGAAACAAAACAGAGCTTTTTTCTATAGATGATTATTCATGAGATCTTATAGGGTATATAATAAAAAGTGCAATAAGTCCTTAATGTCATATACTTAAATATGTTCCTTGAGTCTCTTCACATAACGTGTTTATTTTGCGATTTGAATAAACAAGTAACCTAATAGTAGTTAATTTTAAAAGTGTGATTTTAGATGATTGTCATCAATACTTTTCTTCCTAAACAGCCAGCATTTTTTTCTCTCTCCTTCAAAGTCCTTTCTCCTATCAACCACAGGCACTGCATGAAGCACCCTCCTTTCTCAGCTGGGTTTCTGGGGCCAAGAATCTTCACACTTGAGTCCAATTACAAAGAAATAGAAATATCTTTTCCTTCAGTCTAAGTCCTCCTTCACATCTGCAGTTCTCAAGTGCACAGTATTTTTTTAATGAAATAGTTTCAAATTGATTATGCTCTTATCTTCTTTCAGCATGCAGTAAAGGGTTAAATTAAATAAGAATGGAATTGTTTAAACAGTGTAATGGGTTGCCTGAAAAATGCCCCTCTCTCTCTCTCCCTCCCTCTCTCTCTCTCTCTCTCTCTCTCTCTCTCTCTCTCTCACACACACACACACACACACACACGCGTGCACACACACCATATCAACCTGAGCCTTCATCCATGCCTCCACTGGGTTTCAAAAGATGACAACACAACATTTGATTACATTAAAATATTATATGTAGATTATAAAAACTGTGCCCCCCAAATTAGCTTCTGAATGAAGAAAAAAAAATCTACTCTATACATCCCTGAATTTCTCCACCTCAGGCCTTCCCCCAAACCTTTCATTCTTCAGTACTTTCAAAATGCACAAAGCCTTAAATATTTGATCTTTTAAGCAGATTAGCAAGCTTGTAACAGCTGTCCAACTTGTGTATACTCTAACGAAAGGGAAAACTGATGTAAACATATGATCTCTGTTTCAACTGAAGAAAGGACTACACAGCAATTTAAAAAAAAAAGTTATTTTAATTCCAAACCCTAAAATGAGGCACACAATTTTAGAAGTAGTGAGGGAGAAAGTGTTGATTCTGATAAGAAAAGTCATCTAAACGGCCTTCTTAGAGGCAGCATTTTCATGTTCTCTCCCCTCTCAGAGGTTGGTAGAAGTTGGTTTTTATAAGCTTCTGCTAAGTTTGAGGAATCCGAGGCTCCCTTCCCTTGGAAAAGCCCGAGCACTGTTCTCCCTCAGCACCAGTGACCCAGCCAGCTTTTAAACACGGAGAGCAACTGCCGGCTACCAGCAAATAACGCCACCCACCCCCACTCCAAGCCTTAGAGACCCGAGATTGCTATCTCCTCCTCTCAAAATGCAACTGGTTATTTACTTGTATGCATTTCAAATTCGGTGGAAGGACTGCGGAAACTTTGTGAGTGAGTGAGTGTGTGAGTGAGTGTGTGTGTGTGTGTGGTATGCGTGTTGTCTGCCAGTGGATTTTTAAGAGCACTCACGAATCAAATTGGGATTTTTCCCTGCCCCCCTCCCTCCCTTTCTGGTTCTCAGTAAAACCTTTCAGTCTGGAATCAAAGACGTTAGCGTGCATCGTGTTTTCACCCTGCAGACTTAAATAACATTCAAGAAAAATCAGAGAAACCTAGCTCTCAATGACCTAATTGACTAAAATTCCATACCAAGTTTTGAAAAGAAAAGAATGTGCTTAAATTATATACTATGCAACAAAAAAATCCATACTCAATTATTCTATTATATAAAATACATATGGTTGAATACATGTTTCAGATAGCCACTTTCAACATACCAAATTTCTTAAAAAATGGTTTCAAAGGCATCAAATAGCATAAAACACACTGTACCGCAGAGACGGAAGAAATGCATTTAAAGCACCGATGAAAATGGCGTGCAGTATAATTACCTCAAATTGCTGTTCGCTTGACACCCTGACACTAATTTTATTCAAGCCTTTGGGAAATAAATGTTTTAAAAGCACTCTTTTCCCAACGTTGGAGCTAGTGGGTGCTGTGAGGTCATGAAGGAAAAGAAAGGGTAAAGTTTCCAGCATGCAGAAAGAATTAAATAATCCATTTACAATAAAAGCCTCTATGTGGATCGACAGCCTTTAGTGCCCACATTTTTAACGCTTGCCCTGTACGTGGATTGATTTTTTTTTTTCCTTCAGCATTCCCTCACCAGATGGATTTTTGCTACTGCAGATCAGCAGAGGGTGTCAGATCTTTCAGAGTGCACCAGGCTGGAACGAGCAGAGCTTCTTAGCAACTCTCCTCTTTCCCCGCTCCCCATTCTCGCGCTCTCTTTCTCCCTCCGACAACTCGCCCCCCACCCGCCCTCCGCCCCCTCCACGCGATTCCGAAACAGCAGAAGAAAGAGAACAAGAAACGAGCCAGTAACCGAGATTCAGAGCCCAGGGGGAAAAAAAAAGCTGGAGAGGACCTAAGGGAAAGAAACGAAAAGAATGGACAGGCACAAAACGCAGCAATTGCGGAAATTTTCCAGCGCCATTGGCTCGGCAGTGTGAGTCCTTCGGTCGGGCGTGATTTCAGCACCGGGAGGATTGGACAGCACCTCGGGGGGACTTCTGGGCAACCTACAGCTACAGCAAGAACTCCATCAGCAGCCTCAACAACAGAAGCCGCCGAAAGCCCTGCTTTTTGTATCAGAAAGGCAAGGTCAGTCCGACACACAGCCATGCACAGGCAGTGCGCCTGTACTACGCTGCAAACCCTCTGCTTGTTTCTCTAACATGCACTTGCTTCTAATTACTAGCATTGTTCCCTTACTGATTAGTGAGGACCACTAGACGAGATTCTGTTAGGTGTGCATTTTTAATTTATACGTATATATTTAACTTCATTTTTTTTAAGGTTGAGGGGGAGTGGGGTTATTTTTCTACTTTTTTTTTTTTTTTTTGCTTGCCTTGCACTACGTGCCTGGATAGTTTGTGAATATAATTATTGACTGGCGCCTGGGTTGTTGCAGTGCGGGGGGGTTAGGGAGGAAGGAATCCACCCCCACCCCCCCAAACCCTTCTCTTCTCCTTCCCTGGGTTCGGACATTGGAACACTAAATGAACTTGAATTGTGTCTGTGGCGAGCAGGATGGTCGCTGTTACTTTGTGATGAGATCGGGATGAATTGCTCGCTTTAAAAATGCTGCTTTGGATTCTGTTGCTGGAGACGTCTCTTTGTTTTGCCGCTGGAAACGTTACAGGGGACGTTTGCAAAGAGAAGATCTGTTCCTGCAATGAAATAGAAGGGGACCTACACGTAGACTGTGAAAAAAAGGGCTTCACAAGTCTGCAGCGTTTCACCGCGCCGACTTCACAGTTCTACCATCTATTTCTGCATGGCAATTCCCTCACTCGACTTTTCCCTAATGAGTTTGCTAACTTTTATAATGCGGTTAGTTTGCACATGGAAAACAATGGCTTGCATGAAATCGTTCCTGGAGCTTTCCTGGGGCTGCAGCTGGTGAAAAGGCTGCACATCAACAACAACAAGATCAAATCTTTCCGAAAGCAGACTTTTCTGGGGCTGGACGACCTGGAATACCTCCAGGCTGATTTTAATTTATTACGGGATATAGACCCCGGGGCCTTCCAAGACTTAAACAAGCTGGAGGTACTCATTTTAAATGACAATCTCATCAGCACCCTACCTGCCAACGTGTTCCAGTATGTGCCCATCACCCACCTCGACCTCCGAGGAAACAGACTGAAAACGCTGCCCTATGAGGAGGTCTTGGAGCAAATCCCTGGCATTGCCGAAATCCTGCTGGAGGATAACCCGTGGGACTGCACCTGTGATCTGCTTTCCCTGAAAGAATGGCTGGAAAACATTCCCAAAAATGCCCTGATCGGTCGAGTGGTCTGCGAAGCCCCCACCAGACTGCAGGGTAAAGACCTCAATGAAACCACCGAACAGGACTTGTGTCCTTTGAAAAACAGAGTGGATTCCAGTCTTCCGGCGCCCCCTGCCCAAGAAGAGACCTTTGCTCCTGGCCCCCTGCCAACTCCCTTCAAGACAAATGGGCAAGAAGATCGCGCCACCCCGGGGTCTGCTCCAAACGGAGGTACAAAGATCCCAGGCAACTGGCAGATCAAAATCAGACCCACTGCAGCGATAGCGACCGGCAACGCCAGGAACAAACCCCCAGCCAATGGCTTGCCTTGTCCTGGGGGCTGCAGCTGCGACCACATCCCAGGGTCGGGTTTAAAGATGAACTGCAACAACCGGAACGTGAGCAGCTTGGCTGATTTGAAGCCCAAGCTCTCCAACGTGCAGGAGCTTTTCCTGCGAGATAACAAGATCCATAGCATCCGAAAATCGCACTTTGTGGATTACAAGAACCTCATTCTGTTGGATCTGGGCAACAATAACATTGCCACTGTAGAGAACAATACTTTTAAGAACCTTGTGGACCTCAGGTGGCTGTATATGGATAGCAACTACCTGGACACACTGTCCCGGGAGAAATTCGCCGGGCTGCAAAACCTCGAGTACCTGAACGTGGAGTACAACGCTATCCAGCTCATCCTCCCAGGTACCTTCAATGCCATGCCTAAACTGAGGATCCTCATTCTCAACAACAACTTGCTACGGTCCCTCCCCGTGGACGTGTTTGCTGGGGTCTCGCTCTCTAAGCTCAGCCTGCACAACAACTACTTTATGTACCTCCCGGTTGCAGGGGTGCTGGACCAGTTAACTTCCATCATCCAGATAGACCTGCACGGAAACCCTTGGGAGTGCTCCTGCACCATTGTGCCTTTCAAGCAATGGGCAGAACGCCTGGGTTCCGAAGTGCTGATGAGCGACCTCAAGTGTGAGACACCGGTGAACTTCTTTAGGAAGGATTTCATGCTCCTCTCGAATGACGAGATCTGCCCCCAGCTGTACGCGAGGATCTCGCCCACGTTAACTTCACAAAGTAAAAACAGCACTGGGTTGGCGGAGACCGGGACACATTCCAACTCCTACCTAGACACCAGCAGGGTGTCCATCTCCGTGTTGGTCCCGGGACTGCTGCTGGTGTTTGTCACCTCCGCCTTCACTGTGGTGGGCATGCTCGTGTTTATCCTGAGGAATCGAAAGCGGTCTAAGAGAAGAGACGCCAACTCTTCGGCGTCCGAAATTAATTCCCTACAGACAGTCTGTGACTCTTCCTACTGGCACAATGGGCCTTACAACGCAGATGGGGCCCACAGAGTGTACGACTGTGGCTCCCACTCGCTCTCAGACTAAGCCCCCAACCCCGCTAGAGTAGGGGAGGGGGAAGGCGAAGCTCCCCCTTCCCCCCACGCTGTCGGCATCCCGGGGTCAGAAAAGCCGGGACCCCACTCCAGTGTGCCCCAAGGCTCGATGGACATAAATAAATAACTGTGAACTCGCTCAACTGAGATGATCTGACCCCGTAGCTCCCTTCTGGAAACAAAGAGCAGACTGTAGCTGGGAGAGCGCTGCCAAACCGCTCTTTGCTGAGAGCCTCTTTTGACAAAGCCCAGCAGGGGCCCTGCTCCAAGAACCGACAGTGCCCTTCCCCTCTGAGGAGGGGCTGGTGGGGATGGCTGTCGTGGTCCCACACATATATACATTTACCCACATCTATATAGAGAGATAGATATCTATTTTTCCCCCGTGGATTAGCCCCGCGAGGAGGGGGGGGCGTGATAGTTCCCTGTTGCCTACGCAGGGATGGGCAGTTGCACGAAGGCATGAATGTATTGTAAATAAATAACTTGGACTCCTGAGAAAAACAAAAAGCGCTGCATGGCTCGCATGGAATCCACGCGCTCCAGGGACGCTGCCCTCCCCGGCGACCGGAGAGAGCGTCACGTTCACAGCACCCGCCCTCTTACCTGATAAGTCCCATCGTATCAAACTTTCTATAAACAAAGTACAGTATAATCAGAAGTGCCATTTCACCATTATTTGTGATCGGTAGGCAGTTCAGAGAGTACGTTTACTGTGAAAAAAATGTTAAGGTTTTATTTAAGACATTTGCATGACTACTCATTAGCCCATTTTATGAGTTAAAAATGTATTTTGTTAAGAGACGTTTTATGGGTTGTTTTGGGTTCATCCTTTTATTTTGATGGTGATGTTTACTTTTTTTTTGGAGGGGGAATATTTTTCTATACATATCCAATAAGGCCTTCCATCTGAATGTAAAATAAGTACCCATGATTTCTATTATAGTATCTGGTGTAATTATTTAAAAAAAAAGGAAAGATTTTGAGGCAGTTAAGCATGACCAATTAATGTCACTCTAGTGCTTAGGCTGCGATCTTAAAACGGTAGCAATTCTGTGCTGGTGTAACTCTGACTTACAAAGTAGGAAAAAAAAAGAACGGAGGAAGCACGTGAAACTTACTAATTCTATTCGAGGATTTTATAATGGCATATTTTTTCAGTATTAAAGTGATCATGTTTTCAACTCTGGGTCCTTACATTTTTCCAGCTTCATATTTGCAACTGGTAAACTGCATGTACGGTGGAAGGGACGGGGGAGGGGGACGGTTGAGGGTGGATCCCCTTCCAGAGCTACTTTAAGGCTCTTTCTCTAAGCCTCATACTTTGCTTTTTACCTTTCATTAGTACCCCTCCCCCTCCATCCCCGCCCGGACTTTTCCAGCTTTCCCCGCGGATTAAGTAAGGTCTTCCCCCAATAGCGCCCTCCATTTTTTTCCCCTTTTCCCTTATGCGGCAGTGAATCCCTTTATTAATACTGGAAATCCCTCCTGCTGCTTCCGCCGCGGCTGCTGCTGCTGCACACACTGCAGATATATTAAGGATGTTAGTAAAGATTTGATGTAATTGACTCTGCCTAGATCGGTCTCCTTAAACACAGTGGAGATTTCATTGGTCAGCAGTCTTCAATGAAAGACAGCGTTAATGCCTGGCATTTGAGATGCTGCTGGCGTTTTGAATTCAACATCTGCTGAAAACGGTGAAGCTAATTAATGCCCACCCACCCTCCCCGCCCCAGCAACCGCATATTGAAATTTGTTAAAACGCTCATCTTCATGGAAATCAATCATTATCCAAAAGAAGAGTTTCTATCCCATCATTCGGGTCTCTGCTTGTGACCTAGTAGTTCACAAGAAAAGCATTGAACTATTTGGATATTTTGAGCCAGTGTTACTCTGGCTTCAGATCATATTCCTCTGGGATTCACATAACTACACATGTTGATGGAGTCTGCATTCCACCACATCTTCACCACTGAGGATTATTAAAAGATGGCAGACCACAGATTAAGAAAAAAAAAAATATATATATATCTCAGCTAATGAAAGTAAATCAGCTAGTGAAAGCCCCCAGAGTGGTTGTTAAGATTTGCTTTCTAGAAATCATGTTCTAAAGAGAAGGAATTTCCCAGAACAGTGATACAAGTGGTGTTCTGGAGTATGTATTATTTATTTTAACATTTTTAAAATAAAATCTTTATTATAAACCATGACTACTCCTAAGGCCATTCATCATTTTTTCTCTCGATTCTTTTGTTGGTGGACTACATTTCATAGTGGTAAAATCAAAATCTACAAATATGGGTTGCTCTTTCTTTCTTTCTTTCTTTATTATTCATATGAAGGCCTTACTTCCTTTTATGAAAATAAAGTACAACTGGGTTCCTGAGGAGCAATGGGAAGATTTATTTGTGATGGAAAAGTTGGGGAAGAGGAAGATGCATGTATTCAACAATATTATGACCTTAAGGCAAAGAAAACATGGGCAGATGTTCTAAGTCTCTGGTGGAAAGTAACACTTAAGAGAAGATACTTAGTGAGGCGCAGTAGTAACTTTTAAAGCTGATGTATGATTAATGTAAGTCAGGAAATTAGAACTTCTCTGAGAAGGTGTGCACTGGGCAAGACCTTTTCTTCATACTGATTAAAAAATAATTACATTATTGAAGACAAGGTTAAAGGGGTAAACTTGTTCAAATATTAGCTTCAATGGTTTTTGAGTGATCAGTGTGTACCAGGCGCGTGCTAAGTGTTTACATAATTATTTAATTTAACTATCACAACCATGGAATAATTTAATAACATATTACTGTTTCCATTAATACCAATGAGAACATTGAAGCTTAAGGAGAAAAGGCAATAACTCAGATCATACCTGTTATATGGTGAAGCTGGATTTAAACTTCAACACCTCATTCTATGAATAGAGTAGTCATATATAATTACCTGGTGACCTTTTAAAATTCAGAAATATATTCATATATATTCATAAAGGACTATAACTAATTAGGAACCCAGGTTTTGCCTTCTTAATTGAGTATGCAATGGTGATCCTTTATATATCTAAAATGTCTGGCAAGAAAAGAAAGTTATCCTGCATTTAGAAGAGATGTTCTTCAATAGTTTATAAGAAGACTTAACAGATACGAAAAAAGATAAATGTGCTATATACATGTACAAATTATAGAAATTCGTGTCAATAAATCTAAATTATCTATACAGTGATTCTAAAACACTAGGATCATCACATATTTTAATATGTAATAATACATGTTAAACTTTATATAGAAAAGATGCCCAATGATTCATATGAAAAACATACATTATTTAGACAAAGTTTTATTTATTTTCATAAGTACCTCTTTACAGTTACATATATAAACTTTTATATATGTTTATAATAGTTTGTTCTGAATGATACATACTGCCTAAGGCCTCACCACATAACTATTATTTAGATGTACTTAGCTTCTTGTTTTGGTTTTGTCTTCCCATAAAATACTCATGTAACTGTAGTTGTCATTTGCTTTAGTTGAGATATCTTGTTTCCAGTCAAATCATCCTTTAATTCATCAAAGCAAAATAGATTTTAGTTGTGCCAGATGAAATGGAGGGAAGAGATACCTTGTTTAATTCCATTGCTTCGAAGAAAGTAGTAGCTTCTGTTGCTGCTGCTATAATTAAGAGTGTCTTAGAATTTAAGTTGTTGCCATAGAAATTTATTGCTTATCCATTTTTACATGTTTATCCAGGAGGAAGCCAGAATGGTTTATCTAACATTAACATAACAGGGTTGTTTTTCTTAACAGTAGTTATATTAAATGTAATTAGAATTGTCAGGCATTTTATTAAGTATTAAAATTATGTTGGTGATTCCAAGGACAGTTTGTTAATATAGCTTTCCCTAAGTTGCTAATAAATATTATGTGGTATGTACACAGAGATGGATGAATTTGCAGGGATGAACACAGAAGTACATGTTTTCAATGTGTTGGTAGAATATTAGAGTGTTTTCTAATTCTGGTCTTCTGCTGACTAATTTATTAATATTATTTTTATTTGTATGCTTATTGGAAGAAAAAATAGAAATATAAGATGTGCTAAAAATTTAATTTTAGCATGTATTAACTTTTGGTTCATTTTCTCTTGTTTTCAGCCTATTCCAAATGCAACAGATTATTTAATTTTTAGAAGGTGAATTCTGTATAATATAAACAGTTACAGGAAATGCAAAATTAAGATTTTTGTTATATGATCTGTTTCAATGTGGCCTTGATCCATAAAAAAAAGGATAAAATAAATGAGTTTCCTATAATTCCCTGGCATTTTCTTTCATCTATAAAGTTGCCAAAAATGTTATCATAAATGGTAGTAGGATGCACAGCAATGAGTTTTTGGTGTTGAGACTTAGAGAAAGGCCACTCAATAGTTTTATGAAAGCATGTGTTTCAAATAGAACAGTTCCAAAAACTGAACCAATATTGACTTGTTGTGGCCTACTGAAATATGGTTGAGTTTCAGAAAAAAAATAAATTGTCAAGATAATAACAAATTAAGTGTTTAACAACTACAATTTTATAATGAAGTGGATCACTGAAGAAATTTTCATAGTTACTGAAACCCAGTACAGCCCTTTGGTCTCAATTGACTGGCAATTTCAGTTTATTGGCTTAGATCTCAATTATGTCTCTAATTACTCTTCTCCTTTCACATCCTTGCTAAATATGTACTAGATTACATACTTGAAATATAATGATATTTCCTGTTTGAAATCTGTAAAAAGCTTATAGGAGGACAATTATCTAAATTTGAAACAATTTTGAGCAAGTTAGAAAATAAATATTCAATTGGCAAGAAAAATTGACAATGGCTACATGAAAAATATTGTAGTTCTCTTGGGAAAAGAAAATGAGGCAGTTCTGACTTCAAAGAGGTTATGACCTACAAAGATAAGATGCATGCATCATTGTAATTGTAGAACAGTACATCGTTGGCAATTTTTAAAGGCTTCCACTAGCATTTTCTGTGTCTTTAAGTATATATATATTTTTTTAAATATATTTATTTATTTATTTATTTATTAGGGGGAGGGGGAGAGAGGGAGAGAGGGAAAGATATATCAATGTAAGAGAAACATTGATTAATTGCTTCTAGTACTCATCCCAACTGGCACCGAACCTGTAACTCAGTCACGTGACCTACAGGGAATCAAACTGTGATCTTTCCCTTTGTGGGATGACGCCCAACCAACTGAGCCACACCGGTCAGGCCTAACTATGTTATATTTTTGGCCATTTGGAAAAGTGCAGCTATCACCTCAGTTTTATTAGCTACCATAAAAAAAGTTAAAAATCTTAAAACAGCGTTTTACAATGAAAGAAGCACTTTAAATACTTTGTTAATTTTATTTTCATCGTTTGTTCTGTAAAATGGGAAAAAACGTCTATTTTTAACTTTAGTAAGAATTTTCTGACTAATCATTCTAAAAAGAAGCATTCAAACCAGTTTTTATCTTAATGAATGAATGATAATTTCCTAATTTTAGTTATTTCAGAAATCCAATATTCATTTAGAAAGCTGAATAAAATATTTTATAGTATCATAAGAATTTCAAAAGAACTGTCTCTGGAAATTTAGCTTTGATATTATATTATATTATATTATATTATATTATACAGATTATATAAACTTTAATATATTATACATATATTTTATATTTTACTATAAAGCTAATGATCCTCTGGCATTTCTTATTTAATAAAACCTAATATTCAATTACTGAGTACTGTGTTCAAGATGCACAGGCCCAAAGGTTTAACAAATGAAAGATAAAGCCCACTGTGTCACTTCTGTGCTTTATTCCATTCTCCTCTAACTCCATTTCTTTGGTTGGCAGAAAAATACAGGAAGGAAACAGGTTCAGCTGCAGCCTATCGATACGAAAAGTCAATACATAGTGAAAATGAGAAATGCCTCAAATTGAGATAATAAATGGTCAATCCATAGTGCTTTCAATGAAGCAGTCTCTTCCTCTTGCAAAAAGGGACTAAATGGGAAAGGGTCACGATTTATCATGAAAAAATAATGGCTTTTACCAGATTCTGTGATATAAATGTGCACTTTTTTCTTTTAAATCAATGTATTTTTAATATTTCCAAATTGTGTATGATATAAGAAAGTAGTTACTCATTATTATGATAATAATATGATTTAAATAGTATGTCTTTGTATACAGAATGTTCTGCTCCTTCCATAGTATAATTGGATTAGAAAATAGTGAATAAATTTGAAACAATGCCATTTTCTACACATTACAGTAGAATCTACTTGTTTTAATTCTTGTCTTTATTAAAATAATTATTTTATATAATTATAAGTAAATCTACATGACTATTCTATCTAAAATATTTTGTTATATAATATATTAAATGATGTTACATAAAAATTATTTGCTAATTTCTGTTCAGTTACATAATATTTGCAGCTAATCTGATTCAGTGGAGTCTAGTTAACTTTCCTTAGTTGGGTATATTTAGCACTGGATTGCATGTCGGTGGCCATCCATACCACAAATGGTTGAGTATGGCTTTGTCATCACTGGGTTGGAAATTTATCTTAGTGAACTTTTCAAGGTTCCTAAATAATTGATCTAAAGTGGTTTAGTCCTTTATCTGTTCAATCTAAAGAGAATGAAATTACTAACGTGAAGAGCTTAATGCTGTTAATCCCTGTTACCTGAATGACTAAATGTTTTTCAGTGTCTCAAGACTTTAATGACAGAGTTTTACCTTACATACATATTGTTTTCGGTCAGAAAATGTTACATTTTAAACTTTTTTCAGCAGAACTTTGGATTATACTTGTATTTTTTCACCAAAATGCTCAGCTCTCCAACAGTTAGATTTCATGTTACAGATGGTATTTTGTATAATTAGACATTAAGACATAAGAAGCAGAGTAGTTAGACCCAGGAGAGTTAGACCTTTTGGTGTAATGTTATGGGGACTAAGACTTGAAGAAACTAATAGCTGGAAACAGCAATAATCCCCAAGAAATGAATTACGCAGAATGTCATGTTACTATTTTAACTTAAAATTTATAATATCAAATTAAGAAGGAAGTCAGATCAGAGCACATTTGAACATTATTTGCATAAGCATGACATCTGTTATAGCCAGCCCCAAACTATTTATGCCACAGTTTTTTAAATAATATAGAACATATTTTTCAGCATTTTTGCATGGATAACTAATATGGTGCCTATTAAGTTAACCTCTCTGCAAGCTCAGTTGTTACACACTTGGTGAGTAATCAGATGTATAGTCTGAAAATAGAATGATTCTTTTACAAATATGGGTCTTTTATTCATAATATCTTAAACCAGTATGACATATTTTAAGCAAATAAATCTCAGACTATATATATGATAGCTATTAGACAATAACATATATTTTGAGTACAAATTTTATAATATTTTATTCTTCAAAATGAATGCAATTATCAGAGGTGTATGTTACCATCTATCTCGAGGCATTTCAAGGAGGCAACATGGTGTTGGTGTACATGCACCTTAAACCAAATTCAGAAGAAAAAAAAAACACACACTAAAGAAAGAAAGAAAAGAAAAAGGAAGAAAGAAAAACAACTGGGGGTGATGAAAATTTTACTTTGCGATCAAAGGAAAACATATTTATTGATTACCTATGATGTGCCAGGCATGTATGCAGTGGTTCTAAACCCAAACAGAACAGATTTCTCCTCATCTAAATTTGCATCCTGTAGGGTACTAAAGAAAACTAAACAAAAATAACAGTTAAAATAAAGTTGTATAACCAAGAGCTATGAATGAAATGAAATGGGATAGGGATGATGATTATATATATATATATATATATATATATATATATATATATATATATAAATATATATATATATAGTTGTCATTGGAGTCCTCTCTGGGGAGATGATGCATGAACTGAGTGGAAAAGGATTAGGGACAATTACTTGAAGATTAGGAGCAAGAGGGATTCTAGCAAATAAATCATCAAGTACAAAATATCCTGAATTACAATTGCACATGGACTGTTTAAGGACTGGGAAAAAAGGCAAGAATAGCTAATATTTGACAATAAGCAGAGATGAAGTTGGACAGGCAGAGAGAAGCCATATAAAGTCTTATAAAGCATAGCATGAAATTCTGAGTTAGTTCAAGAATAACAGAAAGCTTTAAGCAGCCAAGTGATATGATCTGAACAGTACGTTTACACAGTGAGTTGGGTTTACTTAGTGGAAGTCAATTATAGGGGGTGGAAAGTGGAAGGCAAAGAGCTCACGCTGCAGAGTTTGGGAAAGACATTATGTGTCTCGGACAGTGGTGGTAGTAGTGGACAGAAGGAGAGCTGGATGGTGAATTTTTAGTGTCCAAAGAACACTGTGTGGAAGCAGCGTTGGGAGTGAAGGAGAGGAAAAACGGTTGTTTGTGTGTTTTCTTTATCAGTCACCTTGGTGGTGTATTTTATTAAGAAGGAAAGGCTAGAGGAGGCAGGTTTTAGGTTACAGTCAGAGTTCGAACATGTTAACTTTGAGGTACCTGTTGATATGTTCTAGATTGGTTGCTGGACATATAAATATGGAGCTTAATGAGGGTTTAAGGATGGATATATTTGGAATTCAGAATTTGTCTGTTTTTGATGGCTCCATTTTTATAGACTTAAACACTAAGCCTAAGGTTGCATTTTACTGGTATTCTACCCTCAGGGCAGATTTATTGAAAATTGAATATAAACTTGATTTTAGAAACAACTGATATAAGAAAGGTATGAAATGTGTAATATCATAATATATAGACATTTTCCCTCAAACCTGAAGAGCATATGCAAAATCTAGCAAAATATTTATTGGTAAAAATCAATTGGAAACATAAACAATAGTATGAAAAGAGTTTTAAAATGTTTGTAAAAAAGTGTACAAATATAAACTTTAAATCAAAATGCTTAAACTCTTTGCCTTAATAAATATATTTCTGAATGAGAGGGCAACAATCTTACTCATTACTAGTGAAAAAAGACTTAACTTTTATTTCCACCCAAATGCAAAGATTTCTGGCAAAGAAAAATCAATTTTATTAATAACGACACAAGAATGAGAATCGGGTAATTCTTACTCAGTACTTATTCAAAGGTTGCACTCCTTTTAGGAAGCTTTTATGTTACCTTTGCTTGTAGGCAACTTTGTGATCTGGGTATTTCAAAAACCCTTGGCCACAGTTACAATTCAGTCTAATCTTTGTGTAGACAGCAAAATAACAAAAAATTCATGTTTTCTTCATATAACCATTTTATCCACATTATTCAGCTCACCATCCCTGTCACTAATCCCTAACACGAAGTGTAATTGAACTTAATCTTCTAAGTAAATTGCGATTACTTTCCATTTTATTTTAGGCCTGCTGCAATTCAAATATTCATTTTGGCCCGTTGTACAAGAATAGTGTTCCCTGAGTTGTTTCTGTGACTGTGTAACTCCACGTTGCTGAGATTGAAGGCACATAATGCTATGTTGTTATATTGCCCCATTCCACACCTATCTTAAGGTAAATACATGAGTTTTTTAAATGGCTCAATTAAATTTACTCCCTCTTCCCAACTACAATATTACTGGACAATAACTGACACTAAAATTTCATTTCTTTTCATGTTGTACCTCCACTTATTAAGCTTCATTTAAATCTCTCCATTTTAGATAATCTACAGAAGGGAAAAGGAAAAAAAAACATTATTCAGCACCAAGATGTGGCAAAATGGCTTACTATAACACCTTTTTTGGCAAAAGGTGGGATATTTAAAAAATTCTAATAGCTGCAGGATAACAAATGCATTTTTAGTGCTAGCATGGAAACAGAGAAGTTTGCAATAGCACTGTTTCTTAGTTCATTAAATTACATGCGTAAGTAAGGTATGCTATGAGCCAATTGACTTTTTTTTTCTTTAATAAGGAAATCAGAGATTGCTTCTCCATCATTTCAGAAAATGAGAAAGGAACATTTTGTCTTTTTTGTTGCTTTCAGGGTGTCCAATAGAATGGGAAAGGGAATTCAGACTACTGCTTGTAGAAGGCAAATTCTCCACCAAAATCATTTATGGAATTGAAGCAACTGTTTCATTTGCTTTTCAGGACTCCGCATTAGTTGTACACCAGTGACCGCAGTTCTTTTTGCTCAGCATAACACCTATCTATGAATGTATCTGTAATGTAATATTGTTGCTGTGCTGTGATTACTAATAATTCATACTATCATTTTAGAAGGCAATTCATTTTGCAAGGCAATTCACTTTGCCTCCCAGTGCCAAAAGTGAAGCAGGCTCCGATGTCAGAATGCATTTGCTTAGGTGAGGAAATGTGCTTCCCCCCCACAAACTAGTTCCAATATAATCTGTTTGTTGACTCTGCTATTTATAGAACTGTGGCCCATGATTCCAAAGGCCCAAGAATATAAAAACTGTAACTTCCAAAAGTGATTTTCTTTATTTTAAAATTGGAGAAACATAGCATCATACAACTTAATAAGACAGGACTTCACTGATTTCATGGAATATTCTGAGTCTCTGGCAGAACTGCATGAGATATAAGAGCATCCCACACTTACTGACTGATACTGGAAGCTACTACCCTCCGGTCCCTCACCACCTTTTATACATTTGTTTGTTTGTTTTTCCCAAACACGTATTTAGAATCTTGCAGAGCGAAGATAATTACCTGGTGTATCTAATTTAGAAAGTGGGGGATGGGGGTGAGTTCAGATCTTAAGAAACTGAATTTATAGTGGTCTAAAATAATAGGTTTAAGGCCAGTTACTTCTGAAAGAAAAATAATAATGCGGAGAAATAATAATAATAAAAGAGAAGCCATTGTGTGTTTTTCCATGGCTTTTGTGCTTGTGTAAGTCCAATTGTGTGCCGTTTACCACAAAAAGCTTGGCCTTCCTTCAACCGTGCCATCTGTTGAAGCACAGGATAGATTACTACTTCATGACCTACTAGCTCAAAATAGCTCATGTATCAGGGAAAACGGAACACTCCATCAAACAAATCTCCTCTATTAATTCAGTCTTGAAATATTTGTCCATTTAGCCCAGTTTCATGGGAATAAGATTAATTGCTCACAATAGAGATTATTTTAAAACAATGTATAATTCAAAGTGACCCCAACACTATTTTTATTTAATGTTATATATACATTTCTCATATATATAGACTTGATAGACCTAATAAATAAAATATTACTAATAAAACACTGAGAGTCTGTAACTGATTAGTATGTAGTTTCTTAAATCTGTAACTAGGTAACTCTCTTACCCAACTTTATAAGCAAGTTTATTTCCTCTAACTTTGTGTGTTAAAATATTGATTGATTTTCCATCTGAACATATCAGATAGGGTCCTACTTAATGAAACAAAAGGTCAGTTTATTCTTATTTGCTACTGTTTTGTGAAATTTGCAAGTAAATTCTGCTTGTTGAAAGAGTCACTTCCCATCATCATTTATACCTGTGTTCACAGTGACAAACGAATATTTTTGAACATTAGAAAATCAGCATGCTTTGGATTCTATCGTCATTTTAAGTTCCCTCTTAAGGAACCTAAGGAGCAGGACTCATGTCTTATGTACCTTTGATCCTCTTATCTTATTTGCAGAATCATAGATTATTAATGCTTGTGGATGAATGAACGCTTATAAAAATATATAACTCTATGCTTTAAATGTGGCTTCAAAATGGCAAGGGGAAATTATTCTTATCTGTATATTTAGGACCTATATGCTTCCTAAATCAAATATTTTCCAAACCACAAAGCATGATATTTATAAATAAATACTTCCATTCCTAAATTTATTAGAGTGATAAAGGTGATTAGCTTTCGAAGAGGGCATGACACTTTATCTTTTTTCACTAATATTAATAAATTTGATACATAGAGATTAAAATGGATTTAAACAAAATTAGATTTACATTAGAAAAACAAAGTCATAGTTTGGTAATTCAGCAAAAGGAATGTGGCTTCAAAAAAAGTGAAACAAAATCTACTGGACTCTTTCAGGGAAAAAAATATCTTGCATATGCACACACACACACACACACACACCAGAACCTAATGATGAGGGCAGGAATAGACCTCATCCTCTGTGATACTGACTTGTGAGGGATGGAATGGGGCAGAGAAATACTGAATGTAGGTCTATCTTGAAACACAAGAAAATAGTGTTTTATTTTTTTCTAACAAGTCTTACAAAATTATGAGAACCATGGTACATTCACATAGTTTGTTGAGTAAATAAAGCAAAGTTTTATTCTAGATTTACCAACATTACTTGTTCATTAATATTAGGACAGGTACAAATGTTTCACCCAAGTTAAATTTTCCAAGTCCATGGCATACAACATTGAAATAAGGGTCAAACACGTTTCCAAATAAACTTGAGTTTCCTAGGTAATTTTGAAATGTAAGCTTTCTTTAAAAATATTTACTAGGAATTGTTAGCTTCTATTAAACTCAGTCTTATGCCACCCCAAATTGTTTTAGGCCAAAGAGAATCAGTTAGTCAAAGTTGATTTTCTTTTCTTTGTAATAGCTTATAATTCTTTAACATTTTTTAGTAAAAACAATAATAGTCTATCCATAGGCAATTAATTATCATCTTTAAGAAATTACAAAGTTTTTTATTTAAAAAAAGTTTTATTTCTTAAGAAATTTTAGATATATCTGCTATTTGTGTGAATCAATTAGCTCATTACCTTTGAAATTAATTTTCTAATTTGGGGCTATAAACCATACATTTGTATATCAAAATATTAGAGCAGAAACAATTGCATTTAAAACATTAATAACATTATACAAAATTCTAAATCCTTATGGACTCTATAAGGAATGTTGTTTTATTTCATTTTACTACTGACCTTAAAACACTTGGATGAATTTCCACCAGCAACTAAAGTTAAGACTGGGTGTGTATCTTCCATGCTCACTATTCTGAGGTATTTCTTATTTGACAGGGAAAAAAATAATTCTGTGACTTACAATTTTCTCCAAAATTCAAGGAAATGCATAATAAGGACATTTGCTATTTTTGCTAAATTATTCAAATCGTATTTAGACACATCAAAAACTCATTAATTTACTAAAAAAGAGCTACCTGAGCCACAAAAGTTTGGGAGAAAATTAAAAAGAAGTCAAGTTTGAGAGAGAGAGAGAGATGCACCCAATAGTTGGCCATGACTCCTAGGGAAAAAAGGTGAGGAAACTCCCCAGTGTGTGTTCTGAGGACAAAAGAAATCGATAGAAAACAAGTAATAGACATCTATGGTAAATACAGCT
This sequence comes from Phyllostomus discolor, assembly GCF_004126475.2. NCBI lineage: Eukaryota > Metazoa > Chordata > Mammalia > Chiroptera > Phyllostomidae > Phyllostomus > Phyllostomus discolor. The sequence continues at coordinate 15,617,613 of NC_040913.2, forward strand.
TGCATCTTTCCACTTCTGTGCTGCAATGTGGCTGACACAACCTCCAGACAAAATTAAACATAATTTTGACCCTGTATGTGCAACTAAGTGCTGCTGCAAAGATAATTTTCCCCTTTTCATATGTATGTGTTGGGGGTAGGGCAAAAAAGACAGGAGACTGTAGTTGAACTAAGGAAGACGGCAGACTCTTAACCTGCTGATTATGAAGAGAAGACGTGAATTTGTTATTTAGATGCATGAAGACATTTTGTTAATTGGGCGATTCGATTCTATGGGGCTATAGATAATTATGAATCACATTATTTCAAAAGCCTAAAATTATGGCATAAATACATTACCGTTAAGAGCTTTTCTGTACTAATGAATGTTTGACTCATTTTCAGAGGTTATTGATTTAGTTTAGCCGGTACAATGTTTGAGCTGTTTTACATATATTAAGGATGAGTTAGTTTCGTATTACATTTCTGAATTATAAAATTGTTTGAAAAATATTTCTTATGCATCTCATGTTTATCTATTATTTACAACTAACTGGAGGCATGGAAGACATTTTTCAGAATATGATTCTACATATTTTATCATATTAAGAGTAATTTTACAATTAATGACAGTTTTACAGCTAACCCGAAGATTACATTGTTTAAATTTATGTGAAGAGGTAAACAAGCTTGAATATATCGATCCTCTGTCTTACACGGAAACCCAGCTCAGAGAATGGAATGTTATTGGTGAAGGGGAGACAGTGCCAAACTGTAGATGCTTACTATGGTGCTCTAAAGATGGTCTGAGGGTTGAAATATAGCGCCCTGGTCCATTAGTCAGGAAACTTGCACAGTTAATGAGAATCCTCAGTTTGACTAATTGTTGGCATTAAGAGGGGAATTTCAGGGTTTATTAAAAAATAAAATGAAAACCCAAGTGCATATGTGGTTTAAGTGTATAGTAGAGTCTGGCAAGTACATAGACAAAAAGTGATGAACAAAAATAATTTAAAGTGCCTGGTTGGTGTGGCTCAGTGGACTGAGCCCCTGTGAACCAAATGGTTGCCAGTTCAATTCCCAGTTTAGGGAACATGCCTGGGTTGTGGGTCAAATGCCAGGTAAAGGGCATTTGAAAGGCGAGTTTCTCTCCCATTTTCCTCTTCTTGTCCCCTCTTTCTTAGGGTAAATAAAACAAATCTTCAAAAAAATAAAGAAAGTTACAAAGAAGCCCTCTGAAAGTCAACAGCTGTGAGAGACATAGACAGAAGATCTATGGATGAAGAATGATCATTCCTCAGAATGACAGTGTGAGTGAGGAGGAAGTGTCCCCTTTCCACACTCAGTTTTTCTGGCAGTTCAATTAATTAAAATGACATAAAACATATTAACAGGAGAGAATAATACAATGTAATTACACATGTACAATATTGTGGTTCCATAAGAAGATGAGGTCTGAAAACAAATTGGGCAGTTGAGACTTACAGGACATCCTAAACAAAGGAGAAAGGGGTGGGGGTCCTGGTTTCAAAGGGAAGAGAGGCAATTCACATGCAGATGGAAAAGCAAATGTTTGGTAAGCAAATGTTAGCTGGGCCATTGGTTTAATCCTATTTTTTCATTACATTTATCTCCCTCACACTTCCCCCCCCCCCCCCCCCAATCACACTATTGTCCATATTCAGGAGTCTTTTTTCCTTTGTGCTCAATACTTCCACCCCCTAACCATCGCACCTCCATACCTGTCAACCTACCCTCTATCTACGAGTTTGTCCCTATTTTGCTTGTTAGTTCAGTTTGTTCATTAGATTCCACATATGTGTGAAATCACATTGTATTTGTCCTTTTTCTGACTGGCTTACTTCACTTAGTGTAATGTTCCCCAGGTCCATCCATGCTGTTGCAAAGGGTGAAGTTTTCTTCTTTTCTATGACTGAGCGGCATTCCACTGTGTAAATAGCCCATAGTTGGGTTATCCACTCATCTACTGATGGACACTTGGGCCTCCGCCATATCTCAGTGATTGTAAATGATGGTGCAATGAACACAGAGGGGCTTATGTTCTTTCAAATTAGTGCTTTGGGTTTCTCCAGATGTATTCTCATAAATGGGGTTGCTGAGTTAAAGGGCAGTTCCATTTAAAATTTTTTGTTATCTCCATAATGTTTTCCACAGTGGCTACACCAATCTGCACTTCAAACAAAAGTACAAAAGTTTTCCCCTTGCTCCACATTCTTGCCAACACTTGTTGTTTGTTGATTTATTGATGACAGCCATTTTGACAGGTGTGGGATGGTATCTCATTGTCATTTTAATTTGCATTTCTCTGATGATTAGTAACCTTGAACATCTCTCCTTATGTCTATTGGCCATCTATATGTCTTTTTGGTAGTGTCTATTCAGGTCCTAAGCCCATGTTTTAATTGGAATGTTTGCTTTCTGGTACTGACTTTTAAAAATTCTTTATAGCACTGGCTGCTGTAGCTCAGTGGATTGAGCACCAGCCTACAAACCAAAGGGTCTCTGGTTTCATTCCCAGTCAGGGCATGTGCCTGGGTTGTGGACCAGGTCCCCCATTGGCGGTGCACAAGAGGCAACCACACATTGATGTTTTTCTCCCTCTCTTTCTCCCTCCCTTCCCCTCTGTCTAAAAATAAATAAATAAAATCTTAAAATAAAAAAAATCTTTAAATAAATAAATAAATAATTCTTTATAGATTTTGGACATTATCACCTTATCAAATGTATCTGTGAATATGCGCTCCCATTCCATGGGTCATCTTTTTATTTTGTTGATGGTTTCTTTTGATGTGCAAAAACTTTTTAGTTTGAGCCAGATCCATTTGTTTATTTTTTCTTTTGTTTTCTTTGTCTGAAAAGATATATCAGATAAAATACCACTGCAAGCAATGTCCAAGATTTTCCTGCCTATGTTTTCTTCTAGGAAATTTATGGTTTTGGTTCTAACATTTAAGTCTTTAATCCATTTTCAATTTATTATAGTGTGTGATGTAAGAAGGTGGTTTAGTTTCATTTTTCTGCACACATCTGTCCAATATTTCCAACACCATTGTTGAATAAGCTAACTTTCATCCATTGTATGTGTTTGTTTTTTCTGCAGAATATTAATTAACTATAATAGTGTGGGTTTATATTTGGAGTTTCTATTCTGTTCCTTTGGTCTATGTGTCTGTTTTTATGCCAGTACCATATTATTTTCATTACTATGGTCTTATAATATAGTGTGATATTAGGCAGTACGATTCCTCCAACTTTGTTCTTCTTTCTCAGGATCGCTGTTACTTAAGTGGGGTCTTTTGTAGTTTCATATAAATTTTTGAATTGTTCTACTTCTGTGAAATACGTCATTGGTAACTTGATAGGAATTACATTAAATCTATAGATTGCTTTGGGTGGCATGGACATTTTAGTGATGTTAATTTTTCCTGTCTGTGAACACAGTATGTGCTTCCATTTGCTTGTATATTCTTTAATTTCTTTTTTCACTGTCTTAAAATTTTCCAAGTATAGGTCTTTTACATCCTTGGTTAGATTTGTTCCTAGTTATTCTATTCTTTTTGAAGCAATTTTAACTTGGATTATTATCTTAATTTCTCTTTCTGATAGTTTATTATTTGCATATAAAAATGGAATTGGTTTCTGAATATTAATTTTGTATCCTTCTAATATACTGAATTCATTTATTAGTTCTAGAAGTTTTTTGGTGGAAATTTTAGGGTTTTCTATGTACATTATCATGTCATCTGCAAATAAAGACAGTTCTACCTCTTCCTTTCCAATTTGGATGTTTATTTTTTAATTTCTTCTCTTTCTTTGATTGCTATGGCTTTGACTTCCAGTACTATGTTGAATAAGGGGGTGAAAGTGACACCCCTAGCTTGTTCCTTATCTTAAGGGGAACTACTTATAGAGCTCTCCTCTTTTATTTCTTAACAATAACCAGTTTAAAATAATTAATATCCCAAAGAGACATATATAGTGGTGGCAATCTCTGTTCCCACTCAGCAGTATATACTGTAACCATAGGTCTTGGTCTTTTAACCAAAGCTGATTATTTAGGGACAACTATTAATGTTCAGTAGATTAAAAAAAAAAAACTAGTCATGTATTAAAAATAGGAAAACTAAGCATCTTCTACATAAACTGAAAAATTTTTATTAATAGATATGACCATATCTTGAAGTTTTATTTTATTAAAGGCATGTCTGTAGTAGATATGTACTTGTTTAGATTTAATTTTAAAAATATTACACTCCCAAATCTTTGGGTTATAAACTGAGGCAAACAATTTTCTAAATTATTTTAATAAGTTAGAACAATGACAAGAATGTTCAGGATGGTGTTCAAGGAAGCTTGAATGTTACTTCAACAGATGTGCTGTAGGGGAATGTCAACTTTGTTAACTAACACTAGGCTAAACTCAGTGAAAGGAGGGTTTTTAAGAAGGATGAGAAATGCCAGTGCACTGATGAGTGAATGGTAGGTGTTGAAGCAGTAATAGTGAGTTTTGTAAATATAAATAATTTGTGAAAATTGGATAATAAGGTATTAGACACAGCTCGGGGATAAAAGAAGATCCAAGGATAATACTTTGTTCAGAATGGGATAAATATGAGCATATTTATTGGATTAGAAAAAGACAGGGTAGGGAGAAAGACTTTGAAGTTATTTAAATTGGATGTGATGATTAATTGACCAGCGTCTGACAAAGAAGGGATTTAAAGCACTGAAGCATAACTTACTCTTTAAAGTATGAGAAAATATGGGCAATGTGGCTCTACGTGAGCTTTAGTTTCGGAGACAGGAATTTATGGATGGCTCTTCTTCACCAATACAATGTTCACAATTAATTTCTGTGAATGAAGGTACAAGGTGCAGATGGAAATAATTCATACACCAGAGAGGCTGTAGCTGAGGTAGGAAACAATGATTTTGAATGTTGACACTGAGCAGAGTGTTGTGTGCGTGTGTTTGTGCATATGTGTTTTAAGTCATGCTTGTGTCAATGAGTGTAAGGATGCACATGGTACTGACTCTGATCTGGGCTTGGTAGACCTGTTTGGTAGGAGCATAACGATGCAAATGCTGCTGATGGTAACAATATAGAATCTTTCAATGGATAAATAGCTGGGTCCGAACTAGAGAGAAAAGAGAGGAGGAATCATTCTAATTGACAGGAACAGGCTAGAAGAATTATGATAATGATACTCTCTAAGAATTTAAAGAGCAGAGTTGGCAGAAACAAGCTTTTGAAAGAACCGAAGAAATGTATTGTGGTCAAAATGGGCGATGCTATGATTGGTGAACCAGAAGACACCCTGGTAATAAACGTGGGTGGTTGAATTGAAAGAAAAGACAAAGGTTTGAGGTATTATATTCTTCAGGCATTTCTAAGACTGTTGTTGGCTGGGTAAATGTCATTATTTGATAAAAACACGTTATGCATATTACAAAGAACAGATTAAGATTTAGACACATAGGCCTTGGATTTCAAACGAATCCTCTGTTTCTGTCTGTTATTTGATTTCTAACTACTAAAAGGTCATCTAAATTTTCCCAGTTTTCGACTCTAATAACTAAATGAAAATGAAGCTAATTTACCTTCTATAATTTTTTTTCACTTTAAGAATCGTTCTTTTTAATCAGAAATAAGTTTTCTCTGATTAGTTTTTTATATCAGAAATCAGTTGTGACATTTCATAGGGAATGGTATAAACAGAAAGGAAAAGAGAAAGCCTATTCTCTCTCACCCAATTGTAGATCACTGCATAATTCGCCTCTGGCAGCCAGTACCCTTCCAGGGCTTGGTGCGCAGGACAATTGACAGTCACCAAGACTCACAAAGGAGCAGTTGTGGATGTTCACATTGATTTCACTGACGGTTTACAGTGATCTCTCTGAAGTTCCTCATTGACTGAAGTCTGCCTCTCTTTGAGAGAGATTACAAAGGGGACATCACCCATTAATATTGTCCCACAACCACAATTAAGAAATCCCCTGAACGAAAGGAAGACAAAGGATTCCTTTATTAATTTTCAGGAAGAAGGTGTTTCAACACCAAAAGTCAGTAAATGGACTGTGTTTCTCAACATAGTTCTCAAGAGACTGAGTATATTGCTTGTACATTTAAAGAAACATTTGTATTCATTTCAAGATGAATACAGCCTTTTTTTTACACTTTCCAGAGAGATAAATATCATAAAAGCAGAATTCAAGGATCTCCCCAAAGCTTGTGAATGTAAGTAAACTTCTTATCCTTACAGAGTAATAAAAAATTCTCTTTTTGTATCAGCCAGCAGTAGAGATTTATTTTTATCACGAGTTAGCTTTGATGGAGGCATGAAAAACTAAAACTATGATCAATGCCAGGAACTTTAGGTGAATTACAAAAAAAAAATATACCACCAAGTAGGCTATTATCTGAAGATATTTTGAAGCCAATTACATATGGAAAACATGGTTATATTTTAAAGTGAAATATTTTACAGAGAATAATTACCTAAATAATCAAAGACTGTGCAATTATATCCTACTAGAAATTTTTATATTTATTTAAGTAAATACTTTTAACTCTGAAAAATAAAGAGAGATTAACTTTATTTTCCTCATCAACAAGTGTTTTCCTAAATTAAATTGGATTTTTCTTTGAGTTCAGCATTTTTGCAGTATAGGTTGTGTTTCCTTGTGGGCTGCAGTCTATGCCAAAAGGAAATTTGCCTAATAATTATTCTGTTGTTTTGCAGGATTCAATTATGTTTATAGATTTGGGAAATATGTTAGCAATCAATCTAAACAAATTTTCCTCTTTTAAGTTTTAAATAGAGAAATTGTTTATAAACCACTCAAAACACTAGATTCTTTCTTAGCTTCTAGTCTTAAATTCTTATTCAAATCAGAACCTTTTCTCTGAAATGTTGGTGAACAAAGTAATGAAGGGTGGGAGAACAAATGAAAAGGATGTTCATTCTTTGTTTTTCCAAATGTTATTTACGATTAAGGTAATTCGCTGGATAACTAAAAATATTGTATGCATTTCATGTGCTTTAAAATATATTTTATTGATTATGCTATTACAGTTACCCCAGTTTTCCTCTTTTACCCCTTCAGCTGGTACCCCCATTCCCTACAGCAATCTCCCTGCCTTATTTCATGTCCGTGGGTAATGCATATAAGGTTTTTGGCTTCTCTATTTCATATATTATTGTTAACCTCCCCCTGTCTATTTTGTACCTATCAGTTTTGTACTTCTTAATCCCTGCACTTTTTCCCCCATTCTTCCTCTTCCCCCTCCCAGCTGATAAGCCTCCAAATGATCTCCATATCTATGACTCTGTTCCTGTTCTGCTTGTTTTTGTTTTTTTTTTTTTCAGTTTGCTTTTTAGATTCTATTGCTGACAGTTACCTAAAAAGGAGTTCCCGTAAGACTGTCAGCTCATTTCTCAAAAGAAACTTTGCAGAATAGAAGGGCCTGGAAAGAAGTATTCCAAGTCATAAATGGCAAGGACCTACGTCCAAGATTGCTCTATCCAGCAAAACTATCGTTTAGAATTAAAGGGCTGATAAAGAGCTTCCCTGACAAGGTAAAACTAAAGGAGTTCCTCATTAAGCCATGATTATATGAAATGTCAAAGGGAATTATATAAGAGAAAGAAGATCAAAACTATAAACATTAAAATGGCAATACATTCACAACTATCACGTGTAGTTAATAAGGCTGTGAGATGACATTTTGATTCTTAGTATAACAGAGAGGAGACTTCAGTCACAGTGAATAGGTTTTGAAAATGAAACCTAGAGTAGGCACAATTGCTCCTCAGTCTGGCAGATAGAAACGAAGTGGGTGACTGACATTGGGGATGGAGCTCTTGAGAGGAGAGGGTGGCATTGGCAGAGGGCCACAGTTTGGACTGCTTTGTGCTCCCGGGCTGGCCGTGTTCGTCTCAACCCGCGTCGCATCGTGCTGCACCCAGGAGTCCGCATTGGCGGCCCACCCTGGAGAATCCGTGTTCTCCTTTTGTGGTGGGAGGGAGGTCAGCGGAGGCAAACCCCAATCTCACTGAAGTGGCAGAAAGGTGCTTCTGAAATGTTACAAATTCTGATTTATTTTTTTCATAGTAAAAATTGCTTAATGATGTATTTCAAGTGAGTCAATTATTCTGAGGTATCATATTTTGTTTGGTGGTAGGCAAGACATTAATAATAATAATAATAATATACAAAGATACATAGGTCAGTAACTATAGAATTACCAGCACAGACATGAATATGTTGCATTAAGGCCTTTTGTAGAGTTTAGTGAGTGGACCTAAACCTCTACCATTTTAAAATTTTATTAATTCTTTGCAAAATTACACCCTGTGTGTTAAACAGTATGAATTGACAAATTATTTTTTGTAACAATGTTCATGGACAAATTATTATTTTTTAAAAAATAAATTTATTTACTTATTTATTCAACAGAAACTGTGCTGGGACACCATCCTATGCACAAGGACCTTATGAACTAGCAAACAAACTTTTTTTTAAACTTGTTTTTATTGTCTCCCTTTTTCATGCCATATAATCTATACCATTAATAAACTTTATAGATTGATTTCTGCAATAGTTGAGTATAATTGTGCAATCTGTCGATATATTATAAAAAGTCAACCTATTAATTTTCTTATCTATAATTGGGTTGGAGTTTTTTTGTTGTTGTCGCTGCTGTTATTGGCATTGGAGAAGGTGATGGGGACTGTGGTATTGCAACTTTGTCAGTGCTATTAAGTGGTATGCTTTTCGAATTTATTTGTCATCAAATATTACTAACAGCCTCAAACATAATACATGTTTTTGTGTAAATTATTCATGGAATTATAGACTTGCAAACTTAAAGTGATCAGTATAATAGTCTCTGTATTCAAGTCATCAGAATGGGGAAAAATGAGTGATGTTTTTGATAGTAATTGAGAAATGGATCCAAGAGTCTTTTCACACCTCAGGAAGCAGAGATAAGTAACAGTCACTTTCCAGCTCTCCTCAGGAATTATTCTGGGTCAAACATGTTACATTTTCCTCTCTTTGATAGAAAGTAACACATTCCAAGATGCTTTGATGTTTTCCAGAAAACATCTTTTAAAATAATACAAATATTTATATTTTCAGTGATAATTATATTATTTGTAAAAATGACAGATATATCATGCCATGAAATAATACTTGAGTCAAAAATTTTATTCTAAAAACAGCAAGATATCTCTCTCTTTATGCTCTCCCCCATCCCCCGCAAAAAGAAAAAGCCAGAGTTAAACATTTCTTCCAGATTGGCAGTCTTATGTCATGGGTAGGAAGGTATAGTTCTATTCCTCAAGGGTGTTCTCCCTGCTATGGAGTGTTAGGGTTTCCTTCTGTAAACACCGGTGTTTGTCTTTTCGTGTTTTTCCGTGTTCTTTCGTAGAACAGCAGGCTTGCCTGCATGCAGTCCACAGTGACGGTCTCTCCCCTCGGGGGTTCTCTGTGTTTCATAGCATTCCAGGTTCTTCTCCAGTGTTCCAGGGTCAGTTCGTGTTCGTCCTTTGGAAGTTATTTCATTATGTTTCTTTTTTTTCTTTTTTTTAAATTTTATTTTAATCTTTGTTCAAGTACAGTTTTCTGCCTTTTACCCCTATTCCAGCCCACCCACTCAACCCTCCCCACTTCCCTCCCATTACCACCCTCCCCCTAGTTTTTGTCCATGTGTCCTTTAAATTTGTTCCTGTAAACCCTACCTTATTGATCTTCTAATGTCAGAAGAGAATTTTTACAGATGCTATGACTGATTTTACAGATAATGACATTTTTAACACTTCCCAATAACAATATTATGTGATGGCAACTGTTTTGGTTAGTAAATGTGAATATAATATGCAAATATGTATATTAACATATATATGTGTGTGGAAGCATATATATATATATATATATATATATATATATATATATTACTATTATAATACACATTTCTGTTTTTCCTACACCTGTCAAGAGAAATAGTGGGGCACCTTAGTTTAATGTATTTATTAATACGGTTACAATAGCATGTGTTTTCATAAGAGCCAACTCATCATGAATTGAGATTAAACTTAAAAACTAAAATGACGCATATGGTGAGTTTGTCAGATCACAAATTGAGTGCCTGAGTAAGGTTACCTCAGAAAAGATGTATCGGGGTTAGTATTTTGTAAGTAACCTGACCTACTTTCACTTCCTAAAATATGTTACCTAGAGGAGCAACGGAAGAATCCTTTTCACCCAGAGAATTTCCCTCTAGTGTTAGGAAACATTAGATGAGTCTCTGCCTGGGAAAAAAAATACTTTGATGATTTGTATTTTTAAAAATGTTACCCTTTGTCAGAGATACAAATAAACAAATGTTTTAAAATGCCAAATACAGTGTTAATCACTTTCTAAATAGATTAACATGTGAAAAATCCACCTGACTGTACACCAAAGGGAATTATGAGATTGCTAATGGAAAACTGGAAACCAAAATGGTTATTCTAAATTACAATATGCATTAAATGTACTATCCCAAACATGTGCATGTACATCATAATGTGTTCTGTTCTCAGGCAGTTTCTGATCTTCATAATCTAAACACTGTTTGCTATACTAAACTAGAAAATAAACACTGTATCCAAAAACCTCTTAAAATTACAGTTCTAATGGCAACTGAAGCCAATTTCAAGCTGTAGTCTTTATACATACAGATTTCTGTAATGATAATGCATTTCTTAACCTAAGATATTAGATATAGAATATTGTTCATTTCATTTTAAAAACTTTCTTATTGATTTGATTTTATTTTAAAGATTTAAGGATATATATATGATAGCTCTATAGATAGAAGATATCTTACTATTGTAGATAAGTGAATTTTATTGGATATTAGCTGCTATATAACTCTGTATATTTATTTCAAATTTTTAAAATATTTAAACACCTGTTCCTGCGGCTCAATTATCAAAATATTTTGAAAGAAGAAAGGCATTATTTTTATTAGTTTATATTAGCTTTTATGAGGATATAGTTTAAATGTTTTAGGTGTAATTTGGCTGAAGTCAAACTATATTTTCTGTGATTTTTGAAAAGCAGCTCACATATATAAAATGAGTTTAAGTATTATGTTTTTGTGAACTGATTAGTACTTTATAATATTATAACTCTAAGTATTTAATTTTAATTATTCTATATTAAAAATAAAATATATAGAGAGGTAAAGATATTTTTGCATATTTCAAATATGAAAATAAAGAAATAATGAATTTTTGTATTTAAGTAAGGTATTACTGTTTCTTTCAAAACCATTGCTGAAGAAGAAAGTGCACATATATTGGTTAAGTGTACACCTGGAAATTTAATTGTATAGAATTCAGTCTTCCAATTTACTGTGTCTAATAGAGATATTCAAATGAGTACCTAATTAGGTAAATCACATCTTGAGTATGTATCAGATAGAAATCAAACTTGGTGAAACCTAAGATAATCATCAGGGTACCTGGAATCCTATGTTTTTTTTTATTATTTATTAATTTCCTTTTTAATTGACTATACATTTATTTATTTCTTATTTTATTAATTAGAGTTGTCCTAATTTTTCACCATTTGCCCTCCTCCACTCACAACTCCCACTTCCTCTGGCAATCCCCCCTCCTTTGGTCATGTCTGTGGGCCATCCGTGTAAGTTCTATGGGAACTCCATTTCCTACACTTTCTTTGAACATCCTCCTGTCTATTCTGTTGTACCAATTTGTACTTCTTAATCCCTTCACCTTTTCCCCCATTACCCCGGGACTCTCTCCCCACTGGGAACCATCCTAATGTTCTCCATGTCTATGATTCTGTTTCTGTTCTGCTTGTTTGCCTAGTTTGTTTTTTAGTCAATTGTTTGTAGTTACATAGTGTCATTTTAATGTTTTTAGTTTAGATCTTCCTTTTCCTAAATAAATCTCTTTAACATTTCATACAATAATGGTTTGGTGATTGTTAATTCCTTTAGTTTTACCTTGCCTGGGAGGCACTTTATCTGCCCTTTGATTCTAAATGACAGTTTTGCTGGATAGAGTAATCTAGGTTGTAAGTCAGTGCTTTTCATCACTTTGAATATGAAGTCTGCCTGGGAAAATTGAAGCCACTATTAATACAGTAAGAACAGTTTGTGAGACATCGATGTGAACTGGCAGCCAAGGATAGTGGACTGGAATGCACGGGTGAGAACAATGATGACTTCACTTTATTAGTCAGTGGGGGTGGCAGACACCATTGAGTGAGCATGTGTACTGTGTGACTGTCATATTCAAAATGACTGAATGAGTACAGCAATGAATTTGCATCAACTTTTGCATTAAGCTTGAACCTTCTTCTGTAGAAACCATTCAGATGATTAAGAAGGCTTTTGGGGATGTTGCAATTAGTGCAGGGCAAACAAAAGTGTGGCACAAATCCTTCAAAGAAGGTTGAGAATCTGTTGAAAGTGATCTACTTCCTGGAAGGCCTGCAACAAGCAGAATACATGAAAATGTTGAACACAAATGAGCTGAAATCAATTAAGATTGGCGACTTACAGTGCAAGAACTAGAAGCTGATTTGGTGATTGCAAAAACTATGTGTTTGAGATTTTGATGCAGGATCCTGGCATGAAATGTGCATTGGCAAAATTAGTTCTGTGACTTCTGCTGGCAGAACAGAAAGAACATCCTGCTGTAGTTGTTAATGACTTGATTCAAACTGCTAACAATGAACCAGATCTCCTCAAGAAGGTCATAACTTTGAAGGGGACTGAGGTGTCATTGTCCTATGTACAATGTTTTGTGTATCTCATACCTTCTTCAATAAATATCTCTATTTTTCATAGCATGTGGCTGGATACTTACTGGAGAGACCTCATACTTCTTACCAATACCTTCTAGCCTGTAACTATTCTTTTGAGAAATCAGCTGACAGTCTTACGGTAACTCCTTTTGTAGGCAATTATCTGCTTTTCGCTGCTTTTAAGATTCTCTTTATATTTATCTTTGACATTTTAATTATGATGTGTCTCGGTGTTGTCCTCTTTGCATCTACCTTGTTTGGGACTCTCTTTGCTCCCTGAACTTGTATGTCCTTTTCCTTCACCAAATTAAGGAATTTGTCTTTTATTACTTTTTAAAATAAGTTTCCAATTTCTTTCCCTTTCTCTTCTCCTTCTGGCACCTGTATAGTGTGAATGTTAGAATGTTTGGAGATGTCCCAGAGTCTTCTTACACTATCTTAGATTTTTTTGGATTCTTTTTTTTCCTCTTGCTGTACTCTTGGGATATCTTTTTCTTCCTTATCTTCCGAATCATTGATTTGATTCTCAGCTTCATCCATTCCACTGTTGATTCCCTGTAAATGTTGTTTCTACTGTTGTTCTTTATTTCAATTAGTGTCTCCTTCATTTCTGATTGGATAATTTTTATGCTGATGAAGTACTGAATGAGTTCCTTGAACACCCTTATAACCAATGTTTTGAACTCTGCATCTGAGAGATTGCTTATATCCATCTTGTCTAGTTCTTTTTCTTTGAGTTTTGTTCTGTACTTCTATTTGGGCCATGTTTCTTTGTCTCCTTATCTTGTCAGCCTTTCTGGTTTTGTTTCTATGTATTAGGTAGAGCTGCTTTGACTGTATATCTTGGTAGCATTATCTTATACAGTAGGCATCCTGTAGAGTCTAGTGGCACAGCCTCCCCTATCTACCAAGCTAGGTGTGCCTGCCATGTGGGCTAAGCACTCCCTTCTTTTGTAGATGAGTCTTGATTGTTGTCAGCAGGTCAATGCAGGGTGGGGGGGTTACTCAGTCTAGGCAGGTGATAGGACTGGCTGTGACCCCAGGCCAGCAACCAATTTCTTCTGTGGCTTGTGGAGGTGGTTTGGTGGTGTTCTGGCATAATCTGTAACTGTCTGCTGGGTGTGCAGGCTCTGGGCCTTCCTGCGGGGTGTAGGCTAAGAATCTGTGTTCTGTGTGGGGCCCCTTGATACAAGCTTTAAGTGATCTGCCAATGGCTGCTGCTAGTGCCCAGTCTGAAGCCACTTAGTGAGATGTAGTGGAGTTGGGCTCAGCTGTTACTTGTTTGATTGGATTAAGGAAGATCTGAAGTCTTTGCCTAGCCCAGTCTTTCATATTAAAAAACCACTGTTACCAGCTTGTGTAGATCTGTAATTTGGATGAAGTGGACACTTAGGCAATCATCAGAGTGGGGCTTACCATGTGAGCCAGCTTGATGGAGACTCAGATATGGTGCCCCCAGATGGTGGCTCTGTGTGGGGAAGGGCTCAGAAAAGATACAGTGGTTGTTGTTTGCAGTTCTGTCTGGAAGGAAGCTGTCCCCCAGCTCTCTCTCTGACTCCGGTTACTTCATTTCTTCCCTGTGTGCCCTTGGTGCCCTTTAAGTGCTATCATGGTGCTGGCACCCAGAGAGAGAGTGAATATGAGTAAGTCCATGTGCAGACTGAGGCCCTTTATGGGGAGAGACCTGAGAATACCATAGTTTATTCTGCCGGCCCGACCTCCACTTGTTTTTACTTACAGAATTGTGGGGACTTACCTTCCTGGCACTGGCACTCTGGGTTTGGTGGTCTGGTGTCAGGCTGGGATCCCTAGCTTCCAAGATACCCCTTCATTTTGTATTTACCATATGTGGGGGTGGGGCCAGCCCATTTTGCATCTCCATGTATCTGCCCCTCTGTCCCTTCCACCCCTCTGGATGGATGTTGTTTCTTTAATTCCTTAGTTGTTGGACTTCCATACAGTTTAATTTTCTGATGGTTCTGAGTGGTATTTGTCCTGTAGGTTACCTGCAATTTTGCTGTGGTTGTGTAAGGAGGTGAGTCACTTTTACCTATACCTCCATCTTGACTGGAAGTCCCTACCTACTTATTGAATTAAATTGTCCCTATATTTTTACTTAGCTATCACTCTTTTATTCTTCACATTCCTCTTTTAAATTATTACAAAGCTTCATAAAAATATAAAAAAACAACTTTCCCTTAGAAAGCAGTTTATCTTGCCTTAATAGATGAAGAATAGATTGGTTTATTAATTTATGGGATAAATACAATTCTTGGAGAAGTGGTTATAGGTGGTCTAGGCATTCCTAATAGGAGTTGAAGTTTGAAGACTATTTGGAGTAGGTAATATAATTTGGGGAAGATGCTAATTGCAGAACACAGAAATTCTACTATTGTAAGTGGAGAAGCAAAAGACTGAGGGCAGGAAGTAGACTCCTCTGGCTGTAGATAGCATCCCTAGTCAATACTCTTTGAGTATAACTGGAGTTCATGTAAATTAGACAAAAGGCAGCATAGTACTGAAAGGCATCATGATTTGATGGGATATTATTATATGCTCACTCTATTGTTTTTATACTAGAGTGCATGATGAAATGGAAGTATGTGACAATTTAAAAAAATAATGGAATAAATGAAAAATGGAGCAATAACAAAAAGTTACAGAGATTTAGGCTAAAATAGACTTAGTTTTAAACTGAAATATAGCCAAATATATACCTGTTTTTAATCATTTGAAACTAGGGATTCTGTTTTTTTAATTGATTCATTGGGGTGACATTGGTTAATAAGATTATATAGGTTTCAAGTGTAATTTTCTAATAATATGTGATTGTGTGTTCAGCACCCAAAGTCAAAGCATCCTCAGTCACCATGTATCTGGCTCCCTTTATCCTTCAGTACTCCCCCACCACTGTGGGGGGGGTTCCCTCTGGTAACCACCATGCTGTTATCTGTGTCTATGAGTTTCTTCTGACTTGTTTCACTTAGCATAATGCTCTCAAGTTCCATCAGTGCTGTCACAGATGGCAGCTTTCACCTTTTCTTACAGCTGAGTAATATTCTGTAGTGTATATGTACCACATCTGTATCCAGTCCTCTATCAAAGGACACTGGTGATTCCCCTGTCTCAGCCACTGTGAACAGTGCTATAATAAACATAGGGATGGACGCATCTTTGTGAATAAGTGTTTTCAAGTTTATCGGGTGGATACCCATGAGAGGAATTTCTGGGTTTTATGGTAACTTTATTCTTAGTTTTTTGAGGAACGGCAGTGAATATATTTCACAGTATGTACTGTGAAATAAGTGATTCTCAATTTAATATGTACCTTTTTTAAGACTCACTAACAATTAAGCAGCTTGTTTTTAGAGATCACCAATACATGACAGCATTTCCAGTTTGTCCTGGACTGAGAAATTTCCAAGGATGTGGGACTTTGAGTGCTGAACTGTAAAATGCTGAGACAAACTGGGATGAATTTCTCTCCAAAGAACATACACATGCTTTAAACACTACTAATATTTAAACTGACTCTGGGGAGTGAATGGTTTTATATGTGCTTGACATTATTAAGTCAAAAAAGTATACTATGTTTTTGTTTACTTTATTAAAATATTAATGACTGTTTTTTTCTTCAATCATTTAGGAGACCTTTCTGTGTAGACCCATCCGAGTGAATCTCTGTTTCTCCCCCCCACTCTCTCCCTCTTTATCATCTTTAGGTTAAGGATATTTGTTTTAAAATAACCACTTTAATTTTCATCTCCATTCGAAAGGGATCTGGCAAAACGACAGTCATGTTTTCCAAATCAGAAACCAGTACACATGGTTTAGCTCTTGTTGTTAGAATAATATTTGGCTTCAGGGCCAAATGCCCTAAATAAGCTTTAGGGCTGAAATGCCCTAAATAAGCCCAGCTATATGGCTGTGCAAACAAACAAACAAAAATTCTGCAATATTAGAATTTGAATTTATCAAGCAGCAATCCAAGTTAAATGAGTTGTTTCCCAAAGAATATGTGCAGTGCATTATTTTAGGCTAATAAGTGCTCAATATGTATTTATTTCAACATCCAGAAAAAATGTGATGTGGCAAAATTACATAAAGTTTTTTCCTGAGTTTCTTTATTTGTTCAATGAATAAAATTGCATCATTCTTATCTCAGGCTTCTCATAAATTGACTAATTCAATCCATATTGTCATTTGATTTACAATCACTTATGGGCAGATTCATTTGGTGCTGAATCTTTGTGATAGGGTTAAGTAAGAAATAGTAATAAACCCAGGAGTTCATAAGTTTACTGAAGCTACAGCTTTCTAGGTCATACACTTGTGATATTAAGGAGTGATTTGTTAATAACAAGCTTTTACATTTAAAGACTGGATTTCCTTAGCCAATTCTTGGAACTGAATAATTCTAACTTAATTGTCTGCTCTAAATCAGATTTACTATAGTTATTTCCTTTGCAGCATTTCAATAATAACCATATTATTCTCCAAGGGAATATCTAATGGCGTCTTTTCGCTCAGAGAGATCAGTTGAGAAAATGTTATTAGTCCATCTCTAAATGTCTTCATGATAGCACGTCTTCTTCCACAGAGGTGGAAGAAGGCCATACCCAATTGTCCAAATTTATTCTTATTTAGTCATCTTTATGGTATCTCATTATGTGGTTGATGTATATTCAGTTTGTAGATGTAATATAAATACTTTTATTTTCGTACCCCGTTTAATTTTCAGTGATAGAATAACTGGATACTAATAGGTTAGATATGTGCAATGAACGAGGCTTACTAACTCCTAAAGTCTTCCAATGCAGTGTTCCAGGAACCAGTGTTTAGAAAGGTGAATATTACACCCACCTCTCACTTTTTACTACTGGAATAATTACTGGGTATCAGAGGTAATAAGGCGATGCTCTATTTTTTTCTCGACTGAAAGTTTTATTCTGAAGCAGTATTACTTATTTTACATATCATCTATTGTTGTGATTTTAATTTGGTCAGATGTAATCCAAACAACACAGATATTGTAAATTCTCATCAAATTAGAAAATGTTGTCTACCTTTGTTAACTTTTATCTTTAGAATCCACTTACTAATTTATCAAGTGTGCAAAACTATAACACTTGGGCTATATAACAGACTCCTTACAACAGGCTGCTTACAACAGGCTCCTATATCCTGGTTACTTAATTTTGAATTGTTATCATAGATTATTATCCTTAAACATGGTTTTCTAGTATGTTCACTGACCACATAGATGTGTAGCTTATGATTTATTTTTTATTTATTTTTCCTAAGTTGTTCTTTTTACTTATCTTAAGTTGTTTTTCTTTTTTAAATTAAATTTATTGGGGTGGCATTGGTTAATCAGATTACATAGGCTTCATGTGGACAATTCTATGATACATCATCTGTATCTTGCATTGTGAGCCAACTACCAGTCAAACACTCTTTCCTCTTGAGCAAAATAAGTCAGACAGAAAGAGTTAGGAACCATTTGATTTCACTCGCACGTGGGATATAAGTCTGAAAGCAACATATGATTTATTCTTTGATCAGTAGGTTTTTCTTGATCACTGTTCGTAAACAAAAACTTTCTAAGTTGAACATGTAATATCCTGCTAGTTCTCTTCATATTCAGTATGGCAATTCATTTGCTTAACAGGAAATTATTTTTATTCTCTATTATCATTCTCCATTATGTGTTTATATGTGATCTGTTTATTGCTACTTAAGAACTTAAAATGATACCTGTGTAATATCTGAGAATGAGGGCATAATTGTTTTTGTCATCTCCTCTTATTCTTTGAAAACTAGTACAACCCCTCTCTGTCTGTGTTGACCCCTATTTCTTCTATTTTACTGCTTCATTTCTCTTTTCCATTGAAAATAGAGCATCTCATGGGTTTTGCCACATGCTGTCTTCATTCCCTTCCCTTCATTTGCTCTTCAAACCTCTCCATCAAACTTGCCTTTCTTTACCACTCCTCTGAAACTGCTCTTTTCAAGATGGCTGTTGACCATCGTGTAAATTTTGCATGCCGCTTTGAAGTCCCGGATTATTTGAATTATCATTATCGTTTGAAACACATCATTTTTCTCTTCATTTTTATGCTTCTGTTTTAAAACTCCACTATTATCTAGTTGACTTCGTCACTGATGACTTTTTCTCATTCCCTTTGTTCATTTTCCCCCATTTGCCTAATATCACCTTTGAGCATCCCCGGGGCTCACTTCTTGCTCTTCTCTTTTTGTGCGTATACTCATTGCTTTGATATTTTTATCTGGTCTCATAAAATTAAATACTATCTTTACAATGACAACTGCTAAATTTATATCCTCAGCCTGGACCTTCTCCCTGAACTCTTGCCCCCTCTCAGGGGCATAATGCCCCCGAGGTCTATCCAGTTATACCTGGGATGTTACTTGTAATATAGATTCCTACCACCCAATCAGAATTTCTCAGAATAAAATCTAGCAAATTCATTCAATAGTAAATCCAGGTGGTTCTAATAGACTTAAAATGTTCAACTCAGAAGTCTAATTGTAATGTCTCTAGAAAGTCTGAGATTTTATGATTTCAGGATCAGCACTACTTGTCAAAAAGAATGAAGTGTATATACTAAGGTGATACCTTAGAGAGAAAGTGCTTTTTGTGTCTTATTTTACCAACTGAGTACAAAAAGGAGGGACATTTCTTTGTTCTACTTTTATTTTCGCTACTGAAGTCAGCAGTATTGCTCCACCGGCACATATGTAGCCTAATCGGCTGCTGTCAGAGAAGTTTTCTAGGCCTGTTTAAGTGTGTTCAGAGAGGCCACTTAGCAGATGCCTGTGGAGTTGATGGTCCATGTACTGCCATGATCTAGGATTCCGGGAAACACTCGGTTCTTTGACAGTGCACTAGCTGGCACCTGACTCTGTGTGAGAGCTCAGGCATCTTCCTTATTGCTTAATTCATTCCCAGGGAGTGACTTTGGAGACGGGAAGACTAGAGTTTATACCTCCCGTGCAGTTACTTGTGCAAATAGAAGTATTTTTTTAAAAAGATCTTTCCCCACATAAAAACAGATACTGAAAAAGCCTTTCTGATAGATTTTTTTTCTGTTTTTAGAGGTAGATTTGTTTTTTACCTATTAGTGTAGCATATGCCTGTAAAAAATTTGGAACCATACCAGCTAATTCCACTAAAGACATTGGAAACCTCTACAGTCTTACCACTTAGACCTCTCCGTAGTGAATACTTCAGTACTCCACTTTTGAAGTTCTTTTATGCATATGTACGCATACCTACACACACACATATAGTCATATGTTGAAACACAATATATTTACAATATTGTCTCTTTTAAGTAATATAAAATTCTTTTAACATGTTTATATTACTTAAAAAGCTTTTAATAATTTTATATAACAAACATTTTATATTACTTTAAAATTTTTATTTATATAGTTGTTTGTAATATAAACTATTATATAAATATATAGTTATTTTATCTGCTACATAATTATAGATTCATAGTATATTTACACAGAATTACTGAGAATTCAAGCTCTTTCTAACTCTGTTTCATTTTTGATATATATTTCACTGTATTTTTTATCATTTTCTTAGGAAGATAAAGTAATTGAATACATTTGCTAAAAATAGGAGTATTTTTCCAACTATTGATATATGGGATCCGGCAGAAGTAATATCTTCTTCAGTGTGGTTGGTAGGGTAACAATAAGTATGCAATGATTTATAGTTTTAATTTGAACATTTTGCCCAAAATATCATAGAGTGTGCTTAAGTGTGATATTGTTATGTTGCAGGATTGCATGCTTATGATTTTATAGTAAAAGGGGGTGTTATTTGTGCCAGACCCTGCATTTTGTAAAATACTTTTTTTAAAATAAGTAACCTCTTGTTTTTATTGTAGGACTAACAAACACAAATCCTAAGAGGAAACACTTGAAAAATCTCTTGACATTCTGAGATATTTGATTCAATGACTGGAAAAAGTCATGTGGTTGTGGAATTTATGGCAAATGCTAAATTCATATACTGAGGAAGAAAGAGGGTGGTATTTCAAAATCCCCACTACATTGTCAACATGACATTATAGCTTTAGAAACTTTATAGTAAAGAAAAGAATTAAATTTCCAAATATTGAAAATCTAGTGGTAATTATAAGTACTAGATGTGAGAGAACTTTACACAAATAGGGATGACTTAGAAGAATATATAAGAAAAAACGAAGAAATAGATTAGAAAAGGGGTTTTATAAATCTCAAGCCAGGAGAAAGAGCTTTGAACTGGTACATATTACAAAGGTAGGCACATTGTTTGCTGATGCAGTGTAATAAAGAAACCTGCATAACTATGATCTGCATATGGCATAATTATAAAAGGATTCAAACATAAAACTAAGAACTTAAGACTTCACCCCCCAACCTCACTCACAAAAGGAGAACATAACGGAGGTGATTCCACATTCCAAAATAGATGAAAAAGACCCAGAGAATTTTAGGAAGGAAAGGGTCCATAAACAGTGGTCAATATTACTGAGCTAGTAATATCTACGTGTCAGTTTTTTAGAGGCTGAATAAAGGGAATAGGTGAAATCTCCCTGGAAGGAGGTAATTTTGCAACCCTGCTTTGTGTTATGGGCCAGTCCTTACTCTATCAGGGGGCCTCATTAATTGCACTGCCATATCCTCAATTCCTTAAGTAAACTGGGTGACTTCAGCACAAGCACCCAGGAACCTTCTTAGTTAGAACCAACACACACACATGCGTGCACACACACACACACGGTACCTGGATTGTCACAAACTTAGCAGAACTGCCCAGCGTGTGTGTGTGTGTCTGTGTGTTTTAAATTCAGAACAACATACTTACAACAGCAGACATCCTAGATCTAATTTTTAGCTTAGTCACTATTATTATTGCTTTCTTTCTTTTTTATTGCATTTATTTGGGGTGACATTGGTTTATAAGATTATATAGGCTGCAGGTATACAATTCTATAATACATCACCTATATATTTTGTTGTGTATTTACCATCTCAAAGATCGTTACTGCCTTTTCACAAGAAAACGTAAGTAAGAACTAGAATATGAGCTTTTCAGATCCTAGTTCTCTGAAAACAAAATGATCTAAGATTTCTTTATATCAAAAATGTAAGCTGCCCAGTCAGGATTATTAAATGTGACCAGGAAGCTCACATTTACTTTAGGATTCAACTTTGTAGACATTTGATTCCATAACTGTGTTCTCAGCCAGGTACAGTCTAAGATTCATGTTCCTGAGAAAAGTGTTAACACACAACAAATGGTATGAAATATAGTCTCAAAGTAGACTTTCAAAACAGTTATTCCATCAGGTTAATTAAACAGTTTGTCATTAGTTCCTAAAAGCAATATTCCACGGTCATTGGCAAAGGCGAGTCATGAATGAAGGAGCACGGAAGGCCACCATTCCATGTGCATACAAATGATTCTTACTGCAATGGCTCTGCCCTGGGCAGGGCCTGGCTCTGGGATGGATAGTGACAGAAGGGTATCAAAGCTGCTGAAGCATTCAAAGACTGCAAAGTAAACAAAGTATGTGCTGTAAGGAGGAACTGAAGCAGAATGTTAAGTGCTTCAGCAGAGTTTTATTACGATGCCTGGAAATTCCTAGGGCAGATTTGAGAGTTTGACATAGATTGGAGATACAGTTGTATTTTTTCATTGTTTTTTGCTTGTATATTGGGAAAAGATGTAGCAACAGAACCTGCAAAAACAGCTGCTGTTGGGATACAAGGAAGATTCTTTGTATGTTTGCATGTTGTTTTTGATTTAAAAAATGGTATTAAATGACAGCAAATCTACCCCCTTTATCTTAAAGAAATAATAACAAATGAGTTTATGGCAGGCTCTCTAAATCTGGAGATAAGACACAGTCCCTGCTCAGATGCATCACATAAGGCAAACTAACAATCTAGAAACTAGTGCTTTAAGTTACAGATAGAACAAATTATGTTTCAAAGTTACTTTCTGGATAATAAAATCTATTAGCCCGTAGAATCATCACCTAAAGGAAGGAAGTAAGGTGCATTACTGAATCACTTAAAGTTTGTAGAATACAATATGGAAGACACACTAAAGGGAATAAGCAAGAATAAGTTCCCATATTCTATTTTGACCCCATACCATCTTAATTTGATTTCTTGTGCTATTCTCCTTATATGCTCTTCTTCTGTCTCCAATGAAAATATGCATATATAGAAGTACTTTTTATTTTCCATGGGTACATGGGTACATTACTGTATGTTGCCTGATTTTTGAGATCGTACATCTGATATAATAAGCTAGAGACTATTATATTTTACTTTTTTCTCTTTTTATAGCAATAATTTTCAGAAGTTAACATATGCTCACCACCCTAATATTCCTGATTTTTGTAATGATCTCATTTCTTTGAAATTGGTCATCATCAGTGTGGCTTGATGATGAAAGAATATTCAAACCTGTGGAAAAATGTTGTACATTTATTTGAGCCCAAATTTTGAGAACACGATTGGAAGGAAGATCTCAACAGACTGAGAAAATCCTCTGCAGAATGTCATTTTGCAGTTCTTTTCATGCATTGAGGATGGAAAAAGGGAACCTAAGGAAGGCTCATGAAATCCACTGGTGGTAGATTAAGGAGGCAGGAGAAAGCAAAGCGGGGAAATCTTTAGGATGGGATAAACAATAAAACGGGGAAATACACATTTCTTTAATTTTGGTAGGAACAGGAAAGTTAACATTTAATATTTACAGCACATAGAGATAGCACATAGGCATCAAGATGACAACGAGGAGTTTCGTGGTCTTGTGCTCTTGTGCCAGTGGCTGTGCCTTCGAGAGGTCTGGGAAAGAACAGTACTCGAACATTTCAAAGCTATGTTATCCTACGTACATAAAAAACAATGAGCTAGCCTCTCTTAAGGTCAAGACTGACCTTTGCTAAGGAAGCTACAGACCTATGATGGGATGTGACTACCCATTATGACCCACCCAATGAGGAATTTATGATCAGACCAGGCAGTGTGATCCCTTTAGTAACAGCTTGTTCACGGACTCTTTAGAAAAAAAAAAAAAAAAAAAAAAAAGAAAAGAAAAGAAAAAAGAAAAGAAAAGAAAAGAAAAGAAAAGAAAAGAGAAAAGAAAAGAAAAGAGAAAAGAAAAGAAAAGAAAAGAAAAAGAAAAGAAAAGAAAAGAAAAGAAAAGAAAAGAAAGAAAGAAAAGAAAAGAAAAGAAAAGAAAAGAAAAGAAAAGAAAAGAAAAAAGAAAAAACAAAAATGCTTAGGAAATTTTTCCTACACATTAGAAGTGGGGGATTGTCCTCTTCCAATGTCCAGACAGCAATTCTGATGGTTTTAAAGTGGGTTTATATAGTGGCCACCAGTACAATTCTCATCCCGAATAGTTCGCAGTTATAATTCTTGGAGAGTTACATGTTGAGATACTTTCACCTATGTAGTTTGAGAACCTACATGGGGATTGAGATGTTTTAAGAATTACAGAATGTAATTTGACTTGGTAATGGTCCACATCAACATATAAGAGGTTGGGAAATGTTGAATAATGTCTTGTAATCCTTTAAATGAGATGTTCCTAGGATGCGATTCTCAAGTGGATAGAATAATTTAATGAGGACTAAACTCTTTTTAAAGTTCTACTGATTCAAAAAAAATACATTGGAGAAATTCAAAACATTTAAGACCTCTGCAATTTGTAATTTTGAGTTTTCAAGAAAGTTGTTATTATAATCTGAATCCAAGCAATGCTTTTTTGATAATATTTCTATTAATGCTTTACATGTTATTTTGTATAAAAGACATCAACACATATACAATGAAATTTCCTTAACCTTATGAGCTATTATCACTCCATATTACTCTAATATAGATAAAGAATCTAGGCCTCAGTGATATTTAACTAATCAATGAAGAAATCAGAAAACAAATTTGCCATGCCTTGATTTCCTGACCTTTTCTGTGCTCTATGTACACATTTCAATAAAATTAGATCAGCCTTGTTTAGTTCACATGCGTAGCAAGTCAGAGGACTCCCCAGTATAATTTGAACTTGTACCTTTGTTGAAATACATATAATTTGGACCCCTTCCTACTCTTCCATTTCAAACTTCCTCTTTACTCTCATATGCATCTTAGTTTTCAGTAACAGTGAAATAGCTTGAGCTATTCTCTGCTGGAAATTGCCTTTATCTCACCACAATCTCAGCAGATTACATACAATTTAACCTTACTTTGAAATCTTCATATTTCAAATAGTCCTTTTATTAGGAGAATAGTTTAGTCAAAGGTAGGTGGTACTATATACAGATGAAATATTCTTACACAGATTTGTTTTACAGAAAGGTAACAAGAGTCTCATCATTTTCTGAATCCCAAATTAGAACTGATGGCTTGAAAATCTTGGCATACAATGAAACACAAAACCTAAAATTGGGAAAGCTGTTGGAAATTCAATGCATCATGCTTTGAATAAACACAGTCATTTCACAAGGGAAGCCTTTGCTGACCTAGACTATGCTGGATTGCCTTCTGATAAATACTCAGCTTCCTCTTTTTCTTTATAACATACCATCACAGCCTTAATTTTTAAAACTGAAGTGTGTTAATTTGTTCACAGCAATAATTGTATGTAGAATCTGTCATGTTCAACATAGTGTATATATATATATATATATATATATATATATATATAGTACATATAGAAAACATATAATTATTCATCACGTAAGTTATCATACAAATAAAATGACAAAATAAAAAGTCAGTTATTCTAGATTCTACATCATCCAAAAATATGCCCCCAACTAACAGTGTCCTTGTAAGGATCTGATGAAATGACTTATGAAGAAGCCTTTGTAAAACCTTTATATAAATGTAAGGTAATATTGCAAATGCACTAAGAACCCTTTGAGGTTATTTCCATTCCACAATTTTAGGTGAAATGCCAGCATGTCATTTTTTACTTGATTATTAATCAAGTAGAAAGTAAAAGAAAGGTGACTTTTTTCTTCAGCAACGGTGCTAGTCTGGTTAATATTTACCTTGGTATTTCATGATCAAGGTAACTATCCCTGATCTAGCAGGTAAAACCTATCTGTCCTGTGTCTAAGGGTAAACACCCCAGGATCTAATACTCTGGAACTTCAGCTGGATGATTTATAAGGGCATTTCACATATGTTTCCAATCCTCTCCCTTTCTCATTCTTTATAATGACTACTTCAGTTCTATTTTTTCAGACTCTATCTTTCACTTCCAAGAAATTTCTCCTGGTTTCTTCTTGACTTTTCTTTTCTTTTCTTTTTTTTTTTTTTGGATAGTTTCTCCTCCTTGTTGACATGTTAGTGTTATTCAGAATATCCTCAGAGGAAAAGTGGGGTGGGAGGAGGTAGAAGAGAGTAAAGGGGAGATAAATGGTGATGGAAAAAAACTTGACTTGAGATGATGAACACAAAATACAACATATAGATGATGTATTATAGAATTGTATACCTAAAACCTCTATAATTGTATTAATCAGTCACCACAATGAATTTAATAACATAAAAAAGAATATTCCTGTTCAAAAAATATATACATATAATTATAAAAATTCTTCATTTTTATATGTGCTTTTTCTGGTTTAACTTTTAAACATTTAAAATATTTTAGAACTCTTTACTCCTTATTTATATAGAATGGAATATATGGGTTTTAAAATTCAAACTGATTCTATTAATTAAATTATAAATCTGTTTGTTTAATCTTCCTGCTTTCTACCTCATAGATTTTAACTGGGTAATAACAGTGAATATTCCCATGATTTGGGCCAAGAAACTTGGAGCATTTATTATCCTGGATCAACAGTATGTATTAGTACTATGACCCATATATATTTGTATACATATATATGATGTATTTACAAATATTTATATTTTAGGGAAGACAGTGACATATAGAGAAACCAAACTAAAGCAAAATGAAAAACTTGTGGATAAAAACAATTAGGAAATAAAAGATGCTTTACATTGTGCTGTTAGTAGGTCTCAGCTAAACTGAATTTAAATGAGAAAAAATGAATTTTACTTTTTTCTTTGAACCTGGAAAATGTTCTTCCATGTGCAATATATGCATCCGATATTGAATCAAATACTGATCTGTTTTGTAGAAAATGTTCTGCAGTCTTTTTTCTAAAGCTATTTTCTTCTCTAATACTCCTAAGGTCAATTCGACCTTAGTTTAGCCCAAGCATCTCATTCATCGCATTAGAAAAAAACTGCATAGTGCTATAGTCTTTTATAAATTTCAAGAAATTAACAAAATTTATATGCTACACTTCAGTCATTCTATACAGAAATCTCAAGGTTGTTGAGCTTGTACCTATTATTGAAATAGGCCTCAATCAAATTACAGAAAAAAAGTTGCATTATTTGGTTCATGTAAAGCATTTGCTTTATGGGTCAGTAAAATGAATAAGAAAGTAAATCCTGCTAAATCATGGCAAATAAGCAAGTGTTTATGGTCTACTGAGTCAAACTTTATTCTCATTGTAAATAACTACATTCAAGAAAATAGCAATGATATTTAAGAAAAAATGTGTGTTAATGAACAGATAACACTTTATTTGATGAAGATGATTTGGAATTTCTCTAGCATCATTTTTCCTAAATGATGATGAAAAATTTAGTAAAATTTAATAAATTTAAATAGCATATTAATTCATTTTGATATTCTTATAAGTAGTAAAATGTTAAATCTTTAAAATGCATATTTGAAGATTGTTTTTATTTAAACATTTTATAACTTCTTTGTTACTATTGAACTTCTCACCATTATTTACAGAAAGAAAAATAAATATTAAAGTTCCTGAAATTCAAATTGGTCTATTAATTATATGCCCATTTTAGCCTATATGTCTCCTTCCTAAAACTTTTAGAGATTGGTATATTAAAGATGATTATTCCCAGTATATGTATAAAATTCTCTCAAAAGACAAGCTTGAAAAACATCTGTAACCAGATGTTCCTCCTCTTTCTCTATTTCCTCCTTTTTCTCTTCTTCCTGTTTCTTTCATTATTACTTTTGGAATTATGCTTACCCCACAGTCAGGGCAAATGCACATTCTCAGGAAATTACTCTTCCCTCAATCTATTCATTTATCCATTGACAATTTTTGAATCATATTATTTGTGAGGCACTTTCTCTAGGGGCTGCAGCTTTGAAGGTGATGTTTAAACATCCTGCCTTCATCAAATTAACTTTTATGCCTATAAATGTAAAAACATAACAATTTTGCATTGATATAACATAATTTTAGAGTTTCGTATAAAGATAATAAAATGTAATAAGATGGTAGAATGTGATACTGGTAAGGTGTGCATGTACTCAGGTACGGTGCTATTCAGCCAGAATGCTCATAGGTCTCCTGATGAAGAGAAAAAGCCAATGAGGCTCACTGTGGGTGAAGAGTGTTTCAGGAAGGAACCTACGATGGGAGAGTGGAAAAGCAAGAAGCCAAATGTACGGGTCAGTGATTGAGAGTGTGCAAGCTGATGAGGTCAAAAGGATATAGAAGCAGGTGGTGGTGAGCACTTGTACAAGATGAGTTAAAAGTAAGGGATCTCTTTCATCTAAAATGAAATTGACATATAGCAAATGATCCACAAGTGTCAATGGATGTCATTACAAACCATGTGAAGATGGACAACTGATACCTTATGAATTCACTTTGATTATTAATCAAGTAGAAAGTAAGAGAAAGATGACTTATTTTTTCAGCAACTATGCTAGTCTGGTTAATATTTACCTTGGTATTCCATGATCAAGGTAACTATCCCTGATCTAGCAGTTAAAACCTATCTGTCCTGCGTCTAAGGGTAAACACCCCAGGATCTAATACTCTGGAACTCCATCTGGATGATTTATAAGGGCATTCCACATATGTCCCCAATCCTCTCCCTTTCTCATTCTTCATAATGACTACTTCAGTTCTACTTTTCTCAGACTCTGTCTTTCACTTCTAAGAAATCTCTCCTGGTTTCTTCTTGACTTTTCTTTGCCTCTTTTGATAGTTTCTCCTCCTTTGTTCACAGCTTAAATATTTATGTTTCCCAAGGACTATCTTCTTCCAGTTCTCATTTTAGTTTACATGTGTTACACGATCATCACAAAGCCTGGCTCAAACTAACTTAACTTTATTTTCCACATCTTTCTTAAGCTCCTATTATGATAATGAGAACAAGATTCATGCAGTCCCACAGGTAGAAACCTCAGCCTCTTCAGTCTTTTCTTTCCTTTAATATCCATGCCCAGTCTGAGACACAATCTTCCAGATCAGTGCTTCTTAACCGTCGGTGGTGAGGACATATATTTTAATGTCTGTGCCACTCTATCTTTCCTGTTGCTGCCTTAATTCCAGCTTATTTTAAAATTACTGAACTGGTGATATTACTTCTTGATCCTCCCTAACCTTGATCTTTATTCATTCTGATTCTTTTTTAAAAAATGTATCCCTCTGTCCTTCTTATAACAAAGCAGCAATCTCAGTCACCTCTGGTATGCCTCTTGAAGTCCTTACAAATGTATCATCCACTTTCTTTTCCTAAGCTGTTCCCTTGGCCTGGAATGCGCTTCAACAGCCTAACTGTCTGGCAAAATCCCAGTTATCATCAAGGCTTGGATGACACATCATCTCACATATTGTCTTTGCTGCCACATCTTTTGTGAATGTTCTAGGCCTACTCAGCTTTCAAGTAAAATGACAAAAGCAAAGTGACCTTTGGGGTGACTGAGTTTGGATTCAGTGAGTGATGGTCAAAAACTATAGTTCAATGCTTACAATTTTCTGAAACTCAATTTATTTTTCTCAAGCATTGAAAAATAATATCACTTTCTTTAGTTGTATTGCTTATTAAATAAAAGATACACAGATTGCAAAGTGACCTGTGCAGTTCTTGGTACATCAGAAGTAGATAATAGTAAGTAACTTCTGCCTTCAT
The DNA here is from genome assembly GCF_004126475.2 of Phyllostomus discolor. Taxonomy (NCBI): domain Eukaryota; kingdom Metazoa; phylum Chordata; class Mammalia; order Chiroptera; family Phyllostomidae; genus Phyllostomus; species Phyllostomus discolor. The sequence goes on from NC_040913.2 coordinate 15,647,474, forward strand.
TTATAATACTTTCCAATATTTTTACCATTACATTTTCATAATTTAATTACAGTTGCATTACTACATATCCACCATCTTCTTAATACTATGTTCTGTTATCTGGTTGTAGTACTGAGATGAAAACAAAGTTTATTCGTATATGATGAATGCATAAATGAAAATGAATATTATGTATAATCTATTATATATAATAGACATAACAGTAGAAGAGAGTCATTTACCTCTCATCAACTCCCTATGTTTCCTTTTGCTTTAAATTAGGGCCTACTTTTCACATTTTCAATGGTTTTCAATATTTATTATGTGAACATTCGTACTGATGTTTTAATTAAAAATTCTTTAAAAAATTAAAGTTGCTATCTATTATAGAACTAGTCTTCTATCATGAAGACAAAACAAGCTACTTAATGGAAAGATCTTGGCAGGGTAATGTCCTCAAGGAGTTCCACCTTTACTCCAAACCCTAATAAGAAAGCTCTAGTATCCCCAAAGCCTATCAAACCAGACTCAACAAGATAGTCATTTTATCATCAAAAGATAGAACACAGGTAAGGAAAAAGTTTAAATGTACAGTGATTTAGTTTTGATTTTTTTAAGGGAAAGTTTTGATAATATGAGTAGAAATTCCAAATCAGAGATGTATGTGTTTTTTCTCTGTAGAAAAAAAGTAGTGCATCCAATTTTTGTTCATTTTCTTTTACTCTTGTAGAAAAGTTTTGCTTTAGGAATTTTTGATTTGTTACAGCAGATATTGAAACCCATAGAGGTCAGAGAAATGAGGGAGAATCAATGAGATGTGGCAGATTAATGTTTTCCATTTATATCACTCATAAAGAAGTGTTGTGGGCTATGATAATATATGAGACTATTTAATAGGAAAAATCTTGAATTAATGTTCTGCTTTCTGGGGGGAAAATTAAAAAGTTATTTTTTTCCAAAACACAGAGAGAACGGATAATGTTAAATTACCAATTTAAAACTGAATTTTCATAAGCAAGAAAAGGATATAGAAAAAAGATGTATCTTAATATATGTTTACTTCATTTCAAGTCTGTTTAAAAAGTCAAGATAAGACTTAACTAATTGAGGAGAATCTTTATCTCTGTGTTTTAGACACCTTTTAAACCAAAAATGAACTTATGCATCTCAGATCTAAATTGTATTCTAATGTATACATGATAGCCTATTTGGTAGACTTACCTTGACATTGCTATAACAATGACCAGAGAAACAAGGATTGCAATTACATCCATCCAAGGATGTAAGCTTAGTATTAAAAGGACCATTTACTTTTTCATCTAAATTAGAATAAAAAAAACAAACTATGGTGTTATTCATTAGACATTTTTCCAAAGGAAAAAAAAAACTGCCTGTTTTTTAAATGGACATATTTTTAGATTCAGACTCTTTAACTTTTATCTGAGTCTTATTTCTAAAATTCTGACACCAGGCATATACAAAATCAAGAAAATATGTCATATAATATAGAAATAAGCAAAATTTATATACCAAATTGGGTTTTTATGTACTATGTAGTAAATTCTGACTGAGCAAATATATGTTGATTTTACAGTTAGTGACCTCTTGTTTTTCATTCTTTTGTGTCAACACTGGATAGGGTGTGTTAGTTTCTATGCATGTGTGGAGAGAGAGAGAGAGAGAGAGGGCGCAAAACCTCCCCTGTACTCATCTGTCCAATTAAAAAGATGAGTCAGTTACAAGGTAAAATATTTACTTTTCACCTTTGAAAATAAATCTGAAATTGACAGATGTAAAGGTATGAGTTTTATGATGGCTATTTGTGAGATCAGAAGGGGAGGCAAAGTGACTATTACAACAGTTAGAGAATATTGCTAATACTTTGCTTTCATTCTAAGAACACAGCAATAACAATGGACAGCAAAATGTACTCATATTAATGAGGAAAATATTCTGTCAGTTTGGAAATTTTCCAGTCATGTTACCAAGTGGATCTTTTTTCATGAGTGCTTCAGCCGTCTGACCATAACAAGTTCTGATTCTGAAGAGTATGCACCTTGTGGCTCAGGAATTCTCCTGTCTAGTTGGCTTATGGCCAGTGGAAAATCCACCTCTGTTAATGACATTTATTTTAAGACCTTCCCTTGTCTGCTTGTTCTCCTCTGCAGTCTTATGACTCAACCTTGAGGAAGATGAAAAGATCAAATTACCCTGCTCGTTTTTGTCTGTTTGAAGTTTTGATCTTCTAACATAACATTTCAAATTAAAGTCATTTTTATAACCGGAAAAGGTGAGAGTAAGGAGAGGAGCTCCCATGCACAACTGTAACATAACATGTGCTGTCTTATTTTGATATTTACTATTTATTTGTCTTTTTCACTAAAATGCGAGCTCCTTTAGAGACTGTGTTTTCTTCATGTTTTATTTCCACAGCATTTAATAGTGTTTCGCACACAGGGATGTACAAAGTGGATGTTTATTAAAATGCACTGAACTACATGAAGATGACAAGAATAGAGGCGTGGTGTGCCTATGTGTTATAAGAAATATAAGGCGAATGTTGATTTCAGTGTTGATATTTTTCCCTTTAATTTCTAACATCTTTGCAGGTTATACAAACTCCAATTAAAATTAAAACATATATTTAACTTTACTGAAATATTATAAATCATGTTTTCAATAATATGTATTTTATCCAATTTTTATGTTTTACATTAGTATTTTTAAATAGTAATTCTCATCTGAGAAACTGATTTCTTATAGTATAAAAAAATCTAAATGATGTTACTATATATTAGTGTATCATTGTGTTTGAGATATCTATTTATAGGTTATAGATTATGGATATATATACATTTAAGGCTATATAGATCTATACATAGATTTAAGTTGATAGATATATATCTGAAGCACATCAACACAGACACGTACATACACAAGTGCTCAAAATTCAAATGTTAACTACATATCTTTACTATAGAGACATTATATAGTATGGCTCTACTTAGTGGCTGAAATGTTAGGGTTAACCAAGCTGACCGATGCCACTTCCTGCAGGTTTAGTCTCTAAAGCAATAACAGCAGCAACAACAAAAACTCATTTGGGTTTTAGGCAGTGTAACGAAGATACTGACTCCATAAATGAAAACAACAGAAAATGCACACATGTGCCCATGTGTGTTTGTGTACATGTGTGTGGGCAAGACTTTTCTGTCAGAAGCTAGAGACGTGTAATGGACCTAAAACCTCACAAGAAACTTATAGTGCCATGATTTGCTTTTAATGTGACCAGATCTATCCTGAAGGAAATGGATAAAAGAAATGAGAGTTTTTACGAATCAGTCTTCTCCATTAACAAAGTCTATGCTGTGTGTTTGGGTATGCACAAGAAGAGGGATTAGTTATGTTAGCTAGTATTTATCTTTTTAAGAGCCTTGTTTTAGTATTTTATCTAGTGAAAATAAGGTAGTTAAGAAATAAAATATTTAATATAAATTTAGTAGAGAATATAATTTCCAAATTCTAGTTTTTCTCTTGAACGTGGAATATTGTCTTCTCCAGAAAATGCCAGAATATCACTTAAAAAACCACAAAACCTATTTCTAATTCATCTAAAGTAAGAAAATCTCCATTTTTTCCCTCTGCTCTGGATCCCTATTATTTACATTGCTCAGAAAAAAGTATCGCTTCATTTGGTGCTTGCAGTTATTTTATAGCGTTACATGTTATGTTTTATGGTATATAATGGGATTTTTTAAAGAGTAATTTACTATTTGCCTCTATTGCTGCAAAAATAGTCACAAACATTTTGCAGCATTCTGGCACCTGTGCAAGGCTGTGACTTATGAATATGCTAATAAGACTACATCCAGAACTGGCAAAGATTCAGGCCTCACACACAATTATGATCCTGGCAGCCCTCAATGCTATGATACCAAGATGGGCAAAGAATATTTAGGTTAATTAATACAAGGTATAGCTTTTTACATTTGGAATGTAGAAGGTTTCAACATTTCAACTGTTGGGGAATCAAGATATTTTATTTATTATGATGATTTTCACACCAATATTGTTGGAACCCTTGTTATTGATATAAACAAATATTCAGTACTAATTAATATTGCTAAGCCCTGGCAAAGTTATTTTCTCTACAAAGTTTGTTTTATAAAGCATGCCTGTAATGATTTTATTTCTGTTACAAAGGAACTGTTTCCCTTAATATATTCAGAAAATATTTCTATATTTTTACCTCACGGGTAGCACCATCACTTTCTAAAGCTGCAAGTAGCTCAGCTGATAAAGCAGGGCTCTCTTCCAACGATATATCAGGGCTCTAGATTTTTCAATTCCACTGAACAAAAAGTCCTCTTATAAATCTCTTAGGTATTTGTTCAGCGCTTAAAGCTTCTTCCTAATGTAAAAGAACATAAGTATTCAAAAGTTCACCACAATGTGTTACCTCTCTTTAAGGGCTAAATTAAGATGATTCAGCCAAAACAATGCTGAGATCTTATAAAAAAGGCCTGCCTAGAGCCAAGCCATAATAAACCCAGAGCCTTCTAGTCCACAATGCATGGCCTCCCACAGCATGATTAGTAGTTCTTAGGGATTTTGTTTATTTGTTTGTTCTGTTGTGCATTTCATAAATATGCCTATTTCTATTCTTAACATTAGTCTTTCTGTATGTATGAAAAATCACTTTCTATTTCAGACACAGAAGCAAATGTACTAACAGGACAGATGCCTCAGGTAAATTTCATTCTTTCCCTCTAATCCATTGAGTCATCATTCTTGAGATTGGTAAATCTTCACTCACCTTTTCCATCTACCATCAGAAACAGTGGCTCCCATGGTGTGACTTTCATGGGAGTCATGGAGGGCGAGAGGTTGGTGTTTTCAGAATCCAAGGCAAAGTGTAGTCAGAAAAATCACCCCAAGTAACTCCGTTGGTTTCTTTTGTTTTTATGCCTTCATCCCTGTTAACTACATATCTTTGATACAATATGGAATGAAAATAAAGAACTAACGTGTGGACAATGTGGGTAGATCTTCATTCTGTTTCTGGAACAACTCAGAAGCATAATTAGTGACAAAGTTAAGGACATACTTTTCCCTGTGACTGGTGCCTCCGGGCTAGTAAAGTTGAGCAAACTTTCATAGGTCTGTTGACTATTTGTAAGTCCTCTTGGGAAAAGTATCTGTTCAGGTCCTCTGCCCATTTTTAATCAGATAGTTTGTTTTTTGTTGTTTTGTTTGAGTTCCTTATTTATTTTGGATACCATCCCTTTATTGGAGGTATGATTTGCACATATTGTCTTCCATTCAGCTTGTTGCCTTTTTGTTTTGTTGACCATTTCTTTTGATGCCCACCTTTTTATTTTGATGTAGTTCCATTTATTTATTGTTGCTTTTACTTCCCTTGCCTTTGGGGTCAAGTTCGCAAAACCTCTCTGAGACCAAGGTCCATAAATTTAGTGTCTATGTTTTCTGCTATTTATTTTATTGTTTCAGGTCTTATATTTAAATTTTAATCCATTTTGAATTATTTTTATATAGTGTCAGCAGTCTACTTTCATTGTTTTTACATGTGGCTTTCCAATTTTCATAACACCATTTATTGAAGAGACTTCCCATTCTCCATTGTACGGGTTCAGCTCCTTTGTTGAAAATTAGTTGCCCATATATGTGTGTGGGTTTATTTCTTTTATTTCTGGGACCTCAATTCTGTTTTATTGTTCTCTGTGTTTATTTATTCTTGTGGTACCATCCTGTTTTGATTTTTGTAGCTTTGTATTAATTAATTTAAAGTTAAGGAGTGTGATACCTTTGGCTTTGACTTTTTCATTAGGATTTATTTAGCTAATCATGGTCTTTTGTGGTTCCATACAAATCTGATTACTTTTTTTTTGTTCTATTTCTTTGAAAAATGCCCTTGAGATTTTAATAGGGATTACATTAAATCTGTATATAGCTTTAGGTTATATAACCATTTTAACAATGATGATTCTTCCAATCTATAAACATGGAATATATTTCCATTTTTTGTTTGTCTTCATTTTATTTCAATAATGGCATGTAGTTTTCAATGTAGGTCATTCACTTTCTTTGTGAAGATTATTCCTAGGTATTTCATCCATTCTGTTACAACTATGAATGGGATTTTTATTAATTGTTTTCTGATATTTTATTTTTAGTATATAAGGACAATGTTCTATACTTTATACATTGATTTTATACCCTATGCTTTACTGTATATATTTATTATTTCCAATAGTTTTTTGGTTGAGTCTTTCGGATTTTCTATGTATAGAATCATGCTATCAACAAAAAATGACAATTTTACTTCTTCATTCTCAATCAGATGCCTTTTATTTTTCTCCTCTTGCCTGATTTCTGTGGGCAGGGATTCCAGTTCTGTGTTGAATAATAGTGGTGAGAATGGGCAGTCTTATCTTGGTTCTGAATTTATAGGAGAAGGTTTCAGTTTTTCACCATCGAATATATCAGCTGAGAGTTTATCACATATGGCCTTAATTATACTTTCCTTCTATAACCATTTTATTAATTGTTTTAATCATCAATTAATATTATATTTTGTCATATGCTTTTTCTGCATCTATTGATATGATCATGATTTTTATCTTTTATTTTGTTAATGTGATTTATCACATTGATATGATCCTGTTTTTTCCAATGTATTGTATGTTTGATTTGCTATGATGTTTTTTTTTTAAGATTTTATTTATTTATTTTTAGAGAGGGAAGGGAGGGAGGGAGCGGGGGAGAGAGAGAGAGGAAGAGAGAGAGAAACATCAATGTGTGGTTGCTGGGGGTTGTGGCCTGCAACCCTGGCTGGGAATCGAAACTGGGCCACTTGATTTGCTATGATTTTTCATCTGTTTATCAGAATCATTGGCTTGTAATTTTCCTCTTTTTATGTTTTTCTTTCCACATTTGGTATCAGGGTAATGTTAGCCTGACAAAAAGGGATAGAAAGTATTCCATTTTTTTTCAATTATTTTGGAAAATTTGTGGAGAGGTATTAAATCTTCTTTGACTGTTTGGTAGAATTAACCAGTAAAAACATCTAGCCCTAAACTTTTGTTTTCTTTGGGAGTTTTATAATTGTTTCAGTTTATTTGCTATTAATCAGTCTATTTAAGATTTTTCCAGTTCTTCATGGTTTAGTCTCAGAAGGTTGTATATATCTGATAATTTGTTCATTCTAAGTCATCTAATTTGGTTCCATGTAGCTTTTCATTGTATTCTTATATAATCCTTTCTGTGGTATTGTAACTTCTTTTTCACGTCTGATTTTGTTTTAATTTTTTTCCTTAGTGAGTCTAATCAGATGTTCATCAATTTTATTTTTTTTTCAAAGAACCAGATCTTTCTTTCATTATTTTTTCTGTCTTTTTGTTCTGTATTTCATTTAACTCTGATCTAATTTTTATTATTTCCTTTCTTCTACTGACTTTGGGTATTCATTTGTTCATTTTTTCTAATTCTTTTTTTTAAATGCACTCCTTCCCAGGCTTGTGTTTTTAAGATTTTATTTTTTTAATTTATTTTTAGAGAAGGAAGGGAGGGAGAAAGAGAGAGAGAGAGAAACGTCAGTGTGCGGTTGCTGGTGGTCATGGCCTGCAACCCAGGCATGTGCCCTGACTGGGAATCAAACCTGCAACACTTTGGTTCGCAGCCTGCGCTCAATCCACTGAGCTACGCCAGCCAGGGCTTAATTTTTTCTAATTCTTTAATGTGCAATGTTAAGTTGTTTATTTGTAATTATTTTTTTTGTCTCTAGGTAGGGCTGGGATGCTATAAACTTCCCTCTTAGTACCACTTGGGCTGTATCTCAAAAATTATGATGTCACACGTCTGCCTTCTTAGAGCAGTACTCAGCACATCAGTCTCATAATCTGAAGTATTTTTTATACTGATAACGTTTGTCCTATTTTTTTATTCAATAAATATGTAGTAAATATTTGCATGTCTTTGTCCTCTGAACGGCCTCTCAATAGGATTTTTATTTTCTGGAATAGCATTCTAGGATCCAAGTTCAGTCTTTGAACTTTGTAGTCTAAGGTCTTTATTATTAGTAGCCCATATTGAATAGCCTGTTTATATTGGTAATTTTCTCAGAAAATTTTTCAGTTTTTAAAGTAACTCACAGAAATATCTTCAGTAATAATTCTGGAATTCCAAATGATAATATATTCTAAAGAGTAAGTTACGCCTGAGATGATATTAAAAAAGACACTTTCTTGGTCATTGTTATGGGTGAATTTTGTCACCCCAAAATATATGCTGAAGTCTTTACCCCAGTATCCGTGAACGTGCTCTTATTTGGAAATAGGGTCTTCGCAAATGCAATTAATTTAGCATGAGGTCATACAGGAGTAGAGTGGGCTTAGTTCAGTAAGACTTGCTTTTTTACGAGGTGAGAGACACACACAAGGTGAACACCGTGTAATGACAAAGGCAGAGATGCAGTGATGCCGTTTCATGACCGGCAGCAAGGTTTCACTCTCACCACCAGAAGCTGGGGAGAAGCAAAGCCTCTTCCTAGCCTCAGAGGGACCATACCCAGCTAACAACTTGATTTCAGATTTCTCGTCTTCAGACTGTGAGAGAATAGTTTTCTTTTGGTTTGGTTTGGTTTATTCTGGTTTGGTTTGGATTGGTTTTAAGCCACCTGGTTCCTGATTCTTAGTTACAGTAGCTCCAGGAAACTGTATTAAAATAACAAAGCCAATATTCAGCCAGTGTTCACTAGTGGCACCACAGCTGTTGTCTGTAGCTGGTTTTATTCAGGTCAAGTGCAGCAGCCATTGGTTGGTGTGCAAGCTATACTGGTTATTATTTAGTTTGAAAGATCTGTTAGCATGAGATCACAGTAACAAAGATGGTTGAAAAGTGTCATGATGCATGAATATGGAAATTCACAACAAAGGATCCTTCTCCTTAGTTAGTTATACTGAAAGGCAATGCCAAATTTTGCCGCTAAGATTTTACTCTTAATTTTTAATTTATATATTTTCTATATTGATTGATACTTATTGCTCTATTAAATACAGTCAATAGTTTTTTTTTTTCCTGTTATCATATAAGCATTTGCTCTGGCCTGCTTTGTAAATATCTCACAGTTTTAATCTAAAGAGGTCATTTTTATTTTCCTCAGTTCCATTACGGGCATCACGTCTTTAATAAAAATAACATGTACTGTCTTAAGGTTGAAATGAATACAAAAGTAAAGGTGTCATTGTTTGCTTTAAAAAGCTTAGACTCTTCCCCATGGGGTCCAGCGGTGATCCTGGCTTTGTAGGACCAATGTGGGGTGAGCTTAGTCGATGGGCTTCAAGGAGCTTGGTTTGAGAGTTTAAGGAGATGATAAAGAGAGCTCAGAAGACCACCAGGTGCCACTCACAGATATTAATATTGAACCTAGGGCAATTGATAGTTTAGAATTTCCTTCATATTACTGACAAGGTCTAGGCTAACCTAAGTTTATTAACCTTGAATGTCTAAAATCTATTAATTTTGGTAGGCTATTATTACTCATGTTGTAGAAGGCTATGAATTAGGCTTGACATATAGTCCTTTTGAAAACATTAAAAGTAGAAGGCAAAGTGGTAATACTAGTTTAGAAATGAAGGATGTATAAAGCACATTTATAACTCGGTCTCAGTGTTTACCAAAAGCCTCTTGGTGAACGTTACATCTGAGCTAAGACACAGAGGTTAGTAGAGGTAATGCAGTCGAGGAATGCAGGGAAAGCATTGTAGGCATATGCAAATGTACCCTCTTCCCCAGTCAGTGTCAATGAGTAATGCTATAATTGAAATCTGAGTGAGAGAGTAGCAAGAGAAATGAGAATGATTAGTACTGAGGAGTACAAGAGCATGACAAGATCGTGGTGGGTCTGTAGGTAATCGAGCTCTGCATCTTGGCTTTATCTTGTGGGGGTCTGAAAGGCACTAATGCATTTAAGCACAGCACCAGCATGTTTTGACTTCCGTTTTAAATAAAACCCTTGACAGGTGATGCGGAAAACAGCTTTAAAGACCAAAAGTGTAGACATTAGCAACAGTTAAGGAATTGTCGTGATGACACAGACAAGACACTACAAGCCTCTGAATCAGGGCAAGGGGGAATGAGAAGGAAAGCCTGATTTTTTTAAGTGAATATTTTGCCTTCTACATAAAGTAGGCAATCTACATATTGATATATAGTACTAATATTTGATATATAATATATACATGCATTCATATATATGCTTTCTCAACATGTAACAGTATATATCCACTCTTTAACATTATATACAACACTTTTGAATGTTATAAAATGGTAAACAGTTTAAGTGGCAATTTATAGGATGAATTACTGTGTGGCTTTGGAAAGAATGAGTTAAGAAATATATATTTATATATATTGCACAAAAGGGTTTTTATTTTTAATTGTAGGAGAAATAAAAATTGACCAAGTAATATCAACATTTTTGTTTCATGAAATAATACTTAAATATTCATAAATATGAAGGAAATACTGATTACTATCAATTTAATATTTAGCCTTGATAGGATTATAGATGTATTTCTATTTTTATTTTATTTATTTTTATATTAGTGACTTTCCAAGTGCCATTTTTTGATATCACCTTTTTGAGAATGCTATCTGCATAGATCAAATAAATAGTTAAGAAAACTAAGTTTTATAGGATTTGTAATTCATTGGCTTAGGAATGATGAAAAAAGAAGTGTCAAGATTAATTTCCTCTCTCTTTATCTCTATTTTTTAAAACAAGTTACTAAGATGGCTTTTAGTGCCACCAGCTGAGTGGGTAATTGCAAAGAAAGAATATTTTTGTTCAATATCTGGAAATGGGGAAGATAGTAATTTAATTGTACTCACTTTCAGTATCTTATGTATTTCTAGTATATGCCAGGGAAGATTTTTGAGGTTTGGAAAAATCTGAGCTGGACATATAAGTCCAGATCTCAATAGCCTATAACAGAGTAATCAAATAGTATAGTTTAAAAACAAACAATAACATAAACTGGTAAGCTGATTCAGGAGTAGATGAGTTCACTCAGGAAGAAGATATGTTGAAAGAGCAATTAGACCCTGAAAATAAATATCTCACAGAAATAATAGAATTTTGAGCCCAAGTGGGCATAGAGACCATCTCTCTTGTTTTCCAAAGATATGTAAGATTCAGAGAGAATGACCCTCCCAAAGTCAGCAGGCTAATTAGAGGCAGAACCAGAGTTAACAACCACTACACTCTGTACATTCTCATGACTTTCGTTTCTCCTTCTCTATGTTTCCAGATGAGCTTGATTACATTTAGAGCATTTTACTATTTTTTAAACTCTTACATATACACGATCTCTTGTCAAGTTCATAGTAACTATGAAGTATGAAGGGCACGGTGGTTAGTCCAACTTTACAGGTGATACAAGATTCAGTTACTTTTATAAAGGTGAGTGATTGATAAGGTACAGAGACCAAATTTGAACCAAAGCTTTCTACAGCCATTTTTGGAGCAATCTTTCAGCATTATCAATCATGTCTAAAAGCAATCTTCAATTTATTCATATTGTTCTTGTCTTGATTCTATCATCTTAGCATTTGAAAGTACAGAACACTGGACTTTTTATTCTAGACTTATTTTTGTTTGAGTTCACCACATTTATAGTCCCTTTTCTCCTAATTGAAATACATGAATGCAACTTAATTCTTGTAATAACAGTGACAAATTTGATAAGATTTTTCATTTGTTTATAAACAAAGTACTATATTTACAATTTAGTTTGTAGATGTCTATGATTTTTTCACAAGTAGAAATTCTGTCATTGGAAATATAATAAAGAAAGGTGGTCCTGTGAATGTACATTTAATTCTCTTATCTGCCCTCTTTTTATTTTTACCCACTCCCACCTCCCACCTTGTTAAAATTTGTCCTTGGGAAAGTTTCTTACCTATACTTTAAAGCCTGAATATTTTTCTGCTTAGTAAGACGTTGGTTTTAGTCATTAACAGGTTAATAAAGTTAACCTATTATGCCTGTAACATATAATGCCACAAATTCCTCATAATTTTCAAGGGATTAGTTTCTTAAAAAGTTGATTATTTGACTCTTCACTTTTCTTCTTCATTAAACTTTCCGACTGCTGTGCAGCGGCACAAAGCGCCTTTGTCAGCTGCTAAGAGGAGCTGTTTGTCGATTGTTTTGCTTCAAGGACTGCCTCCTTTGTTGATGTTCTTCCACAGACTCAAAAAGTAGTCCAACAAAGAGGAAATCTAAAAAAATATGTAAGTTTTATTCATGGAATATGTTTTGAGAGACAAAATTTTCAGGTTGTATTATATTTACATTTCTTTTATTAATTGAGAAGTGAAGTTTAATCCTTGATGGTTTCCTTACTGACAACAGAAAAAAAGACACACAAAAATACAGACATTATAATGATGTAAATGAGTAGTCAGCTTACTGTCAGTAAAATGGCAGCATTAGACAGGAGGCAAAACATAATATGAGACTTGCTATTACAAAGACAGAGACAGAATTTCCGTTGTGATCTCTGATTATATCAGGTGAGAAATGGGTTGCCATTTAATAGAATTTTAAAATTGAAGGAATTTTAGATAACATCTAAACCAGTCTATTTCTTTCATTGGTGAGGAAATTGCAGCCTAGGGAAATGCCGTGATGGCCAGAATCTCTAACACTGCCAACTGAAAAAAGGGAGGAAATAGAACACGCAACTGTGACATTGGCTCAGCACCATCCGGGGACATTGCCTTAGTTTTCCCCATAGGTTTTCTTGACTGAGGAATGACTCATGTTCCTCATGCAATGCTCTGTGGGGGAATTGTGAGGAAAAGACTGATTCATTTTATAGGTTTTCAACCCTTTTCTATGTATCTACAATTAAAACAGGTAAATTACACTTTTGTCTTTTTTAGTGAATTTATTGGGTTGGCAGTGGTTAACAAAATTATGCAGGTTTCAGGCACACAATTCAATATCATCTTTACACTGTATTGTGTGTTCACTATCCCCAGTCAAGTCCCCATCCATCACCATTTATCCCCCCATACACTCTTCCGCCTTTCTCTGCCTGCTACAATCATTTCTGCAAATGCAATCCCTTCAGTCTCTTACAGTTTGCAGGTCCCTAATAAACCATACCACACAATTTAGACTACAGCGTTTATTAGATTGCGCATTACTCTTTATCATGCTTTGCCCTTTCCCTCTTCTGCAACTCTGAATGAATAGATAAATTAATCAAAGGATGATATAAAATCAATTTTAAAATATTCCCTCTGAGTGAGAGTCAGTAAAACTGTTTGGTGGACAAAATCCAGCCTGTTGTCCACATTTTTGATAAAGTTTGATTGAAACGCAGCCCTGCTCATTCTTTTGCATCTTTTCTATGACTGTTTTGGCTTGCAACAATGACAGAGTTGAGTAGTTGCAAAAGATACTCTATGGCACACAGAGCTTCACATATTTAATTTTTGGCCATTTACGGAAAAAAAAAAGTTTGCCATTCTAAATGAACATGTGAGGACAAGGTTGCTATGAGACAACACAATGAAATGGTGAAATCGGATGTGATAGAATAGTGCCAGGTGCAGATGATTGCTCAGCTTCTAAAAAAGTAAAAGTTTCCAAATGACAAAAAGAGTTTGGTCTTTAGGAAGGCCACAGTGTTTTCCATTCAATGAAAATAGATGAAAAATGCTTCCTTTCTATAGTGTCATCTTTTCTGATTTAATATTCTTTCTGAATTGGTTCTTTATGTGATACAGGAGAGTTATAATGGCTTACATGATCCAACATGTTGAAAGATGCTAGGCAAAAACACTCTCAGGATAAGAAGAAACATTTCTTAACAAAATAAAGCGGTTTATTGAAAATATAATTATGCTGGATTCTCTCTATTCTTTGAGTATATGACAAATGGTTTTTGCCTTGTGAAAAAATTATTTTTTTATCAGTGCGGAAGATTTTTGCATCCCTCCGGGTATATATACTGCTGCAAAATTGGACAGTAAGTGCGGGATTTCTTTTCTTTCCTCTCCTGTGTCAACGTTCTCTGTGAGAAGGGCATACCATACAGGGGACAGCCACACACAGCACACAGGAACTTCAGACTCCTTGATGTCTATATATGGAAACATCAGTGGTAATCAACAGATAATTTATTTCAACTTTTTTAATAATAATTTTCAGAGAATGAAATACACTAAATGACTATCATGTGCACTATCATATGTTTGACATTTGTCTAATGAGATTCAATTCATAACAGCATAGAATATTCACGTACAACATGCTTTTTAAATGCACCCTTTGTAGATAATGAAACGTAGAGCCAGTTTGGAAATAATATGTTGAGTCCTGAAATCTTAAGGAAATACAATGAGAGATTCAGTTAGTGTTCTTGTAAATACAAAGGAACAGAATGTACACCCGGTGGACAGCAGTTGTCATGCTGGATTTCCGGAGGCCCCAAGTTTTAGAGATACACATATAGCTAAATAGGGGCAATAGTGCCCATTCATCTTCTGCTACTTTAACCAAAATGTACCCGTATACACATCTGATTGATAGTAGATTCTGCAGAAAACTTCATTTAAACTATCAAAACCTTTACCACCAAAACATGTATAAATGTCACTGCTAGTTGTTATTGAACAAGATCATATAATAAAGAGAATGGTAGCAATGTCAGAGTTCACTGGCTGGTGACTCCCTTTTCTGCCTCAGCAGATCTTTGCAGAAATGGTTACACTGAATGGGTGGGAGATGAACATTTGGCCCAGCTCAGTGACCCGCTTCACTAATTAGCAAGGTAATGAGTGAAGAACTACATTCCTATTCCCAGAGTAAAGGCAATAACAGTAATAATACCTTTATTAAAATTACAAAAATAGAATTGGAGATGTTTGATAGATTTAATTAGTTAGAGATCAGGTCTTAGAAACCAATGTTTTTATTTCATAGAAATAGATATTAAAATCTAAGAATTCTCACAACAAATTGCAGAACCAGGGTTAGAATAGGCCCATGAAAACATTTATAAGTTTTATAGTAGGTAGCAAATTAGATTAGGACTAAAAAAATGGTTTTGTGTTTAATAACTCTCTAACTTTCAGCACCGCATCTTCTCTGAACATCAGTTTAATCATCTGTAGCATCAGTAATTCCTGATTATAGCATCGTGTTTTCGTAAGAACGGCATGAAGTTCTATGTGTGATACCCCAGGTAAACATGAGTTATTACCAGAGAAGTTTAAATGACATGTAACTGTCAATATCAACTGTTTTATTTATGAAAACACGGATTTCATTTGGTTCAACTTATTATCATTAATACTATTATATCACAGTATTATTTTATCCTATCCAAGACATGAACTTCACCTTCATTTATATGTAAATACATGTAAAGTAAGATAGATGATAGATAGATAGATAGATAGATAGATTGATAGATAGATAGCAAGCATCATTTGATAATTTCCTATTGCTTACTTCCATTTATCTTCCCAATCACAGGCAGCATTTTAATACATTTGATGATATACATCCTGTTATTTACATGTATTTAAAATTTTTAAATGGCCATTTTCTATTTTAACACTTTCCAAACTATTAAATTTGTGATTTAACTCATTAATTAACAATATACCTTGGATTACCCTTGTTCTTAAAGAAAAATGACATTTTGTTTCCCTAGAGTGTTTGGATGGCATGGAAAGAATATAGAATTAACCCTAAGGGCCAGAAGGGGCAGACCTATGTACTGAGATGTGCGTACATCTTGGCAACTGTCTTACATGTTGCTTCAGTTTAGTGTTTGACCTACATGGAGGCTACAGTTTTTAAACATTTCTCCTTTTTCTTCATTGTTTTCTGCACCACTCAGACAAACACACATGCGTGCGAGCACACACACATTAAACACACAAAAATACACAGAGGGAGAAGGAAACAAATGAAGATAGTCTGAGATATGGAGAAGAAAATCTGGCCTACTTCCCCCCCACCCCAGGCTTTACAGAAATATCTAGGGGACAGTGTGAGTGGCTTGTAACTAGAGTATTCCAATCTTACAAGTAATTATTATCATATCACCAGGTTCATTTTGAAAATGCGTGGAAAACATTCAAAGCTTATTAAAGTTTAAATAAAGTTTTTAAAATGTATATTCTAAATTAATGTATGAAGGAATAGCTTAGAACACGTCCATTTCAATTTAGACTACAATTAAAAACAGTTTAAAGTGAATGCTTGTGGTTTTTTAGAAGATTTTCTTTATTTATTTTTAAAGAGTGTAAGGAAGGGAAAAAAGGAACATCAATGTGGTTGTCTCTTGTGAGCCCCCTACTTGGGACCTGGCCTGCAACCCAGGCATGAACCATGGCTGGGAATACAAACTGCGACCCTTTGGTTCCCACGCCAGCACTCAATCCACTTAGCCACACCAGCCAGGACTGCTTGTGTTTGTTTTATTTTTAATAAAATTAAACAAAAAGTACTATTAAATAGCCATATATTTATTTTATAACCTTTTGGAACATCACTTTCTATATATGAAACTATACAATGTTGAAGTTATGAGAATACTCAACTGAACCATTTACATAATGACAGGTTTCATGATTCTGAGCTGGGGAAAATCCAGGTGATGTTTCTATTGTATTGGAAAGAATAAGAAAGTCCCCTAGTGTTTAAAAGTGTCATCTTTTAAAATCCTACTTTTATTGCCTTGGCTGGTGTAGCTCCATGGGTAGAGCACAGGATGCAAACCGAAAGGTTGCCAATTTGATTCCTAGTCAGGGCACATGCCAGGATTTCAGGCCAGATCCCCAGTAGGAGGTGTGAGAGAGGCAACCACACATTGTAATTTTCTCCCTCTGTTTCTCCTTGTCTTCCTTTCTTTAAAAATGAAAATATAAAATCTTTTAAAAATTATATTTTTATTTTCTATGCTTTTACAGTTCCTGCTTTCACTCCCTTTCCCCACATCCACCCAGCGCCACCCTCTCCCCTCCCCAAGCCAATCCCCATATTGTTGACATTGCCTTTTAATGGCACGATTGAGATATAAGTGTAGAATTAAAGTGAAGAAGCCATAACAGAAAAAATAACAGCAAGAAAGTTATTTTCTTGAAGGTCAAATTTGTGAATCCTTCACCTGTAAGTGATATGGAAGAGAAAAGTGTGAGATTTGAGTAATATCTAAGAAAGTAGTAAGCTATAAATTGAATGCCTGAAATGTTCCTCTTGGTATAACTGCTCTCATCTGGAGAATTAAGATGGCAAAACTCAAGATAGTATGTTGTAAATTAAGCTTGTATTTATTCTAAAGTATATATTGTTGAATTAGTCTCTCCCAAAACTTTGCTATATTGAGAGAGAAAAGATTGCAACATTTCAACATTCCTACCACTATTTGACTCAACTAAGATTAAACCCCATTGATTCCACCACTCTTTCACTGTTGCTTACTTCTCCTAATATACAGGATTAAGTTTCCTGGTCAGTATTTGTAATCAATCCTTTTAACCATGACTTCAACTAAATCCAGTTCTCAGCCTATGCTGCCCATACTGACTATGGTTGAAGAAGAGAAAAGAAAAATCACAGACTGATGACTAATCTCACTTTAAGTTCCTGTAAATGGACGTTATATTGTCCCTTAATACTCACCAGCAGTTACACTTTATTTGCCTAGTTCATGTACTCTCTCATCATCCTAGACCTTTAATAAATATCTCTTTTCCAATGTCAATCTCAGTGAATGATCTTAAGTATTTCACTGAGAATGTCAATATATCCCCCATGCCGACCATTAGATTATAACATCTTTAACAATAGACACTCTGCCGTCTCTCCTGTCGCTATAGACTACTGACCTTCACTACTAAGGCTATTAGCCCTACCTCACCCACACACACATGTGATTCTACATTCGATCACGGCATCCCTGGCTTACTTAGGAACATATCTGCAGCAATAATTACATTTTTATAGCATCATGCATTTTTTTCTTCAGATCATTCCATTAGCATAAATGTATGCTATAATTCCCTTAATTAAAAAAAAAACACGAATGTTCCGATTCAGGTTACTAGTTCCTGTAATGATTCCTTTTTACTCCACTGTCTTCCCTTCCTTTTCAGCTATTTTCCATCTCTCCTCAGCCCACTCTAATCACATTTTTGTCTCCAGATGTACTAATGAAGCTCTTTCTGTCAAGGTCATTAATGACAACCACATTGTGAAGACACAGTCAATTTTCAATCTGCTTTTTTTTTTTTGCATTTCAGAAGCATTTGACCTGTTAATCATTCCTCCTCGAACCATTTTTCTTCAGTCAGCTTTGTGGAAGCCATTTTATGCTGCACCCTTCACTTTTTATTTTATTCTTCTCACCTCGCTATTTCTTAATTTTCTTTTTGCCCCCTTGTTCTTTTTTTCACCTTTGTTCTGACCTGTTGACTTTGGATTAAATTAATCTGCCTTGTCTTCTTTATTTATAGTTACTTTCCTGTTCATCTTTTCTGGCCCCATGATGTTAAATACCATTTATGTGTTAGTATTTATAAATTATATGTCCAGCATAGGTGTCTGCAGGAAATCATTGACCATCTTTCAAGAGGCTTGCACGTGATCACTTTATAGCCATCCTCACATCGCACATAAAGTTGATGCATCGTGCACCACTTCCTCCCGCTTACCTGTTCTACTTTCAAGTTTCCCATATCAGCGGGTGGATTTTCTTTTCTTTATGGTTGCACTGCTTGAGAACCTTGGAGTCACTCTTAACTGTACTCTTTTTCTCACACTCCACATTTAATCTCTCCTCAGACGATATCACTGACTTTCAAAATATATCTAGAACAAGTAAAATTTCCCTTCCGCTGTAGTAGTTTGATTTATTATCATCTCTTTCCTGAATCACTTTAATAGCCTTACACTCCTCTCTGTGCTTCACTCCTGTGATCTGTGGTGGGTGCTGTTGTGAACTGCCTGGGTTTCTCCTTCACAATAAATACATTCATTTCCGTATCTGCTGGAGACGATGCTTGTTGATAGGTCATAGTTGAATCCTTCCCTCGGATGTTTACTCAGCCAATGGTAACTCTTTTTCCTGAGAATACACTTCCTCTCTGGGGATGACTTCCACCACGTGTTTGAACCAATTCTGCAGGGACAGCCTGGTTCCATGGCACCCTGGGATGAGCTGAGGTCACTGCTTGCAGCGTTTGATGCTAATAGCATTTGAAATTCTTTTTCTCTCCAGTCCTGCATTTCTCACTGCTCACAGATGTTGTTCTTGACACTGCTCCTCCATAGACTTTCCACATGCAAATGTCCATCTCAGGGACTGAGTTTCTGGGGGAATTTAATGTGCAATTGTTTCCACATCAGTATGAAAATCAGCCTAAGAGGGTCTCTTAATATACATGTTAGGTGCTGTAATTTCTCACAACCTTACAATATTTCCCCACTTCATCTCCAAGTCAAAGGTGGAATCTCCTTCAATGCACGGCACAGCCCTACAACATTCACCCTGCCCAACCCTCCACTTCCATCTGCGCTGCTCTGATCTCCTCTCCCAGCAGTCTTTCGTGCTCATGTCATTGTGGCCTTGTGGGCTTCCTCTCTGTTCCTCTAACAGAACAGCCATGAGGTCATGGCTTATGGCCTTCATTTGGCTTTTTCTCTTCATAGAACACTCTTCCTCTAAATAGTTGCAAGACTATTTAGAGTCTTGCAACTCTTTTTTTCTCTGTTCTTTCTAGTGAGATCAGCCCTAACTGTCTCATTAAAAATTGGTAACTGAGCCAGCTCTGACCACTTTCTTTTGTTGTATTTTTCATAAATATATTTACCTCATATATATGAGATTACACACACACACACATGCACAGAGTGCCATGATTGTACTACCAGATTATGAACTGAATGGAGACATGGGTGTCTTGGTTTTATTTCTAGACCTCTGATGCACAGCAGTAGGTGTTCTCACTAATACTTGTGAGTAAATGAATTAAATATGTTACTCCCTAGAATGAAAATAATGTGATGCTTTCTGCAACTATTCTCAGTGCTTGCAGGTAATAATCTCATGTGCATATATATGTGTACATATTCAATGACATATATGCATGTATGTATATATTAAACTATGTGTGTATATACATACTCTATAATTTATATGTTTACTTACTTAAACTAATTAAAATATTCTTTAAAACAGCATATAGAGGTTTCTAGCTGTCCCTAAAATGAGTTCCAAGTTCAGGTTCTAGACAGATTCATAATCAAAATATGTAAAACTTCTTCAAATAATAATTTAGAGAAAATAACTAACTTTAAAGCAATGACCTACCCACTACTGAAAACCTCAGCCTTTTGTTTAAGAATTCTCTTTGGTGACTCCAAGAAAATAAAATTGGTCTTGATTTTCTTTTATGCTTTTTTTTAAAAGTACATTTTATTGATTATGCTATTACATGTGTCCCAGTTTTCCCCTTTTGCCCCCCTCTGCCTGGTTTCCCCCTTTTCTCTAGTAATTCCCCTCTCAGTTCATGTCCATAGGTTGCACGTGTAAGTTCTTTGGCTTCTCCATTGCCTATACTCTTCATAGCGTTCCCCTGTCTATTCTGTACCTACACAATTATGCTTCTAAATGCTATACCTTTTCCTCCATTCTCCAGCTAATAACCCTCTATGTGAACACTCCATATTTATGATTCCAATCCTGGTCTAGTTTGCTTAGTTTGTTTTTTTAGATTCAGTTGATAGTTGTTAGTTGTCATTTTAATGTTCATAGTTTTGATCTTCTTATTCTTAAATAAGCCCCTCTAACGTTTCATATAAAAATGGCTTGGTGGTGATGAACTCCTTTAGCTTTAGCTTGTCTGGGAAGCACTTTATCTGCCCTTCCATTCTAAATGACAGCTTTGCTGGATAGAGTAATCCTGGCTGTAGGTACCTGCTTTTCATAACTTTGAATAAGTCTTGCCAGTTCTTTCTTGCTTGGTATTATTTAAATTTTATTTAATTGTGAAATTTGTTATTTCTTAATTTTAAAGTAGTGATAAAAAATAAAAGTCCTTTAAGCTAGTTATTATATTGAAGTAAAACAAATGTCTTTAGTTTAAGGTACATTGAATCTTAAATAATTATGTGAGCCTATCAATTGTGGGTCCCCAGTTGTATATTTTAAACTAATAAAATTAGCATTCCAATTGCCTCAGAATATTTTTTGGTGGGGAGGCGGTAAACAGGTATTAATCAAATGAGAAACTTAAAAGAGACCCAGAATGAAGGAAGAAAAGCTATTTTAAAGTTATCATTTCTTATTTTTTGGTCATTGTTAAGGTAAAACATTCTTATAATTCAACTATCAAAGGCCTAGAAAATATGAAATTAGAACTTCAGTTTTCCTTCCTAATAGAGAATGAATTTACCTCCAAATGGGAGAAATGGCAACATATCCCCATGTATCCCCTGTATATCTGTCAACATTTAAGCAGACTTGTACAATATATGTATTCTCCCACTTAACCCCTTTTAAAATCACAAATGGTTGCATATTACATTGTTCTACATCTTGCCTTTGTTTCTTAACAACATATTATGAGGTTGTTCCCCAATAACATATAAGAAAGGATCCCATGCTATTAATGAGATGATATTATACTTTGTATATATGTGTGTGTATAAAGATAAATACAGTCACATGCTGTAATTTATTTGATGTGTAATTTAGAGAAATTCATAGTATTTTCAAATTTTCTGTTATAAGAAAATACTTTAGTAAATAATCTTACATATTTCTCACATGAGGAAGTGTATGTGTGTGTAAATATATGTATATATGTATATGTGTGTGTATATGAGAAAATCTATAAGTAGAATGGCTGGGTTCAGGGGAATGGCATTTATTATTTTAATAAAGATTTCTAAAATCTCTCCATAAAGTACTTATCACATTCATATTCCACCAGCAGTGCACCAGTGTGCTGGTTTAACCACACCCTTGTCGGAGAAGCATTAATGGTTGTATTAGTAGTAAAGAAAATAATAATAATATTAGTAAGTGCTTTAAAATAAGATTGTCCATATGAGTAGAATCGGTTTCCTGAAAAGACTGAACATGTAAGGTGAAGAGGAACAAAAGGGGAAAGTTTTCTTTTCCTTCTTCCCGGGATATATATGAACTTTTTCAAGGCAGGGATTACATATTTTATTAATGTTGACACTGGTATACTGACAGAAACATGATAGATGCCTAGTGATTGTTATTATCATGAAACCCAAGACTGAAGATTATGATTAAACTTCAGGATACAGAGCAGTACATGCCTAATTTCATATACAAACAATGAGTTTGAAATTTGATTATGACATCACATATATCTTGAGAGATTAGGGAAATGCCAGAGTTAGAGACAGTCATTGAAAACTTAGATGCCACCACCAGTATAGTCCGACATTTGCTCTCGACAGTACGTACTAAGGAAAGAAGAGAACCCCTGGTGAAGCCAAGTCAAGTCCCTGCAGTATCTGAAAAATTCAGGGAAATTATCAGAGCAGACCAGCACTAATTACTAGATGACTCTCCTTTGAACTACATCTTGGAACTACAGGAAAGTTATATTTTTATCTGCCTCTGTCATTCTCTAAATTGGTTTGGAAGCTTGAGTATTAGTTCCAGTTTCTTGGCCTAATATCACTTTCATTGTTGTACCCTATGGATTCAAGTTCCCCAGGCGTTTTCAAAAGAAAAAAAGATCATTTCAATTTGCTACATTTAATTGTGTGTGATGTCACTGTTCTATTGCAGAAATGTTGTTTTTCCTAAGGGAAAACTACTGCAATGAGAGATAGCATGACCTCCACGTAGAATCTGAGACAACAAAAAGACAATATAATTACGAAATATTATTGCATAGGCATTTCAGTTTACCAACTGTATTAGTAATATCCACTTTGGTAAAACATTAAATTTTTGTGGATTTCACTTTCTTTGATGTTATTAAGACATAAAATTTAATCCAGGTTTCAAATTAACAAAATAAAAATATAAAATAAAATATAAAAGGATTTAAATAGGTACAAATACATACTTTGATATGGTCCATTTTATTTATTATTTTTATTCTTGTCTTTTTTATAATTTTTTTTTATTTTTTAGTTACAGTTGGCATACTATACATACTAGTTTCAGGTGTACAGCCCAGTGACCAGACCCTATATAACCCACCAAGTGATCATCCTGATAAATGACACACCCATCTGACACCACACACAGCTACCATGGATACCACGGACTATGTTCCCTATGCTGTACTCCATCCCCATGATCATTCTGTACCAACCAGTTTGTAGTTATTACGTAATCCCTTCACCTTTTTCACTCCTCCCCTCACCTCCCTCCCGTCTGTCAATCATCAAAATGTTCTCTGCAGTCCATTTTAAAAGTATATTCTTCCATGTAGTATGTGACATTTTATTGTTTTTATCATTATAGTATTATATGCAAAGTGAAAAATTATCTTTATTTTTATAGTTAATGACAACATTATGTTAATTTGGGAATCGTAACCATATGCAGCAGTGTATTAGTCCTTCTTCTGCTTTCATAGTTCCTCGGTTTGGTTGAGAATCTCATTGTTCTAGTAGGATCCTTTGGAAATATTGGTACAAGCCATTGTGAAAAGTCAGTGGAAATGATGAAATGAGTGTATTTACTCTTGTTTGATGAAAGTAAAAGGAAATGGACTTCAAAGAGGTTTTTATGATCAGACTTAGCAGATCACACAGAACATTTACTACCTTCCAGACACTGGAATTATTGTCATCGAATCCCCATAAGGATCCCACAGGGTTAGGTTCTACTGTGATCATCAGTGGTTTACTGCTGAGCAATCCAAGGCACAGAAACTTTTAAGCTACTTCCCTGAACTCCTACGGAAGCGCCTGGTGGAGCTGGGGCTTGAATCCTGCTGTATAGTACAGATTTAGAGTTACTGTGTAATGCTTAAGGGGGATGTCTCGCACCAAGCTCTTGGGGACTTGTTTTCTGAAATAGCTTTTTGTTGTCAGGAAATCTGAAGTACTTTCTGCATTAAAGTCCCCACTGCTCATTTCAGTTTTAAAGTTTCTCACATCTGAGGAAAAATTATGTGTACAATCATGGTGTTTAACTGTGACTTCAGTAAACAATAGCCTAAGCAAGTCCTTGATATTAATAGCAGTTGAGTATAGTTTAATTTTGAAAATAACCTAGATATTTTAAACTAAATTTGAATATTTCACTTGAATAAAATAGAGTGAAATCAGTTTAATTTAAACAATATAAACCTAATATATTTCAGCAGGAAATAAGTTTTAACGTAGTAATGAAATACACTGTAAAACACTGTGTACAAATAATTTGCACTTAACTTAAATACAAGCATATGTGTTTGTATATTCACAACAAGTTGAGGTTGATTATTTGAGAGAATTCAATTTTCCAACAAATGAGCTTTCACTTACAAGCAAGTATATACTTTAGGAATATATATATATATTATTTTACTAATTTGTCAACTTAAAAAACCCAAAGGAAAGTCTATCCACTTATTTATTTTAAACATGTCCCCTATGTAAAAAGTCTAAAAATAAAATAGACAATATTATAGCCATTCTGGACGTGGTTGACTAAAATTTAATCAAGTCATACATAATTGACCAAAGTACTTCTGCCATTTTGAATATATGCTTTGGACTTTCTGTATTTTCATCTAAAAAGTCGAGTGAAGCAACTATACCATGTCACATGCTGCTAAAATATTTTCTCCTGCTTTAACTTTATCAAAAACATTTTAAAAACTTGACAAAAGAGTTGACACTTAGCTTTAAAAGTTCTGTATTTTTCAGTGAAAAATAATGACTTAAGTTTAAAATTTCATTACAGTGTGATCATTTTTATCATCATGGTATTATTACATACAAAGTAGAAAACATCCCTATTTTGAATAGTTAATGACAATATTAAGATAACTTGGGATCCCAAGTAACTGTTCTAAGGCAGGGTTCTTGGCAGATTGCTTCTGTAAGAATCCATTTCAAGGCATGGGCTTACACAACCAGGGCATAAAATATATTATATCTAGAGATTTCATATGTCTCTATCCACTAGACGACCAGATATTACTGTGGTCAGATAATACTGTGTATTTAAAATTTTAGAAGTACAACTGTCACAGAAGAAAGCTGCATAGTGATTTGGTTTCAGAAATTCGGCCTCTAGATATGCCTGTTATTTATTATCTGTGGTCTTGGGCAAGCCACAATAACCCCTAAGACTTTGGGAGAGATTAATAAATTCCCTAGTATTTTTCTGCAATACCATGGACATGATAGGGTTTTTGTGATTATTAAGTAAGGTGGCATCCTACAAAATGCTGAGAACAAAGCCAGCAAAAAACGTCAAGGTTCAGAAACTATTTAGGGAATCTGAATTAGAAGAAGTGAATCTAGGACACGAACAATGAATGGCATTGCCTACTTCATCAATTTTTTCAGGTATTATATTCCATGTAAGGTGGTTTATTGAATAACATTTTGATAAAGTCCCTGGAAAGTTATATGGCCTAGGCACTAGTTCCGTTAAAAAAAGAATCTGTTAAGAGACTGAGCTTTCAATTCCTTATTGGAAAGAAGGAGTTTCTACTTGCAGTTAGAGTGATGAACAGCCCACCTCTTTGTAACATTTTGTCTTTAACTCCATTTTTCTTTTTTTCCTGATACTTTACCAGAGGACAGTTAACTCTGTGATGTACTCTGAAAGACCTTTGCTTTAAACTTCCATTTGGCTTGGGAAGCAGTGAAAAATAGGCAAAATAACAGTGAACCTCAGGGAGGGTGTGAAGTCAATAAGATTAAACAAGATTTAATTAATCTGCAAAATGAATTATTCAACTCTATCATTGAGAACTGGATTACTTCTTAAAACCGGAGGTGTTGAGGAGATTAGATGTATCACAAGATCGGAATGTTAGGTGAATGTAATTGTAATCATCCACCTAGTGATTCACCTTAGTAAACTGGAAGTTGTAGTACTTACAGATTTAGGTGGATTTAAAAAAAAAATAACTAAATTCAAGTGTAGTTGAAATGGTCACTAATATCTCATGGAGAATGTTCCAAAGGGATGGGAAAGTGATAGTATACCTTTAGATATCAAAAGCTATGGGAAAATATGCATTAATAAGTAAAGTCAAAATATAATGCTAATGTGAAAGTTTCGTTAATCTTTTCGTTAATATGCACTATAAAAATGTATACTGTACAAGTTTTTAATATTCATTAAACAAATACCTACTGTTTTCTATATAGTTTCTTGCACTCTGAAATGAGTGGACATTTATACAGCAGTTATATTTGAATTAATATTATAGTCTTTTGAAAAATTAATGAACTAAAATTCTATTTATCTCAAACATTTTTTAGTGATGTAAATGAGTTGTTTTTAATAGACAGCCATCTTGTATTAAAACCTTAAGACAGTAATATGACAATTGAGATTATTTAGCATAGGCAGAAAAGAATGAGAGGTTTAAACATTGAAGTAACAACAAAAAAGATTGTTGCACCCATGTTTTTTACTGGTGACTAAAATTTTAATTGGGTACTAGGAAAATGGCAATTGATTTAAAACATGACATTTTATATTTGGGAAGATAGAGGAATGAGTTTCATCACCACAGGTAGAGCTATAGAAATCATGATAAAGATATAATACGTTTTCACCAAGTTACAAAGACATATGTTTGCATATATAATTTCATTAGAGAAAATGGCTATTTTTTCTGAAATATAATTCTCTAACTTAATTTGCTTACCTGACTTAAATTTCTATCCTTTTTTTAGAAAAATAATTTCAAATATGATCTCTTCATTGTATTTATGAATATATATGTATGTGAATATATATTTCAGACATTATTAATATCAGATGGTTTTAAAGATATTCATGTATTGTTATTGTATGAAAAAATAAAATATCAATGCTCACTTAACTCTTGATTTTCCTAAATATTTTATTATCATTTTCAAATAGTAATGTGTTGAATATAATTTATTACATGGTTAGTCTAATTTCACTTGTATTTATCTATCATAACATAGAAAAAACATGTACAGCTTTATAATTTTGAAAATGGTTTATTTTTCTAATAGCAGTACATGTCAGGATGCTGAAATGACAGCTTCTTTATCTTCTGAACCTCCTGTATGATGTAGCTCATTACATTAGCACCAAGAGAGCAGGCCATAAATTACCACAGTGTGTTGAGGCATGTCTGTGGCTTGACATTGCCTTCCTCTTTGAATATCCATCATCCAGAAATATCCTGAGTACTAAGGGACAGACTGCAAAGAAATTAAACCCCAAGATAGAGGCACATAGTTTCTTACTCTTAATATCAGGTACAAGATACTGTTGTGTCAGCTGAGTTCCTACCTCATCAATGAACTCAGTAATCATCAGCATTCATCAGGAAGAATTTTGTGCTTTAAAACCTATGGAAAGTTTACAGATGTTTAGCTAGTGTATAGAATTTGAAAATGGGGTAAAACCGGAATAAAGTGAATACAAAACAATCTGAAATATAAAAAATATATTTTCACTTTTTACCTCATACATTTCAGGAAATGATAAATAATGCATTTGGAAAAAATGAAGAGTTTGTTTATAAATAAGTACCTTCAGGATTGATAAATAATGTTATTTTTAAAGAACACGCTTGGAGAGATGACCAGTCTAGAAATTTTTCATTGGTGTCATAGTTATGCTTTGTGAAATAGGACTACAAATAATGTGAAGTTGCAAAGGTGAAAGAACATGTTGAAAGGTACAAATTACAATGTCTTTTTTTCCATCCTAAGAATATTAAGTTCTCTGAGGGAATAAATGGCAGAGAGGAACTGAATATTTTAGTGCCCTGCTCACTCAGAATAGTAATTATCCGAAAAAATATTCCAGCACACACTCACTGACTTTGGTCAGCATCAATTCAAGGTCTGATCGTTGAGGATTTTTGAAAAGGACAAGAAATCAGGGAATTTAGGATCCTATAATATATTTTCTTGGGAAATGGAAAGGAAAATATGTCTTGACATTTTAATACTTTATCCATTTACTTTCTTATGTTAACATCTAAAATAATCTTGTTTGGATAGACTTCAGGTACCAATACTTTTAAAATCTGTTTTTTCTTTTTTACAATGAAACCATTGATTATGTTCCTTAGTTCTATAGTTAAAATAGTAACATCATCAAAATATCTCTTTGCTTTAGGACAGCTATATTAGGGAGCGGTAACCACATATTCATGTTTTCAAAAATGTGGCAAATAAATGCTAAGGTAAGCCAGTTCCTGTGGAACTGAAGTTCTGTTAGAGGTGTGTCCTCACCAAACATGCAACAACCTCACGCCCCAAACTTGTGAATATGACCGTTGCATGGCAAAACGAACTATGCTGATGTAAGGACGCGGACCTTAGAATAGTGAGAATATCCTGAATTAACCAGGTGGGCCCAGTCTAATCACAATAGTCTGTAAAAGCAGAGAAAGCCTCCAGCTGGATAAAGAGCAAGACAGAGATGCAGCAGAAGGGAAGTTGAAGAGATTGGAAATCTGAGGGGAGAGT
Organism: Phyllostomus discolor; assembly: GCF_004126475.2. Lineage (NCBI taxonomy): Eukaryota > Metazoa > Chordata > Mammalia > Chiroptera > Phyllostomidae > Phyllostomus > Phyllostomus discolor. Next base: position 15,676,194 of record NC_040913.2, read on the forward strand.
CTACTTACCATTGGAGAGGGGAGGGCAGGCACAGACTTATCAGAGATGTCGAGACTATGGGAATAAATGCAAGTAACCTCTAAAAACAGCTAAGAAGCAGTAAGGATGTGGGCCTCAGTCCCACGAACGAATACCTCTATAGCCTGACCAAGTTTGGAAGCAATTTGTGCCCCGAGCCTCTGAATGTGACACAGCTGGGGTGTCATTAGATTTGTGCTTCTGGGACCCTAAGCAGACCCTAACCACACATTGATGTTTGTCTCCCTCTCTCCCTCCTTTCCCCTCTATACAAATAAATAAATAAAATATTAAACAAATAATCATCAATATTGCATGTGAGTAGAAAAGAGTTAAGCTGCCTGGTATCCAGTCTATTGTGATGACTCATTTAAAGAAGCTGATGTAGAAAACCTTGAAAGCAAAATCTCATCTTAGTAAATCACCACTCCCCGACAAGTTCATACCTAATCCTCTCCTAAATTGGTGCTGTTTCCAGGGAAGCTGCCCAGGTGATGTGACTTTTGTAAAGATGTTATTTCTTGATCTCACTGCAGATAGGAAAGAAAATTCGCAGATAATTTTTTTTCAAAGTCCTCTTTATTTAAATGCCCAGGAGAGAATCAGTAAACTGTTACTATTCCTGGATATATAAGAGCAGAAACCTTTCTGCATCCTCCTAATTGCTATCACTATTATCTTACATTTTTTTTATATTTCAGAATATTGCTCAGAGCACACAACCTTGCGACTACAATTTCAAACTTATTTTTTTTTCATGTTCCCTAACTATTGAGTAATTGCCTAGATCCCAAGGTTATCTCTTAGTTCTCTCTATAGGCTCTGATGAAAAGTAAATTAAATAAATACGTATGATATTCTAAATTCCTTTTGTGACAATGCCAACAAATAACACACAATATTTTATACTGTTAATTGAAAATATGAAGGTATCTTGACTTGAATACAATGGGAGATAAGGGCATAGTTGACCAAAGAAAATAATGAAAGATTTAAAATGCAGAAGGCAATATATTGATGATGTGTTATGAAATGTACACTTTAAACCTATATAATTTTATTAATCAATTTCACTCCAATAAACTCAATAAAAACTTAAATAAAAAGCAGAATTTTTGAAATATTGGAATAACAGGTAGTCCGTATTAACTGAAATAGTGCAATTGCAAATTTTAGAGAATGCTGAATTCTTCGGATGACTGTAACTATGTGGCCATATTAGCCCTTCTACGCATTATAGCTAGAGCGTGCTCTTGACCTGAAAAAAGTAAAAAATCTCAAATTTTGTCATTCATAGTGTTACTTTGGTCTTGAATAAACTCTTGATCATCGGGTTTATAAATTGCAGTAACAATAATAATAGTAATACCATTATTTTGTCTAACACAGGCCATTTTTTGAAAATAATAATAAAAGATAATCATAACAGAATTTTTGTTTGTAGTTCTAGTGTAGAAAACATATAGCATGTTAGTATTTCAAAGGTAAAACAGACCGGTAAAATCAAAGTGCACCAGTTTGATGCGATTTAGTTGTTACAGTGTAAATTTGAAATATCTGCCAGGAATACAATGTGATAGTTATCTGAAGACGTGAAGATAGTTATCTGGAGATGTGCATCTCCAATGAAAAACAGTTCATTAAATACCATATGTAAAGCCCTGGCTGGCGTAGCTCAGTGGATTGAGCGCGGGCTGGGAATCAAAGTGTCCCAGGTTCGATTCCCAGCCAGGGTACATTCCTGGGTTGCAGGCCATAACCCCCAGCAACCACACATTGATGTTTCTCTCTCTCTCTCTTTCTATCTCCCTCCCTTCCCTCTCTAAAAATAAATAAATAAAATATTTTTTAAAAAAAGCTCTTAAAAAATACCATATGTAATAAAAGAAAGATTCTCTAATTTGGAGCTATGTGTATGAAATAAGTCAATTTCTAGATATCACATCATTTAAACATTATGGCTTTGTATTTATCAAAAGTATTACTTTTTTGTTGTTTGGTTTTATAAAAATGTTTAATTATATTTATTGGAATGATATCGGTTAATAAAATTTATAGGTTTCAAATGCACAATTCTATAAATATATCATCTGTGTATTTGTGTTGTGCACTTACCATTTTAAATAGAGTATAAATAAGACAAATACATAGATATGCTGAGTGATAAAATTTAATTTAGACTCCTACCTTAGTAATGAGAATGCTTAACATATATATGAAAATGTTAAATTTTAATGGTTTTTTAAAGCTCATTCCATATATTTGTAAGACTGTTATATAGCCCCGGCTTGGTGGCTCAGTTGGTTGGAACATGGTCCCATACACAAAACAAAACAAAATAAAACAAAACAAAACAAAACAAAAAAAGGAAAGGAAAAAAAAGGTTGCAGGTTTGATTCCCAGTAAGTGCACATACCTAGGTTGTTAAGTTTCAGCTTGATCCCTTGTCAGGGTGCCCAGATGGGGACAAACTATTGATGTTTCCCTAGCACATTAGGGAAATCTCTCTCTCTCTCTCTCTCTCTCTCTCTCCCTTCCTCTCTCTCTAAAAATCAATGAACATATCCTCAGGCGAGGATTTAAATAAAAATACTGTTATACAATAGCAATGCTCTGAAATACATTTAAATACCTTAAAATATTTCCTACTAAAAGTCATACACAATAGAAACATAGCACATTTGTCTATTAATCTGACATATGCAGTTGTACCTCCTACATATATAACCTCTATAATGGTGATTTTATTTCTGAATTGTCTAGGCAATAGTGCCCAGCTATTGAATCAGATACTAATAATCCAGGTACTACTCTTCAGGTAGATGTTCCGCAGCTACACAACCGGTTAAGATTGAGAAAGGGGGTGGGCTCTCAATAACGTGGGTGGGCTTTAGTCGGTCATTTGAAAGGCCTTAGTAGCAGCACCCAGGTGATCCTGAGAGGAAGAAAGAATTCTGCCTCAGCACTGCAGCGACAGTCCTGCTGGAGTTTCTAGCCTGGTGCACTGCCCTACAAATTTCAGACTCATCGGCCCCAGGGATCCTGTGAGCCAATTTCTTAAAATAAGCCTCTTTACATATGAAAAGATAGATAATAGATGATGTATTCTATTGGTTCTGTTTCCCTGGAGACCCCTGATTGACACAACATCACATAAAATAAAATGTAAAAATTGGAAGCATTCAATAATGCTGCAACAAAAAGTTATTTTTGACATCTGAAAATGGAATTTACGAAAACTCTTCCTAAATTCAGATTTCTACATTTATTCTATTGCTTTAATACCACCAGGCTCTGATATAACACATACAATCCTAACTGAGGGCTTTCTCATACCACAAGCTGCCATAAAAAGAAATTAAATAGGGAGAGCAATGGAAGTAAAGCTAAAGTTTTAATTCCTTTTCTGTCTTGTGCCTACATGCGCTTGGGCTTTTCTAACTACTTTCATCTGTATGCTTGCTTATTCTCTGTATCTCTGCTGGATTTTTGTTTGTGATTAATACCTAGCCTACAAAAGTATCTGAACCCATGTTTTATTCTGTGCTTATTTTGATAACATTCATTTTAATGGAAGCAGTAATAATCATGTGTTTCATAGTAACTGGAAAAAAATTCATTGTATATAAGCCCAATGATTAACTATTGTCATTTTACTATTATTAGAAATAATGAAATGCAAAAGTATTTTTTTACTCCTTTTTAATACTGTAGTTTTAAATAGCCAGTCTCTTTATTTCTTTTTTTTTCCTTCTATCTTTCTTCCCTCTTCTAAAATCAGGTGACAGTGGAAGAAGATGAAACTACTGCATTACTGTAAGAAATCTGAAATAAATTAGTGATTAGCAAAAATTAAGTCAGTTGACACATAAGGCTATACTAATTAAACATTTCTTTTATCGCTTCGTGGCTTTCACACATAATTAGGAATACACACGGATAGAGCTAAGTGAAGTTTGTCAGTTTCAAGAACATCCCGGAGGGTATAGAAATGTTTTGCACAAAAGGTGGAATTGGGTCAGAATATGAGTAGTATCAGTGAATCAATATTGAAATTTATGTGATATACTTTATTTTTCTATAAAAACAAAACTTACTTTTAAGTGATAGTATAGAATTAAGCTCCAGGAATTAATTGAGTGAAGGGTAATTTAGTTAGCTTGGAAATTCAAGTGAGCAGCCAGTATGTCAGGCCTGGGGCCATAAAATCGGCTCGTTGTAGAGATAAGTTTTGGTATTAGATACATGGAACAGATTGTAGGCGTGCAGATTGCCAAAGTGTGAATGCAGTGATATTTTGAATAAGTGAAGCATATATAAAGAATCTAGCAATTAAGAGTATTTTTTCTTTTTCTAGAAGTAAAAATTAATTACAGATAAAACCTATATGCATTTAAATTTTTTTTCCTTAGGAATAACTCCATATACTAGCAGACATTTTGCTCATAGTTACCCTGTATTTTTCTGCTCAATAGGGAATGACTCTCACAAGTACCTTACATTAGCAAATATGCACTACATTGTTATTTATATGCAAGTAAGAAATCAATTTAGTTTAAAACATTTAAAGGCATAAAGATTAAAACTATTTTTTCTAGAAAAACTGAGGTAAAAAGGAAATTAAATTATTTCAATGTTATCTCCTAAGATTGTTTGATATTAATACATGTTTATTCATTATGTCCTTAATAGACATGCAGAAATGAAATAGTAGATCAATGTTGAGTGACCATGAACTATTGAGTGAAAAATAGGAAAGCAGAACATCTTCTTTTTGCAATTATTGTATGATTTTACTCTATTATCCACCCAGCCACTCGATTATATGTATTTTTTTTTAAATATCTTATTTATTTATTTTTAGGGAGGGAAGGGAGGGAGGGAGAGAGAGAGAGAGAGAGAGAGAGAGAGAGAGAAACATCAATGTGCGGTTGCTGGAGGTTATGGCCTGCAACCCAGGAATGTACCCTGGCTGGGAATCGAAACTGCAAAACTTTGGTTCCCAGCCCACGCTCAATCCACTGAGCTACGCCAGCCAGGGCTGATTATATGTATTTTTAAAATATTTCAAATTAATGAGTTTGAGGAATGTAAAAATAAAACCCATCTTCCTCTATGGAAATATTTGTTCATGGAAGATGTAAAAAATATATACTAAAATACACTTTTGTAACTGAAAATTTAGAACCCACTGGAAGTATTTAAATTTAGCATTAATGGAAAAATGATCATGTATTTTATACACTGTTTATTTGAGAACAATGTTCATAACAGTGACTGAAATAGTTTCATATTTCTAATTTCAAAATTGCTTAAATGTTTCATGTCCTTCCTTCTCATTTACATAGTGCCTGAAACATTTAGATGAGAACCTATAATAATGACCACCTACATTAGGTTGTGGTCAGATTAATTTGTTTTCAATTTGCACTCAATTCAAACGGTAACTGTTCAGTATACAGCGTGCACTGTTTTAGCAACTGTGGGTATTGTGAAACAACAAGGCTGTAGCAAAGACAAGAGAGGCCATTGATTGGTATCGTGTATCCCGGGCCCTAATTACAGCCTTCAGTGTCCCTTGAACTCCTAATGAAGAGGTGAAAATATTAGGTTGAGAGAATAGGTTTGGATCTGAAGTGGTTATAAAAACAGGCAAAATGGGTCCAGAATCAACCATCTGAATGGGACACAGCCACAGGCCACAGCCACAACTGTGACAACACTATTGAGACAAGTTGTGTCAGGGGACCCAAGACCACCCTCCTTCCACATGTCTCTGTCCCTAGTCAGCACTGAGGTCCACAGGAAACCTTAGGTTTCTAGAAACCAGTAGGTTTGTGGGATGGATAGCAGAAATTTGAGTGAGATCTCACCTGATGGACTTTTTGTTCCCCTGTGAAGAAAAAAAAAGGTAAAGTGCCTTACCTTAATGCTGAGGTACTGCAAAGGTCGAAGGAACGAGATAACCAAATTAATGACTAAGAACTTGGAGGAGTTATTGGGATCACGGATGTAATCAGAGACAGGGACGTCAACTTAGCATCAGTACTGATGATGAACTTGCCTTGCTCCAGTGTCGTTTCTGACAATTCTAGCAATCCAGAGTGGCAGCTTTGCAAGATAACTGAAGAGCAAAAGGCCAAATGAAGACAGCATTGATAAATCCAGAGCACTGAGAGTTTGGCAAAGAGAGATTTAAGTGATAATCCATGCATGTAAAAAGAAGGGCGGACAAGAAGAAGAAAACAGAAATTGAGACAGAAGAGCAGGCATGCACGAGATATCAAGGTCTGAACGTCAAAGATTGTGATCGAGTAGTATCAAACCCCAAATGATTATGTTATAAGAGTTTCATGGAATGTTGAGCTCCATTGGCGTTGGTCTAAGTATTTGAGATCCAACAGAGAGAAAATTTAGATTTTTCTTTTGATTTAAACTTGTAGATTCTTTTCCCTTTCTCTTTCCTTCCACTGTCTGCTTCTTTCTGCACTGCCACCCCACCCCCAGCCCCCACCTGCCGACTCTCCTCTGTATTAACTCCCTCACAACAGTCTTATCTCTCCACAGAATAGCGTATAGAGCAAAGAAATCCATGGTCCTATTATTGCTGGATTCTGCCAAGAGGGTGCCTAAATCTTATGCAAAGCAAATTTGATATAAAGATAACCCCACTGCCTTCCTATGTTAACATTTCCAAATAGTATTTACCTAATAGTAGAAGCCTTATATTCTGACTTTCACGAAACAATAAATGATGAAACAATCGCATGACCGAAATTCAGAGATGTGGAAAATGTCAGTTTGGTGTATGTTATCCATGGCTGTGTTTCTGTGATGCTGTTAAGGTCTGTAAAGAATTCTTGTTTTGAGAATAATACAGCTCAGAGTTGGCAGGTAAACAGCATGAATGCTGCCTAATTGATAACTGCATTTTTCTAGCTGTGCAGAGAATTAACTGAAGATTTCTTCTTGACAGACTGTCTCAAGCAGTCACTTTCAATTCATCAGAATTTGTACTTCACAAGCAAGGTATTTGACACTTTTCTAGCGTTTTCTTAGGAAATCCATGAGGATGCCACATAACTTTCTTTGGCTCTAGTACCACAAGCAAATGTTCAAGGACAAGTTACATCTAAAAGGACAAAGATGATTTCATTTGATGACATTCCCAAGCACAGCGGGCCCCCTGAATGTCAGTCAATCCAAGACAGGGCTCCGCAGAGACTTCAAAACTCAGAGGTGAACCCAGAGTTTCTCGTTTTCCACAAAGGCTTCTGTTTGGCCTTTGTGGTTCTGGATTTCCCACTGTGAAGGGTGCATTGATTCTGTTTCCCATCATGGCAATGTCTCACTTCCCATATATCACATAAACGAGCATCCATTTTTTGTGTGTGCCTCGGTTGGCTATTTGTCTTAAGAAATATGAATGCATTCTATGAATGTATTAAATTTTCCCAGTCACTTATGTTCAGTCGTAGCATTTGCAAAATGCTGTGCCCCTAGTCAGTGTTACCTTCGTGTGTTTATTCCAACATATAGAATCGAGAATTTTCTAAAGTACAAAGGAGAAAATCAGCTTCACATTTGAACTCTCAAAATTTCCAAATTTCAAGACATTTTACATTGGACACAGATTATGCTGTTATTTTTGTAATACTAGAAGTAGATTTTGAGATACACAGGGGTTTTGTTTTATGGTAGTCATATTCATCAGCTTCCATATAAATATGGGGATGTATGTAGGTGGGTCTGTCAGGGCTTTCTCATTAGTGTATTAAAGTCTTTGGTGGTGTTTGCATTAATACAACATTGCTTTAGTTACACTAATTGTTTACATTAACAATGATGTCATTCACATTAGAAATTCCAATTCTTTACCAATCATTTCATTTTTTAGAAAGGATATGCCCTACTGTTTGTTTTGTCTCTTAAAAATGATATTTTACGTTATGTTATATTTAATATTTTTACATTTATCAGGGTTAGTTTGTCAAGGGAAGTATTATTAAATATATTTTTTGGCAATCCAATGGTATGTGACTCAAAATATTGCCTCTTTTGTGGACTACATTCACCCCTCTCTGTTGGCTTCCTTAGAATTAAAAAATAGGAAGAACACCTACTGTGACTTCATGACTTGGAGTGACATCACAGAATGTGAAATCTTGGTTTCACATGTGTTCTGATTATGTGTCATATTACCAATCAGTATGACTGCAGTGACTGCCTTATATTTTCTTCAATTATTAGCCCGTAAAATTACGAGGCAAAGAGTAACACACCTATTTTAGAGAACTGCACATGTTCTCTTCCTGATCCTCGCATGAGGCTCAGGCATTGCCCTGATTCAGCTAATGTGACAGCTCAAGAAATTCCAAATATATACAAAAGTTATCTGACATATTGGAGCAGTGATAACATTTTATTAAGCAAATTTTACATGGGGAAATGAAGCACACAAAATTAAGTGATGATTTTTATTTCACAGAAAAAACCCTGATTTTTTAAAAATAAACATTTTAGACATGATTTAATTGGCCAGAAAGTACAAAACTGTTTTGCCAGAAACATTACTTCTATTAAAATAAAGGTTATATGTAATTACTTGTTTGACCACTAGCTTGATGTTATGATATTTGACATCATAAATTCTTTGATCTTGAGAAGATTATTTAAATCCATGGTGCCTCTATCCTTGTTTTTAATGTGAAAATTAGGAAAATCATACTTTAGGTATGTAGTTTGGATTATGGGACATACACTGGGGATGCTACTTTGTAAGCTGTTGTTATGTGAACCGTGAGGAATTATGACATTCTTATGCCACATTACAGCTCCCAGTTTCTTGCAAGGACATCAGATTTATATTTTATTTTCTTATGTTTCTTCATTACCATGCCTTATAAACCATTGCAGGGGTGGCAGAAGTCAGCAACAGATTTCAACAATTTATTTCCAGTGAGATTTCTAGCAAGTTTTTTCCCCAAGGTCATTAAAGAGATAAAGTAACAAGCTCTTGAATCTATTTCTTTTAATCAGTTGTGTTATAAAAGCTGACAAATTTAATGTAACATTTTACTTTCTAGTGTTTTGTTGGGTAGTGAATTAGAGGCTAGGGAGTATGTTGCTACTTATACATGAAAATAGTATAAAAGAAGAAATTATGCATTTAAGAACCCATATCACTTTCTTATAAAGATACACTTAAAAGATTTTCTATCTTTGTAAATTTTGATTGGAATAAAACAAAAATGCTCTTCCATTGCCAGTCCCTATCCACTCAAGTTTCTAAGAGAAAATAAACCACGTGATTTTTCCACCTCCACTTCTGCATATTTGTCAAGTGAAGAATTATCTTTCCATTCCCTCATTTTTCCACCCTCTACCCTCCAGCTACACCCTGAGAGTTTTGCCCAAATACAAAGAGTAGGTAATATTCAGTGCAACAAAACTTGGGCAAGCATGCAGTAGGCTCTCCTCTTGTCCAACCTGCAAATCACAAATTTATCTCTGATCAAGCTGAGGTCTTTATTGTGATGCTTTTTATAAGATTCAACTTCTTCCATAATAATTGAGCATTGTCTACTAGCTTGAAAATTCAGATTATTTTCTTCTATTTTGGATGACCTGTCATTACGTGACATAAATTATAGTAAACTTATCTAGCAAAGAACATATAATTTCATTGTGTTTATCTGAAAGCTTTTCCTAATGTGTCCCAACACCATATTCTCAAAACAGTTAAAAACAAGTTGTTTCACTCTAATCCATTTTGTATTTTTTCAGTTGAAACATCATGTTATTAAGGATACATGCTATAATGCTTATTAAAAATTACAATAATTTGCTTATCCCATTCTATGCTAAAGTTGCTTGCAGCAAGTCTAATATTTGTTTTATACTGTATCGTTTTCTTTTTACTCACAAAAAACCTATCTTGTTATTTCCTAATTTTTCAGTTTTAGATATAATAATTTTTATTATGGAGAATTGGCATTTAATCAACTTAATACATAACCCTTTCAAGCCCAGACACATTACTTGCTGTCCCAGCCTCTTTGTACATTTTACACTATTTTAACAATTATTTAAGGTTTAATTTTTATATCTATACAAGTTCTGCTAGTGCGATATGGTTACAGTTTGTCTTTTATATAACGTTCACTGAGGGTCTGTAATCTAAATTTTTGGTTTCCTTTGTTTTCCTATTTGAATTCATCAAAAAATGCACAAAAGAATTAAAATCTCAATACGGGATTCAAATCAGGTAATATCAGGCTAATTTCAGTCTGGGAATGGAGGTGTTTCATCTGAAATCCTCCTTTGTGGTTTGTTCTGAATTCATTCAGGTCTTGTTGCTTAGTTTTAATTTTTAGAGCTGTTTTTCTCATAATCTTGGAAATTTCCTTTGCCATTCTTCTTTGGTAAGTTGTTTCCACAACTCTGGTTTCACATCGTTTTGAATTCTTGCTTTGTTTTATAAGATGACATTCATCAGTAATGCCTGAAAATGATCTGCAGGAGGATTTTTTTTGTGTCTGAGAAATTGCATCTTTGAAGAAGGTTTTATTCTATGTTTACAGTTAATTAAAGTTTAGGTTAAAAATACATTTACAGCCCTGGCTGGTGTGGCTCAGCGGAATGAGTGCTGGCTGGTGAACCAAAGGGTCGCTGGTTTGATTCCCAGTCAGGCCCATGCCTGGGTTAAGGACCAGGTCTCCAGGAGGGGCTGTGTGAAAAGCAACCACACACTGATCTTTCTCTACCTTTCTTCTTCCGTTCCTCTTTCTCTAAAAATAAATAAATAAAATCTTTAAAAAAAATTTTAAATACATTTACATTGAAATTTTGAAGACAGTAGTATATTGACTATTATTCTTCAATGTTACTTTTTGTAAGTTTATTGCCAAATCCTATATGTGAACTATAACCTTTGTGTTCACTTACATACCCATAAAATAAGGCATTCAGGAACTTACAATGCTAATAGTGTAAATGGATTACTCACATCAAAGAAAACTTTAAAACTACTTTTAATTTAACCAAACAATTTGATGAATTTGTCAATTCTTCAGTTTCCCCTGATGCAGGGAACATTATGTGAGTCAGCATTTGAAAATGGGCAATTTTCTTAACAGTTTTGCATATGTTCTTGGAAGTTGTTTTTTTTTTTAATCAAGGCTTTGGGAGTAAAATGAAACTTGCAAAGCTTGGCTTTATGTCTAGCTAGTCTAATCATTGTATCAGAAGTCATGTATCAGAGGTTTCAGGGCGATAACCAAAAGGGCAGGCTTTTCTGATGGATTTAACCAGAATTAAAATAAAGGCTATGACTGCCTCTTCCATTTACATCTCTGGAAGTGTGAAATCTAGAAGTTAGCATTGGATGCAGCGTGTAGAAAATACTCTGTAAGTGTTAAATGAATTGTGTGTGTATATATACATATATACACACATATATACACAATATATAGGAAACAGTGTTTCATATATTCACTAAGGCCTGATAATTATTATTTAAAGATATAGCACCACAATAAGTCCCTGAAAGTCTCTTATTAGACTATGTATGCATTATTTCAATTTGTGGAGCAAACTAATTTTTACTTAGCCCACGAGTTCTCAGCACCCCCAAACCACCCTAGGGCTGGCTTCACGTCTAACAGCAGCAGCAAACTGCGGAGTGTGGCCAACTAGAGCAGCGGTCATATTGTTTTGAAGCCTGAGCAGTTCTTCAGAGTGTGGTCGCAAGTTTGATGGAAGGAAAGTGGTAAAGAAATATATAAATACACAACCTAAAAGGTCAGAAAGAGTGCTGTGATATTGGAAAGATATTTTGACACTGGTGAGATAAAAAGCATGCCGGCAATTTTAGTTAATTATGTTACTAAGAGTTACATATATATGTGTATATTGTATTCATATTATTCAATTATATTACATAATTCACACATGTATTGTATATTATATAATTTATGTATTCATTATATATTAGGTCTGTCAGGGAAATGTCTAGTCATTGTTAATGTAACAAGAATGATTTGTGTGACATTAATATAATCTGGCAGCCAAGGAGAGTGAACTGGAATGTGCATGTGAGAACAATGATGACTTCACTGTGCTAGTCAGTGGGGGCAATAGATGCTGTTGAGTGAGCATGCGTACTGTGTGGCCCTCATATTCAAAATGACTGAGCAAATAGAGCAACAAAACTGCATTATATTTTGCATTAAGCGTGAACATTCCTCCACAGAAACTATTCAGACTATTCAGAAAGCCACAGCTGTGGGCACCTGGTGATTGGCAGCTTCATCATGACAACATGCCTGCTCATGCATCACATCTCTTGCAGAGTTTTTTGACAAATCATCAAATCACCCAGGTGACTCAGCCCCCCTACAGTCCAGATTTGTCTCCCTGTGACTTCTGGCTTTTCCAAAAAAAAAAAAAATCACTTCTGAAAGGGAAGAAATTTCAGATTGCTGACGAGATTCAGGAAAATATGAAGGGCAGCTGATGATGATTGGGAAAACTGTGTGAGGTCCCAAGGTGCCTACTTTGAAGGGTTCTGAGGTGTCACTATTCTATATACAATGTTTTTGTTTCTTGTATCTTTTTCAATAAATGTCTCTATTTTTTCATATTACATGGCTGGATACCTTCTGAACAGTCACACACACACACACACACACACACACACATAAACACTCTGACTGATCTCTTTAGAATTCAGAGATTAACCTGGTATAAAGCTGGAATAAGACTTTATGGATTTTGAATTTATTTGTTTTTGGTACTATTAAAGTAAAATTTATCAAATTTAAGGAAACACAATTATTAGATTATAATTATTGAGAGACTGAAGACACAGCAGTACTGAATAAACTGTTTGATCAGAAGTCATAGGTGTATTAAAAAGTAAACTGAGGATGCTATACTTTTTCAAGTTTATTTGAAACATTGATTGGGCATACATTGATTGGAATTGGGCAGTGCCAAACCACAGATGGTCAGGCACACTCCACAGAGGGAAGTCAGAAGGGAGATTTTATGCGGAAGTCACAGAGGCAAAGCAAGGACATTACTTGATTGGCTGTAGCAGGAGTGTTCAACCTGAAGCCTGGGGGCTGCATGCAGCCCAGGATGGCTATAATGGGGCCCAACACAAAATCATAGTTAGTTAACACGGTATTTTTTTTGGTCATTAGTTTTCGTTAGTGTTTGTGCATTTAATGTGTGGCCCCAAAGACCTCTTTTTCTTCCAGTGTGGCCCAGAGATATCAAAAGATTGTAGGCTGTTTGTAATTGGTTGTCATTACATTTCATTTTTTTGGACTTGAGTGCATTGACTGTGGCTGAGGCTTTGTTTTGCCTACATACACTCTTGAGACATTAAAAATAACTCCTTGTTTAATTACTTGAACAGGTCATTTTGTTGTTGTTGTTGTGTTGAAGGGAGGAGGAAAACATTAAATTGCTACTATTTTTCAATAAGATAATATTTTGCCTTTAAAGAACTATACAACTAATGTTATTGTCTAACAGACCTTTTAAAATATTTATAAAAATGACCACTTAGAAATTAATGACACAGATTAAATATAAGGAAAAAACCATCTGCTATTATGTGTAATACATTTTCTTTACCTTCATATTTTGAGCAGTACTAAGTCATGAAAATAATTGAGAATTAACTGAAAGAGTAATTTATAAACATTTCTTACATGGCTGATTTTAATGCTACTATAATTTGCAATGCCTAAATCCAAAGACAAGAAAGAACATGACAACATTTTTTTATATTTTTATTTTTGAAGGTTAGTTCATGGGGAATCTGTTTACTGTATTTAAAACATTTTTTTTCAAATGGCTGTTTTCCCTTGTTTTAGTGCTGTGGTCATTTTTCTTTACTTCATTAAACATGTAGGTAACAAAAGTAAAATGATGACAAAACCAATAGATTTCTGCCTTGCAAGAAGGTGTACTCCACTGGAGAAGAAAGATGACTTCAGAATGGACATTAACAATTATAAATGAGTCATAGAGCCTAAGGTTCTTTTAAGACAAGTATGAAATGCTTTGAGAGGACAGAGTATTACATCTGAATGGCCACTCTTCAGAAATAGAACGTGATTTAGTATAGAGTTGGTAAGTGATTGAAACGCTTGTTTTTTTTTAAAAAGCATCCATTTTATAGTTTTATGTAGAGTTTTGTGACTTAGACCAACATTATGAAAATTCAAAGAACTATACATTTGTTACCTTTAACTACATGTACACATCAGCATCACCTAATATTCTTTTTCTTTTTAAGATTTTATTTATTCATTTTTAGAGAAAAGGGAAGGGAGAGAAATAGAGAGAGAGAGAAGCATCTATGCATGGTTGTCTCTTGCACGCCCCATCCAGGGACATGTTCTGCAACGCAGACATGTGCCCTGACTGGGAATCCAACCAGCGACCCTTTGGTTCACAGGCCAGCACTCAATCCACTAAGCCACACCAGCAGGGCACCAGATATTCTTGTAGCTAAAAGTGACAACATTGAGTAATAATTCATTCATCAATAGAAAGGATTTATATTCAAATCATATAAAATCATTTTGCTACATTAATTTTAATTACCCTTAATTACAAACAAAAATCTTATTATAGACTAAATTCTTGATATTAATGAAAGGTATGTGTCATTGAAATAGATCAGATTAACACATGTGTCTAATTATTCATAAATATTAATGACAGTATACATTATGTCAAACTAATAGTAAATCAAAGGCTTATAAGCTTGTCTAGGTTTATAGTTAATTTGCAAGTTGTTTTGTGCTTATATTTTACTGTTTGCTTTTGTATTTTGTGCAAAAATCTATCATCCATTTTTAGATAAATTATTTATGTAGTATGTAAACAGTCAAGTCAACCTCAGTAAATTATAAGAATAAAATCACTTAACATTTCTTAAAATTGCTAATTCTATTTGTTTTCATTTGAGGTCAGCACTCAATTGATACTTGGATTGGCTACATTTGATGTTTATTGAAAAGGATGTCTCCGAGTCCCAGTATGCTGTTGGTTCTGGCTCACTCTTATGCTCTGATGGTGTTTCCCACAGGATCACATTACAGTAAGCAGTGATTACCTGACTCTGGAATTACTAGTCTTCTTTCAAAAACTGATATCACTTCAAGTGATTTTTTTTAAAACAGTTTTAACATTTTCTGCACTTCTGAACCAGATTAATTGTCTGGATAAAGAAAAGGTATGGATCAAAGAATATGTCAATTTAGGTACGTATTTATTTATAGCAGGTCCAGTCTCCAGAGGTTGAAAAAAAAATATTAAGATTGGGACAAAAGTTTAATGGAAGGTCTTAAGAGAATGTGTGTGTAAGCAAGAAGGTGCAATTTTTGCGGCAGAAATACCTGATTTTGAAAGCATGTTGGGGGGAAAGAGGGCATTGCATTTAATATATCTGTTATAGGGGTGAAGGAAGGAGAAAAGTTGAGCATCACATCTGCTCCCCAAGTTTTGCCAAAACGTAATGAAAGCTTGATCGTTGTAAAGCAAGAACAGGATATAAGGCAGTAAAGGCAGGGAAAGGAAATGGAATGGATAGATGGAGGTGAAAATGTTCAACCATTAATTTGAATATGAAGGTTGTTTTGAGGTTGATCTATTCAAGGAATAATAATGTTGTATACTTGAAATGAAGACAGCAATGACTAATGAATTTAAGTTTCGTTTCACAGGTACATATAGTTGGTTAATAAATTAGTTAAATTGGTTAGCGTTTCCCTATGAAAACATTACTCAATTTTAGTCTTTATCAAATATGAGCTCTTAGGAAACAGAGTTTATGTTCCATGAGGCTTAAAACTGTAAATGTGTTCTCTCAGAGTAATCTTGTACAGATAAAATGATTTCAATAATTTCATAATTTACAACAGATACTTGAATCAATAATTCCAAAATAATTTTATTAGCAGTAGCACATTCAAGATTTGCATATATATTTCATTTATTGTACACCTTGATTTATCTAACATTGTTTATTTTGGATACACTG
This sequence comes from Phyllostomus discolor, assembly GCF_004126475.2. Lineage (NCBI taxonomy): Eukaryota > Metazoa > Chordata > Mammalia > Chiroptera > Phyllostomidae > Phyllostomus > Phyllostomus discolor. The sequence continues at coordinate 15,692,278 of NC_040913.2, forward strand.
AAGGTTTAGGGTTTGGTGTTTTTTAAGCCAGTTTAGCACATTAAATCTAAGCTGGCAAGTGGGAAGATCTTGGGGGCTGTATGTAGGTTGTGTAGGTATGGGGGTGACAAGTATAGGGATTAGTGGGTGGTTTGTGAATGTCATGTAGATGTAGGAAAAATTGTCTTTAAAATACTCTGTAGTGGCAGACATGTTAGTCATTCTTGCTTTTTAAAGTGAGAAGTAGGTTTAAACACCAATAAAAGAATATCAAGTCCTAGTTTCTTGTTTCCACACATGACTGTATATGTATATCTCTAAGTTTTTTAAATTCTGGGTACTAACTTCAGATTAAACATTACATCTGGCATAATTTGAAGAATTTTCTAGCATTGTATAATATAGTTGTTTGCCATAGGAAACTGAGTATAGTATAAAATCATACTAAACTCTGAAAAGCTACTTTCATTTGTAAGCATAGATATAGCTACATGTCTTTTTTGTAAACCATTTGCAATGCAATGCTTAAGAACTCAAAGTACAATATTTTGATTTCCAGCATATATAGAAAGCAATATTCAATGATGGTAATATGTGAATAAAATTTTAAAAGAGCTTAGAGTTAAAGTCCAAATTGTAACTCATTGATTTAAAGAATATCATTTCTATATACTTCTGCAGATTCTCAACAGCCTTAGAGAATACAAATTCTTATTATAGATTATAAATTATAGATATAAAATGTCATCAGAAATCCTTAGTTCTTCTCTTTACCTTGCAAAACTAACAGGAATGCATTTAAGCCACAGTAGATTTCTATCACTTACTGCTTATTCCATTACTATTATAATCATAAAAAACCTTACCACCACTTATGTTGATATGATCTGCTACTAAGTTAATTTCTTATGAGGCACAGCCTTTAGTTCCTAAATAAACATAATTATAAAAAGCCTTCTTTACTATATCAAAAACTAAGGTGTGCTACAACTTCCATGCCATTTCTCATGTATGATGTCATTACTACCTGGATTTCAGTAAACAGAACTGAGTTTTAAAACCAGGTAATAGGAAGACACATATTGTATATCATAATTTATCAGATGTTTCTAACCCAAAATGAAATTGTCTCATCTTATTAAAGCACAGTTATCCTGTGTAAATATACTGATTCCACAGCATACCCTAAAGTTAGAATGTTTAGTTATAGCACATTAACATTCCTCAAAGCTTTTTAATAACATGGGAGGCAGCATGTCAAAGAGGAAGGAATATAAGCATTTGAGAAAGATAGACTGAATTTTACAAATGAAGTCAATAAATTACTACCATACTGTGTATGTCATATGTATTGTTTATGTTATATTACAATTTATATGTTATATATAATACACATTACACATATATATACACACTGCTATGGGAATTACCACAGTAACTGCTACACAGTACATATTCAATGTATATTAAAAAGTAAATAATAGTATTGTTACAGAACAACAGACAAGGGGGAGCCTAAGGGCAATGTACTATTACCAAAAGGAACCTCCCAGGTTCGTTATGTCCGTGCCAGAGGAAAGACATCTCTCAATGCCAGAAATTCATGAAAAGGAAAGGAAATGTTTATTTAATGCTATACAAACTTAAAGTAGTGACCTAATGTCTTCATCAAAATCCCATAATTCCTCAAAACACCCACAAAGACACACAGTCCTTCCTTCCCCCCTTTGCCCAATCTGGGGTACCGTATCTCAGGAAAAGAAATAGAAGTCTGTAGCTCAGGCAGCCCCCAGTTCTTCCCAGTAATCTGTCTCAGCTGGTAGGCCGCCCTCGGTTCCCCGCACCATCAGCTGTGTCGCTGGGTCTGCTAAAGCTGGATGGTGGTTCCCCCTTCATAGCTGCGGGGGTCCCCACTCTGGCAAAGCTGAGTGGTCCTCTCCCTGTGCAATGGCTAAGGGAGTTTCCACTCTGCCAAAAACATGTGGTTCTCCCCCCAGTGGCTGCCTGTGTGGGTTTAAATCCCCACGCCAATCTTCCTCTGCTGCCCCATTTCCTACTCCTCCCACAATTGGCTACACTTGCCAGCACTCTCACATCCTTCCAGTTTTACTGGGCTGCCATCATGAGTCTGGGCAGGCATGGCCCATGTCATGAAGCCAATCTTCTCCAAGCTCCCACGCAGGTGCTGTAATTCAGGGGACCTACTCCCTCTCCCCCATTACATCTTGATGGGGAAGTTACTTCCATTCCCATGGCTCAGAGCACAGCCACAGCTATTTAACATATCTATGTAACCAGTTAAAGGTTATAGATATGTTAAATGACCACATCAGAGGTTAACTACAAAGCTGTTGCTATGCAAAACAGCTTTCAATGGCCTTGCTCTATATGTCCCTTCCCCAACCCACACCCGTGTGCGGGGGGTGTTGTGAGGATATCTTAATATTTCCTGAACCCCCTGAATTCTGGGCCCCATTCTAAATCCCTATTTGGGCACCCCTCTTGGCTGTACCCTGTTACAGTATAATTAAAGATTTATTGTAGTGCTTTAAATAAGATTAGAACAATGCTAAGAGCATGTTGTAGGTACAAACAGTAACTTGAGACATATTGAATTTTAAATGTATTTACTAGAGGTATTCAATAATTATATTCAATAGATAGATATAATTATGGATCATACGTGTAGCACAAATGTTAGAACATCATAATTTGTGTGGAATCAGCAGTAAGTGATGCAAATTGGCTGACATGTAGTGTAGAGGCTGGATAAGGAGCTAAGAAAAGAGCATTGAAAGCACAACCTTGAGATGACTAATATAGGAAGAGTTAGAAAACAAAGAGAAATGTGTAAAGGAGGCTGAGAAAGACAGTTCTGAACAAAAGAACAATGGAAAGTGTTATTAACCACCCATAAGGGAGAGAGACATTGAAGACCTCGTTTTCCAGAGGCTGTTAAATTCTCAAGTTTAATCATCCATAGTGAATGCAGATTTGGAGAAGAGACAAGACTGAAAATAAGACTGTTATGATTCTAAGATGTAAAAAAAAAATGAAGAATGGACACAGCAAGTTGAATATGTTTGGGAAAATATACCTGCAAAGGAGAAAAGACAGGGGAAATGTTTGATAAAGGATGCTGCAAGGCAAAAGGGGGCTTTCTAAAATGAGATTGGAAGAATTGAACAAGGTAGTAGTCGTGGTGAAGATAGTTGGGGGATAAAAACAAAAATGAATATGACTGATGGCTAGTACCCACAGAAAAGGAACAGGAGTCAGCTTTGGAGTAGAAAGATGCAACTTTCCTACAACATTAAAATATGAGAAATGATAAATAAATATACACACATAAGTTAGAAAATGAAAGGCCAGGATAAATACATCTTATTCTTATTTTTTTTTGTAAGTAAGTCAAAAGTGGGTTCTTCTGCTGCATAGGAAGAGAGAGAAATCTGGGGAAAAAATAGTGGTCACAGATGAAGAAAGAAATCAAAAAACTAGATTTCATAAAGATAAATGGTCAATAAGAGTAAATATCTTTTAGTGTACATGGAAATACTTAGCACATGTCGTAGAAAAATAACTGCACTTTCATAACAATTAAATAGGAAATTCTGCAGAACAGCAAAATTTACAAAAGAGTTGTGTAATAGACGGAACATGGTGACAATTAATTCAGTTGAGTTCAAGGAGTGTGTGTGTGGGAGAAGATAGATGGGGTTATATATTACTGCAGGAGGACATGAGACCCCAGATGGCATGTTAATAAGAAGGAGAAAGCGAGTATTTTCAAGTAGTTGATCAAATGATTAAAAAAAAAAGACAAATAAAGGTTAATCAGCAAAGAAAAAGGAGAAAAAGACAATTATTATTGCTATAAAGGGTAACTCAATAAGTAGGAAAGAAGGTAACTTTGAATACTGGTGTCAGAAAGCTGAGATTTCTGGCTGCTGTTCGAATTTGAAGGAAAGGTTTTCTATTGAGAATGAGGACAGTGGAAGATAATTTTTGAAATTATTTCTCTGGAGAATGGGAATTGTCAATAACTTGAAAGGATTGCTCAGCAGTGAAGGACAGCACAGATAGTATTAGAAATGAAGGGTATGTGCTGGCATGGATCTGCGAAGTTATTTTTCTCTGGTAATAAATGTGAAGCCAGTCAATTTTTCTAATTCAGGCTTGAAGTTTGCTGGGGGTGGAGAGTGTGGTATGATTCAAGAACACAGCACAGAGGGCCTGTAGCTTAGTGACAAGTCAGGGGCTGAAATAATGGAAAGGATGCCTAAACTGAATACGGAAGACAGCTGACGACAGGGAAAGAATATGAGAAGCAAAGGAATAGAGTTGTGATGAGTCCGTATAATTGGTGAAATGGAACCTCACGTAAATGTTGTAGTCAATATGATTAATGGCAAAAGTAGGGAAAGTATACAAGGATCATTGGTTTTTTTTTTTTACAATAGAAATAAAATAAGGGTGAATTACAACAACAAAGATAAGCCTGAGAGAATCAGAGTTTCTATGAAAGCATGAAGGTAACAGTGTGGAGGTGACAAGGAGCAAGGAATACCCGGGGTATGGGAGTAACTTGTTCCTTTACCTCACAGGGATGCACAGGAGACCAGACCCTCAGGGAGAAATCATTGTTGGTGAGGGCAAGGAGATTCGGGATCCCTCAGTGAAGAGGTTCTGGACAGAGAGAAGTGTATACATAGAACTGTGGCTCTCTAGTAAATCGAGGAAACCTTCGGTGAGAGTGGAGGGATGGGTGTTGTGCTAGGGAAGGGGAAGTAAGGAGACACAGAGGGCAGAGCATAAGTAAGAGATGGCACATCACGAAAGGGATTTGCATCTTGAGTAGTACCAAAGGATATTGAGCATAGTATGATAGTTTTGGTGATGTTACTGATATCATTTTAGTCACATGATTTTAAAATATGATTATTAAGCATTTTCTTGTAGCTAAAGATACAGTATGATTGCCTAGTCTGCTTTTCAAAACCATTTCATTGAGGTATACTTTGAATGTCACAAAATTTACCGAGCGTAAGTGTATTATTCAGTTATACTTAAATACGGTTTTGCAACCAACACAACAAGATTTTACATAGTTTTTGTCACCCCAAAACTCTCTTCATACACATTTGCAGTCAATCATTATTCTTTCACCTAATGCCAGTCAACCACTAATTCACTTAAAATCTTTATAAATTTACCTTTTGCAACATTTCCTAGAGATGGAAGCTGGGCACTTTTGTGCTTAAGAGAGAATGATCTTTTCTTCTCTTATTTGTCATTTCATTTGTATAACTTTATATTTCTGTCAGCAATGTATGAGGGTACCAATATCTTCATATCCATGCAACTAGGACATGATATGTAACCCACTGATAATCAATATTCTAATGATGCATAGTAATATTTCATTTTTATTTTAATTTTATATGTATTTCTTTAAAGATGTACTTATTAGCCACCCATATAAGTAGTGAAATGTCTACTTAAATCTTTTTAATTTTTAAATTCATTTCCTTACTATTGAGTTGTAGGGTTCTTTATGTGTCCTGAATACAATTATTAGAATCAGATATATAATTTACAAATGTATTCTCTCAATATGTAACTTGGCTCTTTTTAAAATTCATAATACCTTTTGTAGAGCAAAAGTTTTGATTTTTATAAAGTTCAGTTTATGATTTTTTTCTTATATGAGTTGTGATTTTTGTTTTTATATCTAAGAACTCTCTTTCTCAGCCCAAAGCTAAACAGATTTTCTCCTGTTTTCTTCTGAAAATTTTATAGACTTAACACTTACTCTTCAACATCTAATCCATTTTGAGTTTTTATTATTGTTGTTATGATGTGAAGTAGTGTTTGAACATATTTCCCTGCAAATGGATACTCAATTTTCCCAGCACAATGAGGTCTTGTCCAGAAAAAGTACAGCCATTGTTAATATAATGAGGATGGTTTGCATGACATCAATGTAACCTTGCAGCCAGGATAATGGACTGGAATGTGCGTGTGTGAACAATGATGACTTCACTGTACTAGTCAGTGGGGGTGGTAGATGCTGTTGGGTGAGCATGTGTACTGTGTGGCCATTGCAGTCAAAATGACTGAGCCTGTAGAATAACAAACCTGCATCAAATTTTGCATTAAGCTTGAACATTCTTCCACAGAAACTATTCAGACAATTCAGAAGGCTGCAACTATGGGCAATTGGTGATTGGCAGCTTTATCACAACAACACACCCACTCATGCAACATGTCTTATGAAGAATTTTTTGACAAAACATCAAATCACCCAGGTGACTCACCCCCTGTCATACAGTCCATATTTGGCTCCCTGCAACTTCTGGCTCTTCCCAAAACTAATCACGTTTGAAAGGGAAGAGATTTCAGACCATCGATGAGATTCAGGAAAATATGACAGGGCAGCTGATGGTGACTGGGAGAACTGTGTGAGGTCCTAAGGTGCGTACTTTGAAGGGGACAGAGGTATCATTGCACTGTGTGCAATTTTTCCTGTACTTGTATCTTCAATAAATATCTCTATTTTTCATATTAAAATATCTGGATACCTTCTGGACAGACCTTGTATACATTGGTTTATTTTTAAACTCACAATTCATTTTGCTTGATCTCTATATCTATCCCTCTGCCAATATCCCTCTAACTTATTTAAATATGAAGTTATTGCACTTCCATGTATATTTTAGGATTTGCTTATCAATTTTGTAAAAAAAATACTGGCATTTCTTTAGGGATTGTATTGAAACAATCAGTTTATTTGGGAAGTAGACTGATTTAGTCATTCAAAGTAAGATAATGAAATATTTCTCCATTTATTTTGATATTCTATTTCTCTCAACAATGTTTCACAGTTTTAAATACACAAATTTTTGTTTTTTTTATTCTTAAATCCATTCCATGGTATTTTAGTCTTTTTATGCTAATGCAATTTTTTTCTTAATTTTATTTAAGAAAATAAATTAATTAATTAGATTGTTTTTTACTAGTACATATTGGTTTATTTTACTGATCTAGTGTCCTGCTACTTTCTAATATAGTTTTAATTCTAGTAATCTCTTTGTAAGGTCCTTAAAATTTTCTACAATCAGAATTATGTTTTTGTGAGTAAAGGCAGTTTTACTTCTTTTCCAATCTGGGTATATTTTATTTAATGTTATTGATTTAATTCTCTGGCCAGAACCCCCATTACTATTTGTGAATAGGTGTAACAAGAGAAAACATTCTTGGTTAGTTCTTGATTTGGGGAAAATGTCGCCTCTCACCATTAAGTACGATGTTAGACATAGATTTTACATACATGATTTCATTAGATGAATATGCTCCCCTTTATTTGTACTTTGTGAGTTTTTATTATTAATGTGTTAGGTTCTGTCAAATGCTTTTTCTCTAACTATGATGTGACTATGTGTTTTTTACCCTGTGCCTTTTTTTATTATGGTGTCTTTCTTTAACTAATTTTCAGATGATGAACGAACCTTGAATTCTCAGAAAATTCCTAATTAGACCTGACATGTGATACTTTCTGTACGCTGTGGGGTTTAGTTTGCCGCCATGTTGTTAGAAATCTGTGTGTCTCGTTTATGTGATTTCTACTGTTTTCTTGTGCTGTCTCTGGTTTTGATATCTGGGCAATACAGTTTTCATAGGAAGAGCTGGGAAGTGTTTCCACTTTACGTCCAAGAGTTTTTTGTAAGTTTGGCATTATTTCTTCCTTAAATGTTTGATTAAACTAACCAGGAAATTTATAAAGAACTGGAATTTTCTCCACAGGAGATTTTTTTTAAAGTATTATTTCAATTTCTTTGCCAGAACTAGGTTTACTTATATTTTCTGTTTCTTCCTTAGTCATTTTTAAATTATTGTTGTCTTCTCATAAATGGTCAGTTTCATTTGTTATCTGGTTTGCTGGCATGAAATTGCTCATAATATTCCCTTGCAATACTTTTACTTCTTATTACACTAGTATGTGGGAGCACCAGTGATGACTTTTCCAAATTTCCATTTTTTTGTTTTCTCTCTTTAGTCTTGGTTAGTCTAAAGTAATGATTTGTTAATTTTTGTGATCCTTTCAAAATTATCTTTCAGTTTTATTCATTTTATTTATTGATTTTCTGAAGTCTCCTCAGATGTTTATTATTTCATTCTTTCTTCTTGAAATCAGTTTTACCCCCCTCACTTTTTGGCTACTGTCTTGACATTGAAATTTATGTTATTGAATCAAGACCCTTCTTTTTTTCTAATAGATACCTACAAAGTTATACACATCTAAGCAATACTTAGCAAGAGCCAATAGGTTCTGATGTTTTGCTTTTGTTTTCATTTAGTACAAAACATTTTCTTGTTTCCCTTGCTATTTTTTCAACTGTAGGCTTATTTAAAACTGCAACATTTCTCAAACAATTAAAGATTTCTCAACTCTCCATTATTGTTTATAATTTAATTCTATTATATTGAAAAAACACTCACAATTAGAGTATGTCTCAATTAAGACATATGTTTTGTTACATAACATATGTCTTATCCTGGAGAATATTTTATGGACACTTGAGAAGAATATGTACTATGTTTTTGTTTTGTTCTGTGTTCTAGAAGTGACAGGAAAAGATGGTTAATAGTCTTGTTCAAATATTCTGTATCTATGCTGATATATATATGTATATATATATATATATATACACTTATATATACACACATATAAGTGTTTTTAGTAATTATTGAGAATGTGGCACTCTCAACTTCAATTTCTGAATTTTCTATTTTTCCTTTTATCTCTGTAAGGTTTTGCTTCATCTACACTGAAACACTTATTCTAAGATGTATATATATTTATAATTATTATTTTTTGTATATGTGTACCATTTTGTTGTTATTAAATTTTCTCACCCTGGCTGGTATGGCTCAGTGGATTGAGCACTGGCCTGCAGACTAAAGGGTCACCAGTTCATTTCCCCACCAGAGCACATGCCTGGTTGTGGCCCAGGTCCCCAGTAGCGGGGGGGTGTGAGAGGCACACTGATTCTTCTCTCCCTCTTTCTCCCTCCCTTTCCCTCTCTCTAAATATAAATAAACCAAATCTTTAGAAAAATAAATTTTCTCTTTGTCTCCGCTAGCACTTCTTGTCTTAAATTCTATTATGTTCTATATGAATATTGCTATTTCCATTTTTTAAAAATATTTTATTTCTTTTTAGAGGGAGGGGAAGGGAGGGAGAAAGAGAGAGAGAGGAACATAAATGAGTGAGAGAAACATCAATCGGCTGCCACTCACAAACCCCCAACTGGGGTCCTGGCCCAGAACCCAGGCATGTGCTTTGACTGGGAATCTAACCAGCAACCTTTGGGTTCATGGGGAGATGCCTATCCCACTGAGCCACACCAGGCAGGGCACAGATCCCATTTTCTATAATTATTCTATTGCATGGATATCTATATTCATCCTTTTACTTTCCAACTATTGACCTTTGATCTCAATGTGTTCCTTCTAGAGAGCATGCACTAAAGTTTGCTTTTTCATTGTCTGTCTTCCATTTTTATTGTATGGTTAGCCAGAGCACCATCAATTTACTTATGAATAAGTTAGCATTTCTATCTATAACATTGTTATTTATTTATTTTTTTATGTTTGCCTTTTTTGTTGCCGCTATTTCTCTTACTCCTGGATTTTGTGTTATTGTATAGTGTTTATTTTCATACTGCTGTGAATTTTTAAAGCAATGTATTTAAAATGTTTTAGTGTTTTTCTGTTAGGATTACAATATGAATTTTACCTTATAACAATCTACTACAAGTTAATTTTAAAAACTGTAGACGTTTAAAGATTTCATCCCACTTTCAATAACAAATAGCCTGCAACTGTCTCATGGAACCTGACAGGAGATATATGACTTACGGATCAGAAGCCAGGGACTTTATTACTCACAGTAATATTAAAGCCAGCAGATAAGCATTTTCATGCCCTGGTTTCCTGAGGCCTAATTCCCACAGAGCAAACTAAAAATTGCCAAGCGGCACTTGCAGACACAATGAGTTTCACTACAGGCAGGAGGCTCTGAGGTTAGCTTACCAGGGTGTTATTATATATACAGGAGAGTAGGCTTCTGTATGATTTGTTCCCGTGGAAAGACAGTATCCAGTGGGAAGACACTACTTGTAAGGTTGTTCACTATTCAAATATCCTTAAAAGGGCAGTCTAGCACAATAGCAGAAATATCTCTGCTGACAAGATATATAGGAATAAAGGAAGCTTGTGGGGAATTGTCTCCCAGTAGGTACTGGCTTGAATCCTATTAAACACAGCAACTTTTCTCTAAGATAAATCCCTCTCTTTTGTGCTGTGACTTTCATATATATTATACCTATATGTTTGATAATCTAAAAAAAGTTTTATAATTATTGCCTTATAGAATCATGAATCATTTAAAGAAATAAGATAAAAAAGCGAAGCATATTTTAAAAACAATTGACATTTACCCACGTGCTTATTGCTTTCAGACCTCTTGATTTCTTCCTGAGTATTTGTGTTAACATCTGTTGTAATTTCCTTTCATCCTGGCAAATTTCTTTATGACATCTTGAATGGCAGCTATACTAGCAATCATTTACCACAGTTTTTGTTTATCTAGAAGACTTTTATTTCACCTTTTCTGAAGGATAGAATATACAGGGTCCAGCACAAGTCACAACGACTTGAATGTGGCTGGTAGGGTGATAATATGGGTGTAATAATTTATAGCTTTACTTTGTATATTTCACCTAAAATATCAGATGATGTGCTTGAGTATGATATTGTTATGTTACAGAATTACATGCTTCTGGTTTTGTAATAAAAAGGGACATCATTTGTGCCATACCCTGTATATATGCACACATATACATACATTATTTGTGCAACTTACCATCGTATAGGTTTTAGCCTGCAGTAGTTTTTAGCCTGCAGTAGTTTTAGAGAGTGAATGAGAGAGAAGAAGGCAGACAGAGAAACAAACAGACAGACGGACATTGATTTATTGTTCTGCTTATATACGTACTCATTGGTTGATTCTTATGGAGCTCTGACCAGGGATCGAACCGTCGCCCTTGGTGTACAGGTCTGATGCTCTATCCACCTGAGCTACCGGGCCAGGGCTAACCTCTGGTAGTTAGGACATAAGCTCAGATACTACTGTTATTGTTGTTTCCCTGTGTACAGTGAATTGTATTTCTTTTGTTCCTTTCAAGGTGTTTTTCTATGTTTTTTGGCTTTCAATAGTTTGTCTATTCCATATATCAATGTGGATCACTCTGTTCATTGGTGTCATTTTTAAAATCAAATTTGGGGAACTGCATGCCATTGTTCTTTATTTTTGTCCCTGCTGCCACCCCGGCCTCAGTGCCTCCCAGTACGTCTGTGTTGGTGAACCTGACGTTGTCCCGCAGGTAGGTCTCTGAGGCTCTATGTATCTTTCTCTCCTCTGTTTTTATTTTCTGTCTGTTACTCACATCATGTACTTTCTATTGATCTCTGTTCAGGTCGACTTATTTGTTTTTTCTGCTGTCTCACATTTGCTGTAATGCCTATCTAGAAAATATTTCATTTAGATTACTTTTACTTTTTTTACACTAGAATTTTCACTTGGTATATTTTAGAATTTCTATTGTTATTGATACTACATTTTTGCTGAAACATGTATCTTTTTGTATAATTCCTTACTTGTTTTCTTTGATTCTTTGAACCTAGCTAGAGATAACAGCTGTTTTGAAAATCATTATAAAATCCAGTATCTGGGTTCGTCAGACATAGCTTTTATTAACTAATAGTTTTCCTGAGTAATTTTCACACTCTTTATTTCTTTACATGTCCCAGTTTTTTTGTTTGAAACTATACCTTTACACAATGCATGGTAGCATTCCAAGATTCTGATTTTTTTTTTTTTTTAATAGAGAAGTAGCATTGCCTTGGTTAACTTTTGTTGTTTTGCTTTGCTTTACACTGTAACTTTGGTGGACTGAATCTGGGGAACCTGCTGTCTCTGCAGTTTGAGTTAACGATTCTTCAGTTCAGTTGTTTTTATTCTAGTTCTTTAGTTCTTTAGTTCTTAACTGTCGTACCTGTGTCTGCAGAGCTTAAGTCTTCCTCTCTCTTGCAGTCGATCTTTGTACCTGATCAGAGAGCATTTCCAAAGTTCAGGCAGACTAAGTCTTTCCACCAGGTCCCCTTCCAATCTTTCATGCGTGTGTACATAGCTTCGCATTTAGCCATAGTTGCTTGGAGATCTCAAACTTTTTTAGATCTCCTCAACATTAAGCTAGGAATATGGGAGAGCTTATTGAAACCTACTATGGCTCTCTCTTTCCCAGAATCACTGCTAAAACTTTCAATTGGCCAGTGGACTTCTTTCTACTCAGTCACAATTGCTACCTTAAGTTGTATTTTTTTGCAATTATGTTTGTTGTTTCTATTGATGATATCACTGGGGTGGACATCCCACCCTCTGAACCTGATTCAGTCAGTATCCTCTTGCAAGGGACGCTCCCGGTTTTCACAACCAGCACTGGGAGAGCTCCCACGCTGCCTGGGAAGGGTCGGGGGCATGGGAACTGCCCTGGAAATCACAGCACACACTCCCACTGCTGGGAACTGAAGGGCATTGGTACTTCATGACTAAATGCTCCTTCCTTTTCTACTTTGTCCGTCTTTGGCCGATTTCCAGAATCTGGAAACGGGGATCTGTGACAACTTTGTTCACAGATGTCTGTTTTGAGGGGAGACAATTTCCTGATCTCTTGACTCTTCCATAACTGGAAGTTCTTTGTAATTTTTTCTGATTAAAACTTAATTTAAATTTCTTCTGGTTACTAACTTTTGTAATGTTCTTTAGATATTTCTTACTTAAATTGAAGTGTCATCCTTCTCCTACCCTGCCCACTCATCCCTTTGTGGAGTTTTTAAAATCCTCTAAAATTATCCATTGAGTTGCTCTCCTGTGCTCATCAGAGTCCAGTCTGGATGGTGCCCTGGTGCACCTTCTGCTGCCATGCCCCCTCTGTCTGGCTGTGAGAGCCCCTAAGGAGTTTCCTGTCTGTGTGCCTCCTCATAGTTAATTTCTCTGCCGGATTTGGGTACGGGCAATTAGGATTATATATTCCCATTGTAATGCTACACTACTGAGGAACTGCAGGAATTTCAGAAGTTATATTTTTGTCCTCTCATATTTGATATAAATGCTACTGTGATGACCTACAAGAATGCTTTCACTTGAAGTTGTAACACTAGTCTCCTTTCAAAATCATTTCTCCAAAGTGTCCCAGGTTCGATTCCCAGCCAGGGTACATTCCTGGGTTGCAGGCCATAACCCCCAGCAACTGCACATTGATGTTTCTCTCTCTCTCTATCTCCCTCCCTTCCCTCTCTAAAAATAAATAAATAAAATATTTTAAAAATCATTTCTCCAAACATCAAGAGAGTTGTGTGTTCCACAACACCCAACTCTAAAAGACTAGGTTTACAAACAACAAACAACAACAAAAAATCCAGAGAAATGATCATCTAAACATCATCTTGTTCTGACTCCATGTCCCCACACAGCCTCCTGCTCTCTCTTGTCACAGTTCAGGGGTGTACATGGTCTGGAAGCAGAGGTTCAACTTCCTATATCTTTCTGTTTTATAGAGATAAGAAAGATTTTTTTTTCTAATTTAAAAACTCAGCATCTACCAGTTGCTCTCTTTATAATCTCTTCTCTGGATAATGTCATTCTCATGTCTGATGGCCTCATTGGAGACAATTGTCTGATGCTAGTTAGAAAAGCACCCCAGTTAGTATATACCTTCCTGATGTAGGTGAAACAAGACTTTAAAAATAGAAAAATGTCTCGCATTTCCTGATATACAAAACACAACCAGGCCTGGATTGATCATGTTTCAGGGTGAGTTCTTGAGCAGAGGTACCAACTGGCATGTGAATGCTGCCCGGTACTGGGGGAGCAGCGACCTGTGATATTTGGGAAGCACTTACCTGACTTACAGGAGACAAAGGTGAAGAGAAAGGCTCTACCCTAGTAGCCTCCATCCTTGCTTCACATTAGAATCATCTAGGGAGGCCTTAGAATATATCACTGTTTATGATCCATGTAGTAGAAATCATTATTTAATTGTTCCAGGGTAAGAACATTCTTTAATTTTATGAGGTAGCCATTGCTTGCTTGAGCCATTCTGGGAGGCATTCGAGAAATCACCTGTGATTTTATAGATTTATTGTATGCACTCTCAGGAAGACACTGCATGAAATAATGAAGGTCTTAGATAGCAGAAAGCTGCCAGGACTACAGTCACGGTGCCTAAGGCACTGGTGGTTAGGAAGCCCCATCTCTCTACTTCCTACTGCTAGTCAAAAATTATCATTTCATTCTTTATTAAGGTCATGGCCTCAGGCTAAAACATCCCTGAGCTCTGATAATATGAAAGTTTTGGAATGTTAAGCAGATAACCCAAGCATAGTGACCAGCATGAGTTTCACCTGTTGAAGTTCTTCACCACATAGCCACTTTTTCTGACAGAGCATGCCCAGCACTCCTATCTCTAAACAGATACTGGTGTCTGGAGAACAAACTCTCTGAGGCTAAACTAGGGTGGTATATTATTTTGATAGGCATGCCATTAATGAAATACCACAGACTGGATGGCTGAGACAAAAGCATATTTTCTCACAGTCCTGAGTGTGATATTGTTACATTACAGAATTACATGCTTATGATTTTGTAATAAAAGATTGTATGTAATAAAGAAGGGGCATTCTTTGTGCCAGACCCTGTAGTGAATGAACCCCTCTATGGCATTTCTCTGGCTACTCTTTATGCTGTAAATAAGATTTTTTTTAAATGTTTCTGACCCAGTGGTCTTGCGTTCTTCTGTAAGTACATGAATATAAAACTTCACCATGCTAACTGGCTGCTTGCAAGTGGAGTAAAATTTTAGACCCTTCACACTATCTGTCTTAACACAGTAAGTACTAAATAAATGTTTGTTCTTACATTGATTTAGTTAGGGATATAGCTTACCTTGAGATGGGAAGTTTATAATCAACAGGGAAACTGGTAATTGCTCTCTTAAAATTCTCTCTCCAGGTGCAACTCTATATTTTTTACATATAGAAATTAAATTTTACTGTGTTCTCTTGATTTATTTACAGTTTCAAGCAGAAATAAATTAGGATCAGATTCTCTGACTTAAATAAATGAACAAATACTCGGAAATTTTTTTATTGTGTTAATAATTGGAATGTTTTTACCAACCTTTGACAAAGTGGATGAGTTCAAAATAATTAACAATGATCATCCTCCTTTTACACAGTTGGTGGAAGTGAAAGTTGTTACATTTTTAAAAACAGAACAACATAGCTGAGCTGCAATTAATGTGTTTGTTTTTCCTAAAAGAAAGTGATTGGGGCCTAGGAAATATTTTTCTCCATCACTAAAATATGACTTGGTTCATTGCCTCAAAAGCATAATATTGTCAAAACCTATCATGACAACAAAATGCAGTATACATGGCAGATTCACACGATCATACCAACAGTTGAAATATTATTCATTAGCTATTGAGCAAAATGGGGCAGGCAGTAGAAGAAAACAGCTGGATACAATTTTCTAAACAAATGTATAGAATAACAAGTACATGGGATTGTGCACTTCAATTTTGAACTTCAGCAACTCTGTGGCTAATGCAAAATATGTTGTTAGTATTCATTTCTAGTCGCTTTTCATGTTTTTATTCTTTCATTATATTCCAATAGCCAACATCAACAATTCTCCTTTGTTTTTCAAAGTGTGATTTAAAACAATAATTCAGAATAGTTTTGATTCCATCTAATCTTTGACTTAGCATTAGCTATGAAGATAGCTGTAGATTAACAACCCTTCCAGGTGATTCTTATGCATGTTAATTTTGAGGCTAGGTTCTCAAGTTTCATGTCTATGAATTTCCTCAAAATTCAGGCCTAATGTTTTAATAATGCCCTTAATTGACTTCCACTAACTCCTCCTGGACTGTACTAATAGCACTCATATTGATACTGTGTGAGCACTTGATAGATATCATCTCTCCTAATTATTACACTAGTCCTAGGAAAGATTTATTCCCATTTCCCATAACAGAAAATGAAATGAGTAGTTAAATAACATGATGATTCCCTTGCAGCATGTACGTGGAAGAACTTGGGTTTGATAATAACAAAAACAGGCCATCACTCAAATAGTCAGATACTAATTCTACAGCATGGCATTTATCCTCACAAATTTTATTATGCCAGTGACCACCAGGATGCCCGTATAATGTCTATTTTAAATTGTTTGCTTCTCTATATCTCAAAGATAGCTTTGCTGAAGAAAGTTATTCAATATTGCCATTGTGTAAACAGACTGATCCTACCATTGCATTTTTTAATTCTAGTTGAATTTTTATTTGTATTATTACTTACAGATTATTTCATTTAAGCTACTAATGAGATATTATATTTAAGGGTTAATTTATTAAAATTAATTTGGATATTCTAATCCATAGCTTTTAAAAAATATAACCACTCTGTCCTGGCTGGTGTAGCTCAGTGGACTGAGTGCGGGCCTGCAAAACATAAGGGTTGCTGATTCAATTCCCAAGGCACATGCCTGGGTTGTGGGCCAGGTCCCCAGTAGGGGGCACGAGAGGCAACCATGCATTTCTCTCTCTCTCTTTTTTCTTCCCTTCCCCTCTCTCTTTCTTCTTCCCTTCCCCTCTCTCTTTCTTCTTCCCTTCCCCTCTCTCTAACAATAAAGGAATACAATTTTAAAAAATATAGAGCACTTTTGTAATTTTAATATTATGCTTAATTCAAAATGATAAAATTATCAATATATACCCAAAATATATCTCTGGCTCAATAATTCTTTGAGTTCATAAGTGACTCATATTTAACTGCTAAAGATTTCTATTTTAAAATTTTTTTATCATAATTTATTTAAAATTAGCTTCTTAAAAGGTTTTATATCTAGTTTAATTTCTAATATATACTTCTCGTATTGATTTGTATCTGATTTTTTCTTACATTTCTTACCTGTTCTGCTGCCCAGGAATATCACCATTTTAAGTTAAAATCTGGGAAACTCATATTCACTTCAAAAATCAGTGCATTACATTATGGTAAAACAATGGAAGATTGTTCTCTCTCTCTTTTTACCATAGCCTTCATTTTTTTCTAAAAGTTCACACACACATACACATTTCTAATTAAACCAAACCTGGTTCTACATTATTCTGGAGCTAAATTAAAAGTGCATAAAGATTTGTTGATCTCTATTTCGGAGTAAAACAGACTATTTTTTAAAATTCTATTTTAAAAATACCTCTCAAATTTTACCATGCTATTAAATGTAAAGTATTGCTACATTATATTTTTAAAAACTATTGCAGAGAGAAAAGACTAATGAAAAATGTTCAAATAATCACCAACGAAATGTGCAAAAATCACCAACAAAAATGCATTTCTACAAAAAAAATTTGATCAGTGCAAAAGATACCTCTTGTTTTCTTGCTGGTATTTACAATAATTCACATGTCCTTAAGTGTAATGGAATTTGACTTAACTCTTGTGGAGTGGATTAGTAACAAAAATAATATCATCACTGTGTTTTCGCATGCTGGTAGGGTGTTGGGAATTTTCATAACTGCTAAAAATACAGTATAGCCCCCAAACAAAGGGATGCTAAGAACATGTGAGGTCTACAATTCGTGGCTGTGTGCCAGCTGAGCACAGCAACAAGTAGTTCATTTTAGCTGCCGGCACAAACACTTCTTTCATAGCGGAACACTCTGTCACTATCCCCATCTCCTCCGAGCTCCCCCCAAAACCCCATACATGACATTTGCATTGACTTCATCAGCTTCAAATTGCACCATCATGAATACTAGCATGCACTTTGTATTCTTTCCATCGATGGCCAGGGCAGGAGGCTCATGAGCATGCCGACAATGTTTTAAACATAGAGTTGCCGTAAAGATCAATGGTCTCTCACAAGAAATTGAATTTCAGCTGTCAATTTAATCAGAGAAGGGATTTTTTCCCTAACACAAACCACATAAATAGCTACCCATGTTAACAAGTTTCTATGTTTATATTAAAATGTGAACCCTTTTAAAAATTATCCCAGTTCTAATATGACTGCTATATAGACTTTAAGTTCTGTTATAAATGAAATACAGCTATAAATTAAAGTACATTATAAGGTGATATAACAAGGTCAGAGCAATTGTGCTGGGCATAAAACTCAGATCCTTTATTTCTAGTATCTGATCCCATGGGTGGCCATATTTTGGGCAAATTTCACTGGATTGAGACTTACCACAGTTCCCAGAAACTAATAGAATTCTGATAAATAATAATTATTTCTTGAGCTTAAGAGTGAATAACTATGTAAAATATACATCCAAATAAGAATTTTAAAAAGTTATGTAACTATTCACTACTAATGATTAAAAAATATATAGGCTTGAAATAATTCAAATAATAGAACACTGCATGCATATGCACACTATATATAATGCATGCATGTGTATATATGTATTTATGCATATATGTATATATGTGTGTGTGTGTACAGACGTGTACAAATATACATAAAACATTTTAATTACCCTGGAAATATTAAAATATTAAAATTTCCTTTTTTTTCATTAAAAAACACAGTATTACAGAAGTTAAGTCCATCCCTCATCTTTTAAAAATAGATACATGAAATATTTTTAGGAATTGGTCAAGGAAAAAGAAGATAAAACATTTATGTTTCACCTGATTGTGTAGGAATTCTCCACTTATAAATATGTAATAGCTATGACTGTGAGAAACATGTTTTCCTTTTTCAGGTGTGGTGAATGAGTGATTATTGCCACTCACGTGTGAGTCAGATTGTGTTATAAAAAGGCCAAAAATTTCCATTTACTAAAAATTTAAAAGCACATTTATAAATGAAAACCAATGTTAACAATAGTTTCTGGGAGTGACTTTGTGGTTTGACTTATGCTTTTAGGAAGATATTCGTGTCTATTGCAAAAAGATCACCACAAAGTTAATTTCCTTCACTATACATAGTTACAAATATCTTGTGATGAAAACATAAAATTTATGCTCTTGGAAACTTTTAGATATGTAATACAGTATTATTAACTGTAGTCAATATGCTTTACATTGCATCCCATGCTTATTTTCTAACTGGAAGTTTGTACATTTTTAATCCCCTTTACCCATTTTGCCCACCCTCATCCCCTGCCTCTGATAACCACCAATCTGTTCTCTCCATCTATGAGTTCAGATTAAAAAAAAATATATTCCACATATAAATTGAATTATATGGTATTTGTCTTACTCTGTCTGACTTATTTCACTTAACATAATAACTAAAAGTTTCAGCCATGTTGTCACAAACTGCAAGATGTCCATTTTTATGGGTGAATAACATTCTAATGTGCGTGTACCTTTAACCACCCATCCATTAATGGATACTTAGGTTACTTTCATGTCTTGGTTATTATAAATAATGCTGCAACTAACATGGAGATTCATATATCTTTTTGAGTTAGTGTTTTCATTTCTTTTGAACAAATATCCAGATATCGAGCTGCTGGCTGCTATCTCCAAAGTGGTTGTACCAACTTGTATTTCTTCCAACAGTGTAAACATATAATGCCTTTTATGCTGTTTGGGAACTACAAGTTAAATATGTAATTTCAGAGCCTTTATAATGGATATTCAGGATTAAAAAAACAAAATTAACTCCTTATCAAAAGTATCAGCCAATATGTTCTCTCATTATGTGGGTTGTCTTTTTTATTTTGTTGATGTTTTCCTTTGCTGTGCAATAACTTTTTAGTTTGATGAAGTTCCATTTGTTTATTTTTTTCTTTTGTTTTTCTTGCCTGGGGAGATATATCCCATGAAAAATTTCTACTAGTGACATCTGAGATTTTGCTGCTTATATTTTCTTCTAGAATTTTGATGGTTTCAGGTTTAACATTTAAGTCTTTGATCCATTTTGAATTTATTTTTGTGTGTGGTATAAGAAAGTGATCTAGTTTCATTTTTCCTCACGTATCTGTCCAATTTTCCCAATACCACTTATTGAATAAACTATCTTTAGCCCATTGTATGTGCTTGCTTCCTCTGTCAAATATTAATGGACTATAAAGGTATGGGTTTATTTCTGGGCTCTCTATTCTTTTCCATTGATCTATGTGTCTGTTTTTACGCCAGTACCAAGCTGTTTTGATTGCTATGGGCTTGTAGTATAGTGTAATATTAAGTAGCATGATTCCTCAAACTTTGTTTTTTTTTTTTTTTCAGGATTACTGTTGCTATATGAGCCTTTTGTGGTTCCATATAAATTTTTGAAATATTTGTTCTAGTTCTGTGAAATGAGTCATTGGAATTTTGACAGGAATTGTGTTGAATGCATGTATTGATTGATTGATTTTTGAGAGAGAGGGACATTGATTTGTTGCTCCACTTATTTATGCACTCATTGGTTGATTTTTATATGTGCACGGACTGAGGGTCAAACCCACAAACTTGGTATGTTGGAATGACACTCTAACCAATGTGGCCAAGGCATAGACTGCCTTTTTTAACACCAGAATAGCAAGGAGCATAGCACTGATAGTTTTCTTACTATGGCTACCAAAAATTGGATTAAAAATTGCAGAAGATTATGGGATAACTTTCAACTAAAGTTTTGAAGTGACAACAACAAACAAAAGAGTAAACGAGTATATTAATGTAGAAATTATTAGTTTAGATCTCATCTTAGCTATACTGCTAAACAAAACAGGGTATCTGGAAGGATTTTATTTATTTAGATAAATGTAGTCTCAACCCTTTTTCTGCCTGTGTTGAAAATAGACGGCAGATGATTACATTTCCATAGACTTCACAACATAAGCTTCTTTTGGTTTGAAATAAGAATGTTAAGGTTGCCAAGGATAAAGTTTATAACTGCTGTTATTTTGGATTATATAGTTATGAAAATCCAAATGTTTTACAAAGTTAAAAAGTATTCTTTTTTTGCTCACTTAAAACTCAAAAATCACTAATGTCATTCTGCCAAAACATGCCAAGAAACCCAGCTTTTTGCCATATGCCTGCATAATCTTAACAAATCACTGCTATTCACGTGCACATTCCCACACACCTACAGGAAAGGGATGTTGAATATTAAAACTGTATTATATGTATTTTGCAGGAGCCTGAATTGAGACTATGACCTCATTTAAATGCAGCATGTAACCTATTTTTGGGCTTATTTTTAACCAGTCTTAACAGAATTATGTGTGTGTGTTATATTTAGTACTTCCTGTATTTCCCACTGTAATTTTAATGTATCCTCATAATTATGAGTGATTTAAGTAATCTAGTAAATACATAATTTATTTTTTTAAATTTTATTTACTATGTATAATTGTCTTTGTTTATCAGTTAGTAGTATGAACAATTATAATGGTGAATAGTTTGCAGGGAACATTAAATAAGTATTAGCTATAACAACAATAATAATAAATTTAATATTTAATAGTAATAACAATTATTAAAGTCCATATTTAAATAGATCTTTAGACAAAGCCTGTAAATTGATGTCTTAAAATAACTAAACTCTTAATAAACTGTCCATTGAATCTTTTTCCTTTGTGGAACTTAGTAGTTCCAACAATCTGTTCTGGGGTCATGATTGTCCAAAATTCTGTATTTTCCTTTTCTAGATACCCATTGCCTGGTTTCATATAACATTAGCCTCCAGGTTTAGGCCCTTTTAGACAAGGAACGCAAGAATTGGCATTTCCCTTGAGACATGGACTAAGAAGGGAATTCAAATGGGAATGTTCTGAACTGTTTCAATAATATCTAGTTCATGTCAAAGGATACTTTTAAAATGTTCCCATCAGTCTACGTGTTGAAAAAAAAAAGAAGAAGAGTGAGTGGGAAAAGGCAAGAGAAGGGAGCTTCTCTTCTTACCTCAATTATCTCCACATTTAGTTCCAGGATAAGACTCAAATGCCTGAGGGTATAAGAGGTTCTTTCCAAGCTGATCTCAGTTCAGCCGTCAACCCTAGTGTTTTACTGATATTCTAATCCAAACCAGCATTTCAAGATGTGTATCTTTTCAGATTATAATTTGTATGGTACACCTTCATAATGCTACTTTCATATCTCTCTGCCATTTATATTCACACTATATTTTTTAGTGTTTTTTTTTTTCTCTGTGCATTTTTTCCACTGTCATTTAGTCCCCTTCTACCCCCTTCTAACCTAACCTTCTAACCTAACCTAACCTGACCGGCCTAACCTTCTCCCACCTTAGATGTCATCCTGTTCTCTATTTATGAGTCTGTCTCTGTTTTTCTCGTTATAGTTAAATATTTGTCTTTATCTTCTCCAGTAGGATAGATACTGAGCTACTTCAGCACTTTTATATTCCTAGCCCTAGCAAAAAGACTCAATTTCTTTAACAGGCAAATAAATGAGAGAATTATATTTTCTTTTCTGAAAAATACTAACTGTATGTAATCTACCCAATAGGACTGACAAGTGCCATACATTTCCACTCTAGTTAATTCAGAATTTTCAGTGACTCTCAGCCTTGGATGCATGTATAATCATTTGGAATCCTTAAAAAAAGTGGTGGAGAACTCACTCAAACACTTATATCAAAATATCTGAGGGTAGAGGGCACTGGATATTGATTAGTTTTAAAATCCCCCCAGGTGATCTTAATGGGTAGCCATGATTGAGAACCGCAGGAATAGATGAGCTTGTATCTACCGATAAGGATAATTTTGCTTGTATTTATGAATTAGGCCAAGACATCAACGAGCTGGTGATGCAGACACTGGCCCGCAGTGTCTGCATCATTATGGATGAAATGAGACACTCACACAGACTACCAAGTCTGGTGGAAGAAAAGGGACAGCATGGCTTTTCTCTCAAGGGGAGCAAAAGCCTTGGCCCTTGCCTTGACCGGCCTTTGTTGGGTTTCTCAGCACATTACATGATGGTCCTCATTTACTATGTACAGGTTAGCTTCAGGTGGTTACCTTTTACAGAAAACAATGGAGCCAGTGCCACTAATCACATCACAGAAAAGGGATATCTGCAAACGAAAAGGCAAAAGTGGTTGAACTGGTCACACTCATCCTTGGAAGGTTTAGCATGGATTTCAGGAAGTTACTTTGCAGTAAATGTCCTCAATTCAGGGGGAGGGAGTTTTTTAGCAAGAGCAAGACTCAAAGCAGCCTAGGCACATTTCAGGCCTGATTCCCCACAGGAGAACCTATCCATGGGCGTGGGTCCTGTGCATCTCCCAGTGGGAGCTGGGCCCACGCCACGCAGAATGGTCTCCTACAAGCTGAGTGTTGGTGAAGTTAGTCCATAATGTGGCTAATATGGACTTCCTGAGCACTCTTCATTATACAACGATGTTAGAAATTTCTCATGTAGTTTAGACCCACATCTTTTATAACCTATTTTTTATGACTGGCTTGGGGCATGGTTTTGTGACATAGATGTCATTTTAATCCTTTTTACAAAATCTTTTCAAGGTTTTTTTTTTCTAGACTTCATTTAAACTAGCCACTTTGTGTTTCTTCTGAAACATAGTCCATTTCAATAATTAATTGGTTATTTAGTCCATTTTCTCACTTGGATTGACTAAAACTAAACTCCCTACAATTTGTGCTAGTCTTTCACAAATAATATAAATCTTCCCTTTTTCACCAGTAAGCCTATCAAGTAGTTGAAGATAGTTTTTATATTTACTTTTCCAAATCATACTTCTACATTCCTCTTATAGTATATTAATTTGGTTTTTGCATTACTCTGTAAAAATTCTAATTAAAGTGAAGTGTTATACAATTATGTACTATTTGTAGATGGATTGTGAACTAGCAAACATTAAAATAAATTATATATATATATATATATATATATATATAT
Source organism: Phyllostomus discolor (assembly GCF_004126475.2). Lineage (NCBI taxonomy): Eukaryota > Metazoa > Chordata > Mammalia > Chiroptera > Phyllostomidae > Phyllostomus > Phyllostomus discolor. The sequence goes on from NC_040913.2 coordinate 15,716,275, forward strand.
ATATATATATATGAATGTTCTGCCTTGTTAAACCAAAGTGACCCCTGCCTTCTTACCAAATCTATTTTTTGTTATTGGGTTTTAAGCCTGAACACAGAAGTTCCTTTTATCATGACCAGATTTTAGGTTACTTTATTCGATTATCCCTAACACAGGTTTCTGAAATCCAGTGTGCAATTGCAGGGGAAAAAATACATTTCTTGAGGAAGCTGGAGGCAGAGATATTTTTAGAGTCATTCAGGCACTATGGTTTCTTTCTCTAGATGAAGATATGGTCTTGCTGAGGCATAGTTTTGTTCAAGATGTCTATACATTTTCTTAACAGAACATTGATAATTTAAGTTTCCCCAAAATTGCAATTCAAGTCCCATGTATAAATTGTCAGGATCGTACCACAAATTGTCTGTTTGGGGCCTAACTCACCCCACCCTGTTCAGACAGTGTGCCATGGGCAGATGCCTCCCCTTGTTAGGGACCCTGGCTACGTCTATTTGGGCACAGGGGAAAATAAACTTCCTTTATGATTCATAGCCTTGAACAATGAAAGTGGGAATGCAGGCTGTGTAGAGGGTGTTTTTCTGGGTGTATGAACACAGAAGTGCACTTGTATGCTTATTTTGTTTTATTTTGCTAGATGGATATTCCTTTCCTTCATATTAAATCTGTTAAAAAAGCAATATCCAAGTATGAGTTATTTCTCCTTGCTCTGACTAATCTGTGTCATTAACAACCAGAATACCTTTACCAGAGACATTAATAAACATGTCAAGGAGAATAGGATCAAAGATAGGGCTGTGTCACCTACCAATGAAGACAATTCCCAATACCTCCTACTCCCAGTTTGAAACAATCTATTACTCAATATCGATGGGACATAATTTCTTATATAGTTATAAAACAAAGCAATTCCACTATAATTCACACAAATCTCTCCATTTTGCCGTACAGTATGATGAGAAACTTTTCCATATGGCTTGATGAGCTCAAGTATTTATCTGAATATACTGCTGATATAGTAGAGAATACATAGGTTAGTCAATTGAAAATATTATAAGGTAATGGAAGTATAATCATGACTATTTAGTCAGAAGAAATCATTATAAACTCTTAAATCTCCAGGCAGCCTTTGATAATTTCAGTGTTTTGATGAACGATGAAGTAATCATACAAGGAGATGATCACACTTAATTACTAATGTCTATTTCTGCAAACCCCAGCATAGTCCTCCAGTGGCTTGAGTGGGCCTAAAAGGAGCAAATTTTCTTAAATGTAAACGTCTCAGGTCTATCACACTCAAAAGCCAACAATGTACATGCACACCCAAGGAAGAGTAGAACGATGTCCTCTAGCCTTAGATACAAGCCATGAGGGAGAAAGAGTAATATCTGAAGAGAAATTCTCAAAAGGCTGCATGGAACCAGTTAGGGGTGTTATGACTATGTTAAAACGAACAGTTATTAAGTGGAACACAGCACGCCAGGTTGTGAGCTGTTGTTCAATAATAGGCCGCAGAGACAATAGAGTAGAGGAGTTTACTTCTCACAGGTCCCAGAGGAAGAAGACAGCATGCTGCGAGGGGCAATAAGGGAAGGTCAAGGCCAAGTGCAGACTGGGGGAGAGGCGGGAACTGGGCCACATGCCTTTATTAGTATATACAGGTGGAGTGCTTTGGACCTATGGCCGGATCCGTCAGTTTAAACCAAAAGAGAGGATTTTGGAAGGTCCCACAAGGCTCCTATCTAACAGGTACATGAGGCGTGAGGCAGAGGAGACTTGATCACTAGGGCTGCTGGGCAAGGCCGATCAGTACCTTTGTCACTTCGTGGGCTGCTGTCTAGGGTCTTCTTACATGAGACAGCTCGTGTCAGTTGAAGGTCCCTGAGGACCACACAAAATGGAGCTGAGGCAGCCAAACCATGGGACAGCTTAACTCACTCTCATCAAAGGGGTGTCTGCAAAATGGGTGAAGAGCTTTATCCTCCTTCCATTATTACACAGAAAGTTCTATTCTAACATCAGAGCTCAGTAAATGCCCTTGAATTGGAACCAGCTATATCTGGAGTTAGTAAACAAGGCTAAGTGTGTGTTATTGTGAATTCACATGGTAAAAATAAGGTAAAAGATTGAAAAGTAAAAAAAAAAAGAGTAATATTCCATGCCATGTGAAAACTGTGTGAAATTCAAATTAGTCTCCATAAAAGTATTTATTGGAACACAGCTACATTTAATCACTCATTGGCTATCTGTGACTGCTTTCCCATGATAAGAACAGAGTTTGGTATACATAGAGAGACCATTCTGCAAAGACTGATCCAGTTTTAGAATTCTACAGAAAAATCTTGCCAAACCCTGGGCTGCATAAGCACTGCTTTCATGCTGGTGGGTGAAAGTAATAGAAGGGAAGGGACGAGACATTATAAGCAGCTCCTAGAAACCAGCACGCATTGTTCTTCATGTACTACAAAGTCACGATGTAGCCGGGCCAAACAAGTGGTTCCTATACTGAAAACTTAAAAGATATGTGAAGAGAAGACCCAGAAATATTAAGAAAATAAAGCTAAGCAAAACACAAAATTAACTGAATTCTAGAAATATTGTCCCTCTAATTATTCTGAAAAATGAAAAGCAATGACAACAATTCCATTTGCAATAGTTTGGAAGTTCTAGGTTTAAGCCAAAAGTGGACATGGTTTTCATAAACACAGATCAAACAAGAGATAATTGACTTTAGGAAAAGGATAAGGCAGGTACAAAAGAAGAGAAGAAAAAAAGGAAAACTGTGATATATTGAGTGATATAGCCTATAAGAGGAAGAAATTAAATTAACTTATAAATTATACCTACTTCAATGCTACCTTAAATATAGCATTGTGAGCCTTTTCTCAGCAACTCACCTTAACTCATGCTTCCCCCACTCCCATCCTAGAGTATATCTCATTCCACAGTACTTTTCATGTGCCTGCTTTATAACCCTTTTCGATATGTCATCTTGACTTTTAACACTTACATTTGCAATAGTTAGCTTTTACTGTTTTTTTTTTATTCTGTTAAAAAGTGATACTGCCCTTCCACCATGTGAGGACATAGTTAGGAGGCTCTAGGTATGGAAAAGAAGAGGACTCTCACCAGAAACTGTGACCATGCTGGTGCTGGGGTCATGGACTTCAAGCTTCCAGAAGAGTGAGGAATACATTTCTGTTGTTTAGAAGATAAAATAAAATCAATAATATCACCAAAAATTTCACTGGCTTCATATAACAGGTATTTATTTCTCACTTATATTTTATGTTCTCCACTGTGGCTGAATTCTGTGTCTCCAACAATAACACCTAGAACATCGTAAGATTTTAAGACTTCTTTGTTTAATGGACAGAAGGTTTGGTGGATGGATGAGTGAACAATTGAATGATTCATTTCACAGTACTAAATGCATATGCCATTCAATATCATGCTCATACATTTAGTATTTAATGAGGGATCATTAAACCCTTAGATCAAAAATATTATCTGTGTAAAGGAGTGCTGGAAAATTCTAGAGAGACAATAGAATAAAATTTGGCCCGAATCCCCTGGAGAGATTGTTAAATGTGTACATACTTGAATTAGATCTTCTGGATCAGATTTTACAGAAGGGGCTGGACAATTGCATATTTTTGATAGATTTCTTTCATGAGTCTAAAGGACCCTAAAGTTTTGGAACTTCCCATTGGCACATAAGAGAAAGACGAAAAACTATTACCTAAACTTTCAGTTTAGAGACTTTGTGGAAAGGCAATTTCTGGAGAAAAGGACAAAAAAATCATCAGAAAGATACAGCTATTGATATGACAGGATTATCTATTAATCCTGCCTGTAGATGTGATTTTTCATCCTTCTGCCTTCTGTTGATGTTTCTTTTTTCTTTCTCATTCTAAAAATACAAGGCTTTTCATAGATGAAGTTAGCAATTATCCAAAGGGCATTATCCTTCTAACTTCTATTTGCAAACTCTAACCTATTGCAAGGTTGTACCCTGGAGGAAAGGGATAGAAATGATGGTAATTTCAAGAGGTTGGGAGAAGGGATAGAATGAAATAAAAGGTGTGAGAGCTACACCAGACACTGGAGAATAAAAAATTAGAAGCATAGCTCAGTGGTTGAGCATGGTCCCACAAACCAAAGGACTGCTGGTTTGATTCCCAGTCAGGGCACACGCCTGGGTTGCTGGCCAGGTCTCCAGTAGGGGGCGTGTGAGAGGCAACCACACACTGATGTTTCTCTCCCTCTCTTTCTTTCTTTCTTTCTTTCTTTCTTTCTTTCTTTCTTTCTTTCTTTCTTCTCTCTCTAAAAATAAATATATAAGTAAATCTTTTAAAAAATTAGAAGCATTTGGCAGGGCATCATAATCAAGTCTACATTTATTTTTACCTGTGCCATACAGCATTACTTTCACTTTCTCAGAAAAGCAGTATTCAATATACATGAAGCAATAAAAAACTATTAACTTTTTAAAAATATATTCTAGTTTAGTATCCTTATATAACTCCATTCATTGCTTTTCAGTATCTTGCTTTATTTAATTCAGAAAATCTAGAACAATTCTTAAGGTCATCTATGGGACCTCCTCTATGATTGTTATTGATATGGTATTATTTGATATGGATATTCAATGTTTCCCCACTGTTTAAAAACAATCTTACTATAACACATTGATTAAGAGGACAGTGGTATCAGAATACCAGGTTCAAATTCTAGTTCTCCTAATCAAACAAAACAAACTTCAGTGTACTATTACATAACATAGGTATAAAACACTAATCTCACATAATTCTGATACTAACAAAATATGGTTAAAGAGCAACACATGTTCAGTCAGTTAAGACATTGGGATGGTTGTACATTGCATGGCAAATACTATTTATATATTTCTTTGTGTAAATATTTGATCATTTCTTTAATATCAATACTTATAGTATATTAAACAAGCTAACAAGTTTCAGACTTTTGACACATTTATTTTGTTCTTTAGTAGTTCTCTATAGAAAGCACATGCGGGAGACAAACCTGAGTCCTCCAGTCTCACAAGGTTTATTTTTGTCTTCCTCGATATTTTTGAAGTTTGTTTGGTTTGGATATAGAATTCTAAATTTCAAGCCACTTGCCCTCCTGTCAGCATCGTAGTGCTTGAATTACAAAGGCCTGCTTGCCTGCCTGCCTGCCTTCCTGCTTTCTTTCCTTTCCCTTTACTGTGGCTTTATTCCACACTGAATGCCTGACAACACAAGGCCTTACACATTAAGATTATTTTTCAAATTCTCTTAAAACATTTTCAGCATAATTCAGTTTTGATTTTGAGAAAGGTGATACCACTCTTATTTCTATTTCTTTGTAGGCAATTTGTTTCTAAAAGCTTTTCATATTTCTTGTTTTTTTTCTTAAAGTTCAAAAATTTTACCATGATGTTTATCTTGTGGGCCATTTCTTTTTCTTACTTCTTGGTACTAGACAAGCCCTTTTGCTATACAGAATTCTGTAGGTTTTAGCTCTGGGAAATTTTCTTCTAAGAGTCCAAATTTATTTTAAGAGGCCTAGTCCTGATATAACTACTGGTATGACTATCTATCTATCTATCTATCTATCTATCTATCATCTATAACCTATAGAGAGAGACAGATGAGGACATAGATATAGATATACATAGATATAGATACAGATGATATGCATATACGTATATACAGAAAGATATTTTTTGTTTGCTGTTTTTAGCAGTTTGAGACAGGAGAGGGGACAGGCAGATGTGATCACATGGCATCAGGGTTCAGTCTCCTCTTTCTACTTTATTTCATTTTTTCACTATACAGTTATTACTTTTCTTTTTAATATTTTGTGTTATCATATTTTCAATATAATTTATCCTGCCTATACCCTCTTCCACTTTCACTTACCCTACTCTCCCCCACAATCCCCACACTGCTGTCCATGTCCATGAGTCCTTTTTTCTTTTTTCTTCCATCCCTCCACCCCCCAACCCATCCAAGAGCTATCAGACTGCTTTCTATTATTTTAGCATTTATTTATTTATTGGATATTTGGGGGAGTGAACATCTAACATGGTTGAATAACACATCTTCCTTAATTATAATTTTAATTACTTCCTCAATTATATAAAATAAAATTTTTATTCCAAACCAAACACTGAAACATAGAACTTTTTAAAAAACAATTTATTCTAAGCCTTAATATTCTTGAATCCCATCAACACCAGATAATTTAAATTAGTATAACTATATTAATTGCTTAATATATGAAATTATTTTTTAACTTACTCTAAGCATTTTATTTTGTATAGATTATGACCAGTTTGCCAAAGAACAATTTTCAAAACTTCTAAATCTTGGTTTCATTCAAATATACATGTGTAATAAATTTAAAAAATTCATGTGTGAGAGCAAAGGCAGTGTAGCAAAACTGATACAAATAATTTTTTAAATAGACTTTATTTTTTAAAAAATCAGATGAATATAAAACTTGAATAAAAAGCAGATATTTATGACATACTGCCTGACCTTTCCTCCAGTTTCCACTATTATTACCTTCTTGCATTAGTGTGATACAGTTGTTAAGATTGATGAGCTGATGATGCAACATTATAAGCTAAAATCTCTATTTTACATGAGGGGTAAGTCTTTAGTTTGAACATTTGATTGTTTTTGGCAAATGTATAGTGACATTATCCACTATACAGTATTAAATAGAATAGTCTCACTGATTACAATTCCACTGTGCTCCACGTATTCACAGACCTCTTTCCCTCCTAACCCTTGGTGACTACTGGTCATTTTTTTCTCTCCATCATTTGCCTCTTCCTGAAGAGATATAGTTAGAGCTCTACACTATGTAAACTTGTCATAAGTGGCATCTCTCCCTTGACAATATGCAGTTAGGATTTCTCCATGCCTTTTTGTGTCATGATACTCCCCCCCCTTTTTTTTTCTAGTGCAGAATAACATTCCATTGTATGGACATGCCAAGTTTATCTACTCACCTGTAAGGACAATTTAGTTCCTTCCAGATTTTGACAATTAAGAAAAAAACTGCTATAATTCATATGCACTTTTTTGTGTGGCCACCATATTTCAAGTTATTTGGTGAAATACCAATAAAAAAGCTACTGAATCATATTAAGACTATAATTAGATTTGTAAAATTCTGCCAAAAGAGATTTCCAAAGTGGCTGTATCATTTTACATTTACTAGATGTGAATGATAGTTCTCATTGCTTTACATCTCTGTCAACATCTGGTGTTGCTTGTGTATTGAATTTTAGCCTTTCTAAATAGGATGTAATGGCATAGCATTGTTGTTCCAATTTACTATTCTTTAATGACAGAGGATGTTGAGCATTTTTCATGTGCTTATTCGCCATCAGTATATTTTTAAGGAGTTTTATGTTCAGAACTTTTGCCCATTTTTATTGGATCATTTATTTTCTTGTTTAGTTTTAAATTTTCTTTGAATATTCTGGATACCAGTCTTATATCCATCAAGCCTTTTGCAAATATTTTCTCCCAGTTTGTGGCTTGTCTTTTCATCCTCTTAACAATGTATTATACAAATTAGAAGTTTTTAATTTTAATGAAGCCACATTCATCATTTTTTCTTATAATGGCTGTGCTTTTGGTATTATATATAAGAAGTCGTTGCCAAACCCATTGTCTTCTAGAAGTTTTTTAGTATTATTTTACATTTAGGTCTATGATTAATTTTCAGTTAATTTATGTGAAATATATAAGGTCTGTAACCAGATTAATCTTTTTAGACATGTGGGTGGCTATTTGTTTCATCACAACCTCCTGAATAGCCTGTCCTTTCCCCATCAAAATTGCCTTTGCCCTTGGTGAACTATATTATGCAGAACAAGAACATTTTAAGAACTGATTTTAGAAAGTCAAAAAATAAGTTACTTTTGTAGATAAGCTGGTGCTTTTATTTCTCTTTATGTTCTAGAAGACAATATAATTATAACTTTGGGTTCTTCTGACAGAAACTTTTTTGCATATCTATTGGACAACAAATCCATAATTTAATATGCAATTCCCAAGTCTGGGTTAGGATCATTAATGAATAGCATGTCAAACAAAACACATCCTATAGTGATCTGAGCTCAAATATCACACCTTCAGGGATGCCCTTCCTGACTATGTTACTGTAGGAGACCATTCTGTGTGGCGTGGGCCCAGTTCCCACTCAGAGATGCACAAGACCCACGCCCACCCACGGATAGGTTCTCCCATGGGGAATCAGGCCTGCAATGTACCTAGGCTGCTTTGAGACTGGCTTTTGCTAAAACTCCCTCACCCTGAATTGAGACAGCAAGTGCTCACTATAACTTCCTAAAATCCATGCTAAGCCTTCCAAGGACAAGTGTAACAGGTTTCAACTACTTTTCCCTTTTCATTTGCAATTATCCTTCTTCTGTGATGTGATTGGCAGCATTATCTCCTATGTCTTTCTGTAAAACATAACCACCTAAAGTGAACCTGTGCATAGTAAGTGAGGACCATCATGTAATGTGCCGAGAAACCCAATTAAGGCCGGTCATGGCAAGGGCCATGGCTTTTGCTTCCCTTGGGAGAAAAGCCATGCTGTCCCTTTCCTCCACAGGACTTGGTAGTCCATGTGAATGTCTCTCCCCCACCCACAATGTGGCAGACCCCATGAACCAGGGTCTGCATCATGTTATCTCCTCCAGAACATTTTATCAGGCAATATACTTAATCCTCTCTTTACAGTCCTAGCCCCTGTAACATTTGACCAGTAATAATTGTAAAAAAAGAAAATTCCTCATTTTCTCAGCCTCCTTACTGAGCCCTGTGATTTGTGACTACAAGTGATGTACCACTTCGGGGCATAGGCATAAGAAAGCTTATGCAATTTTTTCTTCACTTGCATTATAGCCTGCTGCAAAACATGAGGAATGTTGAGACTGAAGCAGTTTAAATGACTGATTTACCACAAGGGAGGCTAATGACATCTCTACAGATGACACCTAAGCCTATAGCATGGAATAGCAAGAAATAAGTATGTGTGTGAATGAGATTTTGGTGCTTTTTGTTAGCACAACAAAACCTAGGCTATACTGACTAATACAGTATATACATCTTAATATGGTACATACATATTTTAGATGACTGGGTAAAGAAAAATGAAGAAAATGTGTTTACTCCAGTGAGAACAATCCTAAATGCAGCGAAATAATTTCACTCTTTTAAAATAAAATTATTTTTAAACAAAACCTAATTTGAACCTAGTAATAAGAGACTCTTCTTAAGTTACAATCAAATTTCCAGACAGAAGAACCTACACAAGAGTCATAACGGGAAGGAGCAAACATCATAGATACATCTAAGAGACAGTAAGATCAATTCTCTCTCCCTCTCTGTCTCTCTGTCTCTCTCTCTCTCTCTCTCTCTCTCTGTTTATATGGTTAATTTTCTCAAGCTCAGATTTTGGTCTTCATTTTTATCTTTTGTCTATTTAACCATGGCCTCCACTTATGTCCCTCTGTGTTTTGCTGTGTAGGCTACTGGGGATTTACCAAGTATGTTTCTCTCATGTCTTGCCAGTTGGCTTTCTAACAGCTTCTGCCAATAGGAAGCATTGTTGGTGGATCAGAGATGGGAGGAAAAGGGGAATTTCCTGGTTCTGTCCCAACATTTATTGGCAGCTGCTAGCATTACTTAGAGCAGTGGTGGCTGTGAGGTATTGCTGGACTTGAGCACATGTGTGACTGTTTCGATGCTGATGACCTTGTTGGTGTATCCAGAACTGCTGCTATAGCCCCTTCTGTGAAGTGGCTGATGTCAGCTGGTGGCCTCCAGCCCAGAGGCAGTAGTACATCAGATTTCTTGGTATTATGTCTTATTTCTTCAAGTACCCACATTTTTTTGATCATCTAGCCCTCTGCCACTGTGTAACCATTCTGCCTATTTGATCAACATGGATTGATTTGTATTTCCTTGACTGGACTGTGGTAAACACAGTGACAATGTACTTGATATGTTATAGGAAGGCTCTGATGAGAGAAGCGCTAATTTGTCTAAACTCATTTTGCTGTGCAAATAAGTGAATGTGATAGAATGGAGAGCAAGTGAACATATTTTTATACTTTATATGCACCGAGACCTCTATAATCTGAGCTCTCTTGAACAAACATTGAAAACTGAAATGAGTATCATACAAATATCTAGGTAACCTAAAATAGCTGTCTAAAGTTTAATGCCCTGAAATCCATACACTGTACTCTCTTGAACATATCGTGGCATTTTACTTTACACGTACTTCTAACAAGCTCTCTTATGTCTTTATTCAGCCCAAAGTAAACCACTTAGAACAATTTTATATGGGGGGTGGGGAGGTGTTTAAATGATTGTTAAAAGCACTATGACCCAAACCAAGATTAGTAATTGACAGTTGAACCATAGAAGAAAAAGAAGTATTCGGAAAGAGAATCAGGGGAACTCTTAAAGTATAATCATACAGTATAAAATGTGTAGAGACACACTCATTTACAGCTTTCAAAATGTCACTGCCTAAAATAATCAATTTTCCTAAGGCATTTAGTTATTAATAAAATATTTCATTTTAACTTCTGAATTTTAAAACACCAGGAGTATACAATAGTTTGAAAATATTGTGTAACAAATAACATGTTTTAAATTAACGGGAAAATTACTTAAATGGCTCTGATACCTAAATGACTTTCCCTATATACTGTCCACAAACACTTTCAATTTCTATTGATTTTCTCAGTACAATTTTTAGTGGTGCCTCCTTTCATACTTATAATCGTTTTGGAATGTACAATAAATGTCATGGTTACCCCATCTATTGGTAATATACTTGTCATAACATTATTATAAATTGTTCATAAACTATGTTTTTTCTCAGTATCCAGGAGCAAGCACAGTTTCTGATACATCGTGCTAATGGCAGATATTGTTGGTTGTTCTCAATCCCTAGACCCTCGTTTTCCCAGAATCACCCATGCTGATTCAGGATGCACGTGGCTCTCCAAAGCTCCAGGTGTCCCTGTGTGGACAAGTTAGGGTCAGATAGAATATGGAGAGAAATATTATATGAAAGCTTTGAGACACATTTTGACTTTCTGTACGCCTCCTCCTTGTCATTTTTTGGGATGTATATGCTCTGTTTTGAGGCATGAGGTCGGGGGCAAACCCTTTAAGAATATGGCAGCGCTCTAAACAGGAAAGCCCTTGGTTCTCTGAGAAGTTCATGGAGCAGAGCAATAACCAGCCTCGGACCATTTACCTCTAGAGAGTGTTCATACAGGAAAAAAAATATGTCTTCCTTAAGGCACTTTTATTTTCAGCCTCAGTAGTCTTTGCTGAAATAGTAGATATTTAATAAATGTCCATAGGATGAATCAACTATTGAATTAAGATCAAGCTAACATCCAAGCGCACTAGAGACAATGTTTTATATCAAAGGCTTTCAGCGGCAAGGTGCAGAAAATTCAATACAAATTGCTTTGAACAATATTGGCATGTATTTAATCATGTAACAGGAAAGCTACCACAAACAGAATTTAAGGGATGATGATTTAAAGGCACGGTAATGTCACAATTTATGCATAGATTTTCAGTTTCACTTGGTCACCTTTTGATTGTCTTTACAGATTTATAATGATTCCTATTCTAAGCCAATAGGTAAACTCCTATTGGTTTTTATTGTACTAATATTTTCCACTGTGAGAATACTATGTGTTGAATGATTTAAGCTGAGGTTTCCAGAGCGAAGATGGCAATGAAGATGGGCTACTTATTAGCAAATTAGACTACCCTCGCCCTTCCAAAATCTACATTAAAGTAGTTCAGGTGAGTGGTTGGAGAATAAACAAATGTCTATGGAGTTCACTACCTTCTACTACTAATCACCTTGGCCACCTGCCACCTGTATTTTCTTTCTTTCATATATACTTTCAAAAACGTTCACTCGGATCTGCCAGGAGACAACCCCATCTCATGTTACATAATCAAATGCAGGTATCTTTCTTCGCGGCCTGGGGTAAACACGCAGTTCATCCACCCCCAGTAAATACATATAAATAATGGAGTACTAAAAAACTATAATGAAGACTTTGCTTTGTAAAACTAAATATAGAAAACTATCCACTTTCACCCTGACTGGGGTGGTTCTGTTGGCATCGTCCTATATAGTGAAAGGTGAACAGTTCGATTCCCGGTCTAGGCACCTACCTGGGTTTCAGGTTTGGTCACTGGACTGGGTGTGTATGAGAGGCAACTGGCCACTGTTTCTCTCTCACATAGATATTTCTCTCCCTCTTTCTCCCTCCCTTCCTCTCTCCCAAATATTAATAAATAACACCTTAAAAAAATCCACTGTTTTTTGGTCATGTATTATTACATCACGTTGAAGGTGCTATAGTATTCTTTTAAAGAAGATTCCTTGTGTTCATTGTTCCCTGAGGCTTCATGTAAGATTAATGCATATTCCAGTGTTATACTAAATTTTTAGTATTAAATTATAATTTATACTAAAAACTGTTGTCTTCAGATAAACCAAAAATCCAGTCCAGGTGAAAATGACAAAGTGTTATATTACTAAATTGCTTCAGCATTAGTAATTAGTATTACCATGGTACTAATGAAAGCGACTGAAAGAAGTTTGAATAAATTCTCTAAAACAGTTAGCTACAAGAACATTTTTTATCTATAGAAACCATTTATTATCTTTTGAGTTAGAAAACTATCTTCTTTCATTATAGAAATTATAGAGGAGTTATGTTTAATGAATGTGCATATTGAACACAATGTAAGATTGGGGCAGTTTTTATATATATTATTTTTGCTTGAAATTATTTTATTTGTAATCTGTGCATTGTCTACATTATTAGAAATTGAAGTTCAGCAGCTCATCACCATATATTTAACTTGTAAAAAAAAGAGTGTTCAGAGTATATTCAAGAAAATAAAAGTGTATTTTTCTTTAAAGATATTTTTTAAATAAATTTATCCTCAAGGCTACTTTTCTCTAAATATTCCTAAGGCTACAATGATGACTAATACAGAGATTTCGAATCGTTTGATCTCCAACATTGTACCTGGCAGCTCTGTCATTTTTGCTCTTTCACTCCTTTTGAGTATTTGGCGGGGCTAATCACGATGATTGACATGTGGCGAAAAAAAGACTGCTGTGAAAACTGCCTCTGAGCAATACGTTGCTGATGAAAATGGTACAATTTAAGATTTTCAAATAAAGATAGAATAACTTTAGTATTAGGAGATGCATGAGTTTCAATCTGAATTGGAATAAGACTTCTATTGGGGCTGATAGCAGTTAATAGTTAAGTTAAGTTACATTACAAATGCCACTAGCATTTGCTGTCAAAAGAGAAAATGAGGCTTAAAAATTCTAGAAAAGTTTTCCTTCCTACTGACTGTTACATTGTAAATCAATGGTTGCAAGGTTAATTGTTCCTTTTCCTTACTTTGATGCATATACTTTCACGCTCCCCCTCAGTTTTCTTGGCTAAATATCATATGGTAGGATCAGATAATAAGAAGACACATTTTTCCATCTCTCACTTGCTATTCCTTTCAGAATTGATTATTCCTACTTATTGTAAAAATACATTATAGTGAAAAGTCTAACATGTAAAAGGTTTAGAGCAAGACGATTAGAAGTCTTTGTTGGAATCGCGGAGGGTTTACTTTCTTGGTGGAGAAAACTCTATGAACTCCTCAGAGAACATACAACAAATTCCAAGAGGCAAGGAGTGTATCTGTTTTATTCATCCTGGACCACCTGCAGCTAGCACTGTGCCTGAAACAAAATAGATGTTCAATACATAAGGCGATGTCACGAATAGATAAAATCTCACAGATTACGTCTGTATGATAATAGGAAAGATACCAATAAATTCGTTCTGGGAAAGGTGTTAATGAAGGTACTTATGTTGGTTTTATTTGGTTCTGTTTTTAATGTACAACTGCTATAAGACTGCATTTTCTGACAAACATCAAGGAATATATGCATAAATAAATCTATATAGACTATATACAGACTAAATATTAGACTATATACATATATAAATGTATGTATACATTCAGAAATGCTTCAACACTAATCTTATGAAAATTTTTATTCAAGTTTAAATATGACTTTAAAATTATTTTCCTATAGTAAAGTTTGTATGAAATTTATTTTCCTAAAAAATATGATGATAAAATGGTTCAATTTTACAAATTCTTTTCATTTAAAAAGTTTATTTTTATTAAGTTTATTGGAGTAACATTGATTAATAAGGTTACATGGGTTTCAAGTGTAGATTTTTATGATACATGATCTGTATATTACACTGTGTGCCCGCCACCCAAAGTCAAATCATGTTTTGTTACCATACATTTGGCTGCCTTTACGCTTTATTACTCCTTACCCCACCTTCCCTCTGGTAACAACCATACTGTTTACTGTATCTGTGAGTTTCAGTTTTAAAGATTTATAACAATAAAGTAACAATATAAGATCCAAAATCTTTGACTTAATATCAAATACTTTATAGAAAATATGGGTAAAATGCTAAAGCTTTAGAAAAATCAAATTATATGCATACATCATGAACTGATAAATATAATTGCATTACATGTCTATATAAAAATGGACACAAATATAATCTTTAAATGGTCTTGTATATATTCTACAATATGCAATGATTTTCATACCATAAAGTTCTTGGTGTTTACTAAATTTGAGGCTGGATACAGCATCTAGAGTCTGTCTCTTCATCTCTTTTTAAAACAACGGTTACTTCTTAAATTTAAGCTTTGTTTCGAGTGTAATTGTGAGTGAATAAATTAATCATGTGCTGTAATAAAAAAAGAGAGAGGACAATAGGTCTCAAGGGAGACGTGAGTGCAAACGGACTGAAGAATTTAATACTTCACTTCGATATAATGATTTCCCCTTGAGCAAACGAGAGAGAGCAGGGGTGTGCCTTCACACCGCACAAATCATCAGGACCACCAGCTTCCCGGTTCTCAGACTGAAGTGTCATCCCCGATCCGAATACCAGAACATCATTCCAGAGTCCAAAAAGTATTTAATGTTGCAGACTCATCTGTGCTCCTGTTCTGTGTGCTGTGTACCAAATGGAGAGACTTAATTATTTAGCATTTATATGAGTGTGTGCATTTCTGTTTGTGTTTGAACTTATATCTTGCAAACACCTGCTGCTACCATGCATTTTGTAGACACAATCCCAAATGAGAGGGAAATTACATAGAATCCTCCTAGATTTTTCATTCTACTGTCTCTGGCTATCGTGGTGGTATTACATATAAAATATGTGTAATGAGTTCTATATGTTTTTATTGCCTGAAGTAAATAAGTCACAGAATAACTTAGATGACAGTTACGTTTTATTGTTTCGACATTGCTAGAGAGACAGCAATGGGGTGGAATCTTCTTTCACCAATGTCTGTCATGTCAGGGATAGTCTATATTGGCTCCATTTATAAAGGGATTTGGTAACTCGCTAGTGATGTCTGAGAACCATTTGGAACATAGAACATCTTCAATGCTGGGTTTTTAGTATTACAGGTAATTCAGTCAGGGCCAATAAGATCAAAAGTGTCATTGATTTTTTTCTGCAGTGTTACTTTTGGTGCTGGTATGTTAATTTGGGTGCTGGTAAATTATTGTTTTATGTTTTTGAGTGATCTATAGAATATATATCCCATGGAAGCTCAGTCCCCACAGGAGACAGTGGGGAAAAATCACTAGAACACACAGCTTCTTCAAAAATATAAGTCCCAAGGAGATATTGGACTCAACCAGGCATGTATATAAAATTACTTTCTACTGATGTCATAAAAATCAATCCCAAGGACCTTGAGGAGTTGGACAACAAACACATCATTACTTGACTCTAGGCAAAGTAACTTTAGCATGCTATTTTTCCTGGAAGATTATCTCCCAGGTTCCTGGTAGGAAGTTGTTGAATCTTCTGAATTGAACGTCACTGTGGAATTTCTTTTCTTGATGTATGATGTTGTGAAATGTAGAGAGGATATGCTGTCCACCAAAGAGACCTTGGTCTGCAGCTTATTTCCAGGAATTCTAAGGAGAGTAAGTTTGGAAAAGTAGTTCAAATCCTAGAGGTTTCAGTTACTTCCTTGTGGCACAGAGTGCTAACATTTGTTTCAGAGTTAGATAATGGGTATAAATTGCACACTTGTCATTAATGTGCATACCAGATATTGTAAGAATATCATGTCACTCCCTTTTTTACTAAGACTTATCTAATTTTTGAAAATAATATTGCAAGTCAGTAAATTTAATTATAGACAATGATGTCTGCAAAATGACCCAGATGTTGCTATTGTATTCTGACATCGGATCCAGTGACCCTATTTTATTAATTAATAATTAATAGCAATAATCAATATTAGTAATGTTTTGGTGATGCATATACTTCTAAATATAATATTTAGTTTCTCAACAAACAGTATTGAACAACTGAAAATAACAAAAATCTGGCTCAAAATATTTTGTATAGAAAAATTTAACATTGATTAAGTAAGCACTGTTTTATGAAATATAATTATTTTACAAACAGGTATTATCTTTACTTACCAGTCACTGAAGCCTAAGAGTTTTCCACAGTTGCCCGCATTTAGAAAGCTAAAACTTAGGCACAGGTTTCTTTGGCTACAAAGTCCATCTGTCGTGCAACACAATATGTCTGTAGCTGTGCAGGTGGAAGACAATGGACCAGTATGTCCCGTAGCTCTCTTCAATATTTTGTTTATGTGATTTTCATCACAGCATATTTCTGAATACCATGGAAACAATTGAAATATGTATAATTTTAATCAAACATGTCAAGAAAGGCATTCTCAAGTCTATCAAAATTGTGATTTATGAACTTTGATACATAGAAAGGAAATAGCAAATCGAAGACAGCTATATGTCAAGACTGGCCCCAGGTTTACAAGGATAGACAGAACACACATTGTTAAGAGGGCTTAGAGGGGAGAAGAGAGCAGAAGCAAGTGAAAAAAACAAAGGTGTTCTCCTAGGTCAGGCTTAAATCTTAAAGTTGCAATTACAGATTACTTACAATATGTGGAAGGAGGACCAGATGTACAACTCTTCCTTGCATTAGGGTCATTAAGTTACATGCATCACACTATTGTCAGCTTCCAGATTCTTTAGGTCTAACTCTCCCATATTTGTCTCTGCATTTCCCTCCTTCCCCAGGGCTGTATAATTAATTTGCTTTCTCTTTAAGCTCTGATATTTCTCATTTTCATTTCCCTCCCATAAAACCTCTCAATGCTTTCTATTCTCTTATCCCTGCTCAACATTTTAAAATCAATGTATAGTGTAACTTTCTCAAAATGCATTTTAACATTATCTCTATCCTCTAACTACCTTTTGTCTTACCTTCTCACTTCTTTCAGCTCCCTCGGTGTAAGCATCCTTGCACTGTGCACCTCCACCGTGGCCCAGCTTCTTTCCTAAGCCTCTACTTTGGGAAGCTTAATTCTACTCACTATCTCCCCTGTATCTTCAGCCTTTTCTTTCTACTTGACTTTCTCCTAGTTGTCTTTACCTGTATAATTCCTCTTTAGTCTAAAACTGGAGTGTCAGATTCATTTTAACTGGGGGCCACAACAGCCTCATGGTTGCCTTCAAAGGGCCAAATGTAATTTTAGGACTGTACAAATGTAACTACTCCTTAACTAGGGACAAGGAGCTCGGGACTACTGCTGGGTAGAAACAAGGTGCCAGGCCAGATAAAACAAGGTGGAGGGCTGGATTGAGCCGGTGGGACTTGTGTTTGCCCCCTGTGGTCTAAAATAAACATTTGTTCACTCTGTGCTATTTTCCTCTTCACCCAATATAACTTTTCCTTTGTAGTAATGTTTTCTGAAGTAACATTTACATTTGTTTTTAATTCTCTAGCTTCCCATTTCTCCTCAGCTTACTCTCGCTGATCAATAGAACTTTGGCTAAGGCTACTGATGCCATCCATGTCTGTTAAGCCAACACATAATTTTAAATATTATTTGACCTCTCAAAAATAATTGACCTGGCCACAGGTCAATTCCTTCTTTCTTGACCTACCCTTTGATACCATGGTTCTAACAGTCTTTAGGGCCTATTTATCCCCAATAGCTTTGCTAATTCCTTCCCCTAAATGGTGGATATCTGCATGGACCCAGTAGGGTGACTTTCTATTTTCCTATATTTTTTCTAATCATATTTTATTTACTGCAATTACTTCTACTAGTATCAAGTTTTAAATGCAAATGACCAGGCTGAAACATCTTTTCTCAAAACTAGAGTGGTTCTACAACTTTAAAACTGACATCTCTATGTCTTCTCCCATTGCAAGCATCTCAAATTCCATACATTTCTAACTGGATTGTTCTGTACTTCACACCAAATCTGCTTTTGCATCAGAGTTCCTGTTGCAGCTACTATAGCATCTATCTATCACCTTTCTCAGACCACACAACAGAGAGGCATTCTTGATTACTCTCTTTCTAACACAATAATATCCAATGCAATAACTAGGCCATCATCAAGATCTTCCCATTTCACAATTTAATAGGTCTTTCCTGAACGTGTCCACTGAGCTCAATCCCTAATGCCTCTATCATACGCACACCTACGTCTCTGTCTTGCTAATTCATTAATGTACTCTTGACTTCCTCCAATTTATTCTATCCACTGCATCCTAAACGATCATTTATTTCCACAGTGTATATATGGTGATCAATATATTTTATTGCTTTTCCGTGAACCTTTGGGTTAAGGCCTTCATAACTGCATTAATGGTCTTGGCTTTCTTCTTCAACACCTTTCACACTGTATCCCTACACTCTCACTCCTGCTTTTCTTCTCTGTTCTGAGAATGCCATTTTCTCAGCTTTTGAACATGTGCTTCTGTCTGAATAAAATCTCTCCTTCATAACCACCCCATTTACTTACCCAACAGACTCATGTATAGATATCACTTCAGTGCAACTTGCTTTGGGAAAACATACCTTTCTTCTGTCTAGGTTAGCTTCATAGTCCTTTTTACTGTCACATTCATTACATTTATTCACTTAAAATTATTTGTTAATTGTCTGTCATTCCCAAGAAGGCAGTATCCTTGTTATTCATCACCAAGTTCTTGGAACCTAGCATGATGCTTGGCATACAGTATTTACCCAGTTCCATTCAATTTAATTTATTTTTCTGTCATGAAAATTCCATATATATTTATGTGAACACTGAAATGTTATTTGTTTAAAAGAATAGAACATGTAACATATATAAGGTAATATGTGAATAGTAGCATGAATAATGTATAATGCATGCTGTGAGTTTACTTTGTAACCTGGCAAATGTTCTCTTTCTACACCATTGAAACAAATTAAATTATTTTTGTTGGGGGTTGAGAGGTGGTAATTCAGAACGTAGTTTATATCTCTTACTGTCATACAATCATGTAAACCACTGGGCTTTAAGTCACTTTTTGTCGCTGTTGAAGGGAATTTCAGATGCAGACAGATAACAAAGAGGAGTTATAAGGTTGCTCATGTACAAATTTTAAGATAAATATCTGTTGTGAAAAAATGGCAAGATAATGAGTCTCAGCCTGCAAAAAAATAAATAAATAAATAAAGTGATCCCTTTTTATTATGGGCTCTTGATTGAACCAGTGCATATAATTAACACAGGAAAAGTTTCTGTCTATAATATCCTCTTTAGATGTGCTTGATTATCTTCTGCTTTTAAGCAATCTGCAACCTATTCAGAATCCTTTTTAGAGATCTCGGATATGATTGTTTTAATTATAACTCTGAGCTACGTGTAAAAGCTCAGTTTCCTTTGCTGTAATTGTGGGGCATCTAATGACACATGGAGACACACACAACATTCATGAGTGGTTGTGCCTGCCAAGCAAAGATTTTTTTTCCTTCCACTTTTTCTAAAAAGACAATGCATAAGAAAAATCAGATTCAAAGTCAAAAGTTTTGGCTCTGCTTATTTTTGGCCATGGGGTTTTAAGCAATTTATTCACTTTAAGCCTCAGTCTCTTACCTGGTCCATAAAAAGTGTGTGTGACATTTCTGGATCATTTGCTTGAAGTTGAGAATAAAATTATATTATTAATGTACAAAGGTTTGAACAATGTTAAAAGAATTATATACATTAGAAATAATGCTTTAATTTAGTTGTTTCTCTTTGTTCTAAAATACCTTATTCATAGCTATTGTGTTGTAGACTTTTATAAATAGGGGCAGGTCCTGAAAGAATTTGTTCTTATTTACATTTCTGTTTATATCTAGATACACTTTTTCTAGTTAGAATTTTTACAACGAGCTTAACAATTTCCTAGCCAATTACTTACTTTTACTTACTGCTGTGGTTAAGCTTAAATCCAATATTCCATCAACTTCATTGAGTCATTCCTTTGTGTTCTTTTCCACACCTGCATTTCTCAGAATCTACTGTGGATTAAACTCACCTCCACAGCTTGCTAACATGCAGGTTTCTGGGTCCCAGCTCCAAAGTTCCTGATCAGGAAAGTGGACTCTTTATCTTATATTTTGTGTAGGTTCCGAGGTGCCATCTCTGCAGGTGCTGCAGTGGCATTGCATTGCAAACCATCTCTCTCGCAGGGCTTCTCAGATTTTAACGCTCATAGCGGCTGCTTGGATTCATCCTCAAAGACAATTATTTCATTGCTTTGAGGTATGCCTCAGCCTTTTTATTTTTTAAAAATAAAGAAGAGTAGAGTCCCTGTTCTAGAAGTACTGTTTTTCAAATCCTTTTGACAAATCTGTACCAAGTAGAATCAAAAAGCTAAAGCACTAGGAGTGCATATTTTTATCCATGGCCTCTGTGCTCTGTCATCTAACCGAATATTCAACCCTGAGACTGTCATCATTCAATAGAAGAAAAAAAAAAACTATTTGCATAGTGATTTGCATGTGTAGCAACCACACCGTTCCAAAAATAAAACATTACCATCTCCATTTCATACAGAGTTCTAGGAATTAGCCCTTAACATAAC
Organism: Phyllostomus discolor; assembly: GCF_004126475.2. Classification (NCBI taxonomy): domain Eukaryota; kingdom Metazoa; phylum Chordata; class Mammalia; order Chiroptera; family Phyllostomidae; genus Phyllostomus; species Phyllostomus discolor. The sequence continues at coordinate 15,737,375 of NC_040913.2, forward strand.
TTCCAGGACTATAGATTAGTTTCACTTCCTTTTGAGTTTTATCTAAATGGAAACATTTAGCATGTTCTCCTTTGTGTATGGCTTATTTAGCTAAAGATGTCTTTTGTGTGGGATATATACATCGTTTTACATAAAGCAGCAATTCATTCTTTTTCAATTGTTTGCTATATGTATGAATACATATACAAAATACCAGTTTTAATTATGTTCCATAGTAACTAATGGTCCATAATTAGTACATTTACAAAAATATGAGTAAATTGTCAAACAATTTAGAAACTGAATAAAATAATAAATAACCAAAGTAGATAGTAAATGATGGATCACCTGTATAATTACATGTTTATTATGCTCATACAGCCTCCACAAACCATTACAAAATCATCAGTAAATAAACACCCAAAACTTTGAAAATAATATGCATGAATAGAGGACTCATGTGCATGGACGATGGAGGAGGGATTGACTGTGGGAGTTGGGGTGTGCCCAGGGCAGTGGAGACCAATCAGGAAAAAGTCAGGACAACTGTAAATGAAAAACAATAAAAAGATTACAAAAAATTTAAAAAGAAAATGAAAAGTTAAAAAATAAATGAAATGAAATTATATTGAAATGTACAAAAATAAAAAAGGATCTGTTTTGCCTTTAATGCCATAAACCTCCACTTCCCAGTCTTAATACCAATGATTAGACACATCTGTTACATGATCTCTTTTAAGACCTATCATTTCAAGTATTTATACATTTAGACTAGATGTAGTTAGGGGGAAAAAGACATTAACTTAGTCCTAGGAATTGTCTGAAGCTGTTAATGATTCTGAATATAATGAAATGAGCACTGGATAAAGTTAACCAAACATAGGTAGCTAATAATAATTAACAGAGTTAATGGATACACTATTAAAATTTAGGTAGTACAATGTTTTGATTTGCTTTAATTGTACTAAAGAAGAAATGAAATGACAGTTATGCTAACACAGATAGATCAATTAACAGCCATGTACTCAATGGTTAGAAAGCTTCTGGTAAATGAGGCGGCTGTTGGTCCAGCCCGCACTACACCCCTTTTCCTCCTGTGAAGCAGCAATTGCTCATGACACTGAGCAGCTCAAGGGCTACGAGACACTCCTGAGAGATTATACATTGTGAACAACACATTGTGCACAGCATTATGGACTGTGTTCAGGTGTAAAGGTTAGCATTCTTGAAGTTTAAAAATTATGTTTGAAACCATGTTTTACAGAGAATTCATATCACACTCTATCTTAGTTACCATTAACAGCTGAATGGACTCTAATTGATGTGGCATTTTCTCCTTTTCTTTCTTTCTTTCTTTCTTTCTTTCTTTCTTTCTTTCTTTCTTTCTTTCTTTCTTTCTTTCTTTCTCTTCCTCTCTCTTTCCCTTCCTTCCTTCCTTCCTTCCTTCCTTCCTTCCTTCCTTCCTTCCTTCCCCCCTCTCTCTCTCTCTCTCTCTCTATTTTACTTTATTTTTATTAACACTATTACAGATGCCCCCATTCTCCCATTAACATTTATATCTATATTTACAGCATTTTTACACAATTACATTTAAGTGAGCAGCTGAGAGAATTATATACATATAGTTTTAGTATAGTATAGTTACTTTTAGTGTACAAAATATTAAAAATAATAAAACCTATCAATTTTATGTTATCAAAATTAATTTGGTGAGAAACACCAGGACTTATTTTATATTAAGTACTCACTTGATGTCAATAATTATAAAAACTTTATACAAATTATAAAGAATATATTTTGTTATTTTTTAAATTTTTATTTATTTATTTTTAGAGAGGGAAGGGAGGGAGATAGAGAGAGAGAGAGAAACATCAATGTGCAGTTGCTGGGGGTTATGGCCTGCAACCCAGGCATGTACCCCGACTGGGAATCGAACTGCAACACTTTGGTTCCCAGCCCGCGCTCAATCCACTGAGCTACGCCAGCCAGGGCTAATTTTGTGATGTTTTAAATTCTAGGAAATAATTTATTTATAAAATGTGAAACATTATATTTTACATTTAAAGGGTATTTAGACAGCATATACAAAGACATCTAGAATCTACAGAAATAGTGAGTCTGTGCTTCCAAATTATATTTGCAAAATAATATATTTCCTTTTGGAAAAGATGCGATGCCATTTTCCTTTCAGATTTGAAGATTTCATTCTGTATAACTCTACTATCACTTTCATTAATGAATGGCTTACACTACAATATCCATCCCTTTCCCAGAAGACTGTGGTAACAACATAGCCTATAACACTACCTCATCTGAAATCACTGGCTGTAATGTCACACCGTTGTGTGAATATGTTCCACCCATTGTGTTTCATGCTGTTTTGTGTGACTATGCTAGACTACTTCTTATTGTGCATTCCAACAACTTTGAAGGTAGTACATGACTTGAACACATTTATTCTTAACAATTAGGTAATTTAAATGCAAGTCAATTCATAGAGTGATTGCAAAATAGTTCTGTAAATAATTTTTAAATACCAAGTGTTGCAGCTTATGCTTTAATACTCTTGGCCCCATTTAGATGGTAAAGAGGCTCTTAGCAGTTTTTGCTTCATGTTCCTTACTTTTTCACGGGTGTGTTATAATCAGTTGATGGCATAGTGGAATTTATTCAAACTGACGTATGTTCTAATCTCATTACATGTCACCCTACTAACATACATTAACATTAATTATTAGCTTATTAAATATGTGGGCTTGGCAAAGTTTAATTGCTGTATAGTTCTGGCTTTTGTTGATTTCTTTTCAAGATAAGTTGTAGGTGTAATAAAAGAATAAGTTGATATCGTCAATAAGCAGAACGTCGTTTCTAATGTATGCTCAGTAAATGGTTTCTAAAACCATTTCCTTATTTTCAAGGCAAAAAATTAGTCTTATCCTTTTGTTACTTTCCTTTGATATCTCTCCCTTTAGTTCTTTCACTGTTAGTTTTAAAATATTAACCGCATGATGCTGAATCATATTTCTATGTTAAGGCATTAAAGACATAGTTTAGCAAATAAAAATAAGTAACTGCAAATCAAAAAGAAAAATTTTTATTTTCATGTCCAATTTAACTTGGGTATAATGCAAGTACAGAAAATAAGATGCTTTGTTTGAATTTTCTACTGAGAAATATTTAATGCAGCAATTTATATGAGTAATATACATTTCTGGCCAGAGTTTCTACATTGACAAAATTTTATTGTGTTTTCAGCTGCATTTGAATGTGTGTGAAGAAAAATTAAATTTTGAGTAAGCCATAAACACAATTGCTTTTCAATAAGCATTATATTTAACCACAGCACATCTATGTTGTTATATCATCGGCATATAAACTTAATGGTTTTATTTTGCAAAAAGCAATTTTAATGTACCATTTCATTAAAACAAAGCAGCTTAGGCTATAGAATCAAGCAGGCTAGGCTCTTTTATTCATAGAATTTTCCACTTCAGAATTAATATTAACACACTGAAGTATATATGCACATTAGAATGTAAAATTAGAATATATAACAAAAATACTAACATATTGAACCTGGTCCACTTTGCTTTTTGATGTTTTAGTCTCTTTCTTGATGGCTATTTTATACGTGACTTCTGAAGGTGAGTTGTTCAGTAGTTCTGGTTTAAGAATTAAGGGACTCCATATTTCAAGTATCATACCCACTATAAAAAATATATTTGAAAACTATGATTTCGTGCCTTGCTAATTATCTGAAATATGTTACTTTATATTCTATTTTAAGGGTATTTTAAGTGTCTGAACATAATTAATTTCAGGATGTGTGCTCCTATTAAATTTAGATGACCTAGTGTTTGGTCAAATATATTTTTTCTTTCATGCAGATTTCTGAGCTTCTAACACCTTCTTAATGTATCTAAGGAAATTTTTAAAATGTAACTCACATAGAATATTCAGTCTTATAATTTTTAAAAATATTTTATTTATTTATTTTTGGAGAGCGGGGAAGAGAAGGAGAAAGAGAGGGAGAGAAACTCGATGTGCGAGAGAAGCCACTATCTTGCACACGCCCCACCTGGGGACACAGACTGCAACGCAGGCACAGACCCTGACCGGGAATCGAACCAGAGGCCTTTTGCTTTGAGGGACAACACTCAACCAACTGAGCCATGCCAATTAGGGCAATATTCAAGTCTTTTAAAGTGTCCAATTAATTTGGTTTTACTAATGTTTTACAACAGTTACTATTACTAATTCTAGATAATTACCACGACCCCCAAAAGATACTTGGACTCATTGGCAGGCCCTTCCAAATACTTCCCCCCAATTCCTGGCAAACATTCATCTAGTTTGTGTCTTTACTGATTTGCCTGTTCTGGGCATTTCTTATGCAGGGAATCATGACATGTAGCTTTTTATCTGATTTCTTTCATTTAGCCACATGTTTTCAAGATTTATCCAAAACCCACTTTATATGGTAAGAACTTAAATTTTGCAACATAATTCTTACCGGTTCAAGTAATCTTTTGCACTGTTTCACTTTTTGAAAAGTTGTTTGCTGTTGTATTTTTTTTATTTTTTATTTGTCTTTGTTTTTGTTTTGCAATGCTGCATTTTTTTTTCAAAGGCAGAAGGACAAATGTAAGCCATGTGCCTTCTGAATGAAGTGACTTGGAGTTCTCATCCATCACTTTATCTCTCTCCTTGATTCACTAGCTATTTGTGTGATCTGTGAAATAAAAGTGATGTCTGGACCTTGCCTGTCACAGTTGCCTGCCAGCATCCATTCTGGGCTGCATAAAAACTACATAAGATCCTTTTTATCATGTGCTGGAAGGTTGGCAGTGCAGGTAAAATCTTTCTCTGTTAGGTAATTCATTGTTCTTACCTTAGAACACAATTTTAAAAGGCCCAAGAAAAATGGAAAATTATCTTAATGCAGATCTAACATTTTAAACCACAAGAAAAGTAGTGAGCTGCCTTCAGCTCCTTCAGAAATTTAATAGATAAATCAATTTCTAAACATTATGTAAATTACAAAATGCATCAAAGATAAATCAATGAGTGATGTAGGTGCTTGAATATCTCTCCAAAGTCATAAGTAGCCATATTTTAGAATACACAGCTGATTTTCAGGACTCTAATTTGTGATGTTTTTAAATTGTGCAAGCCAGTACTGACGACAGTCAAGAACAGATATGCAGAAAAAAAAAAATCACATGCTGAAATAATTGTGCAGTTGTATTGGTAAGCAAGTTCATACTGGTCTTTTAAAAATTGATCACTATGGTTGAGAAGATAAAACTATGAAGACATTTAAATGAAAATTTCTTAAAGACTCAAAACAAATTGTAGAAATTGTGCTATTCAATGTTTTTTTAAAAATGTTTTATTGTGGTAAAATACACATAACATAAAATTTAACATTGTGGCCATTTTTAAGTGTACAGTTCAGTGGTATGAAGTACATTCACACTGCTGGACAACCATCAGTGAAATTCACCTCCAGAAATCTTTTCATCCTGAAGTACAGAAACCGTATATACATTAAACAATAACTTCTCATGTACCCAGCTCCTGGCAAGTACCATTCTACTTTCTGTCCCTATGAGTATTATTATTCTAGGTACTTCATATAACTGGAATAATGCATTGTTTGGATCATTATCCTGAGCATAATGAGTCTCCTTCTTTTTCTCTTCTTCCTCTTCTTCTTTCCCCCGCTTTCAGCTGCTTTATGTGTCTTGATTGGAGTATTTACTCCATTTACATTTAATGTCATTATTTATAGGGAGTAATTATTGCCATGCCATTGCTTTCTGATTATTTTTATAGTTATTCTCTGTTCTTTTCTCTTGCTGTTTTCTTTTATGTTGATGACTTCCCATAGTGATATGGTGGTATTCCGTTTTCTTTATTCCTTGCATATTTCTTCTAAATTTTGGTTAGTGTTTACCATGTGCTTCATATAGACTAAGCCATGTTAACAGTAGCTTGCTTTAATAATTTGTATGTTCAGGGAAGGTCACAATAATATTTAAGAAACTTAACAGTGAGAGTGATATCTGTGTGTATATAAATCTCTTTCCTTTAAATATAATCACTCTTTATAGTCCTTAGATGTTAATATGTTAGAATGTATAGGTTTTTTAAACTTTCTTAAAAACCACATGGAATAAAATACTTTAAAAACTGCTGATAGTAGATTTTTAGGAAAACCACATTTTTGTAGAATTCTTATTTTGATCTTTTAATTAATACTTCAGTTTCAGTTGTCACATCCCCTCAGTCTCTAAGAGTAGAAATCTCAGTCACCATTTTCCTTTATCCCTCAACAAAAAGAATATAAAGAGTATAATAACTTATTTTATTATATTTCCTTATTCCCACCCCACTACATTGAGCAAGATTTATAACCCCTTGCCTAATAGTTGTCTAAGTGTTCACCCAAAATCCAGTTTCTTACTTTATTTATGTATTATTAATAACTGGGTAATTATTGTCTTAATATGCAGTTTATGTAAAAATACTATTTTCACAGCTATTTAGTGAGTGTAGTGAACAGGCTGACAGTGACCAGAGGGGAGAGGGGAAGGAATTTCAGGGGAAAAGGGGAAGGGTTTACAGGAATAAGTATAAAAGACACGTGGACAAAAACTAGTGGGTTCTGGAAATGGGAGGGAGGTAGAGAGGGCTGGGGGGGTGGGCTGGGATGGGAGTAAAAGTCAGAAAACTGTACCTGAACAACAATTAAAAAAAAGAAACTTCTTAATTTATAGACAAGGCCTTCTGAAAAATGTCACTGCAACTTTCCATATTTCTTTCTTATCTATATTCACAAGCCTGCCTTATATTAGCCAAATACCATTTGCCATTCTCTAAAATGGTAGACATATGGCACCTCTCAAAATGTGTGACTTTTTCTAAAACTTTCATTTTTCCCCTTTTTCCTACCAATTCAAAACCTATTATGTTTTAAAGTTATAACCAAATCTTTCAATCAAAATTTCTTCTAACTCTTTACCCAAATGAATAATTTCATCTTCTTACTATTAAATTATTTGTACAGGTAGTACAATGATTTAGTCTGCTTTCTGTTAAATTACACACTAGCTTCCCATTTGATTGACAGCACTGCTAATACAAGGATTATATCTAACCCCTGTTCTTTTTCCTTCTATGTTCCCCTTCACGATGAGAAATATATATTTATCCTTACATAATTCGAATGTCAAGCAGATTCAGCATATCTTTCATAATGCCATTTAATTTTCTTGCTACTTCACACAATAGAAATTTATTGACAGCTGTCAAATATATAATTTACTGAATTCTGAAGTCTTTGTAATAGAATAAATGATGTAATACTAGGACAGTAACTACAAATTCTCAGAATCCTGCTGATACTGATTATATTTTATATCATAAAATATGGCCAGTAACAGTATAAATTTGGACCATGAAGAATTGAAAGACTAGTCCCTGGCTGGTGTAGCTCAGTGGATTGAGTGCGGGCTGTGAACCAAAGTGTCGCAGGTTCGATTCCCAGTAAAGGTACATGCCTGGGTTGCAGGCCATGACCCCCAGCAACCGCACGTTGATGTCTCTCTCTCTCTCTCTCTATATCCCTCCCTTCCCTCTCTAAAAATAAATAAATAAAATCTTTAAAAAAGAATTGAAAGAATATAAAATGTCTTTAGACAATTTCTCTTTTGTTAAGCTTTGGGAGAAATGAAACTATTTATGTCTTCATAAATAATGCTGAAAAATATATGTCATTGTTTCTATATCTTATTATTTCTATGTTAAAGTGTACACACCTATATGATGTATACATTTATAAAAGAACAAAAATGCCACTTTCTAACATTCCCTGGGAATGGTGTAAATTGAGTACACTGCTGATACAGTCAAATGTATACCATAAATAACGTTTTGTCCAACACACATGCAGTCATATATAGTGTGTAATAAAAGCACAGCTGTGGGTAAAAGGAGGTTTACAGTTTGTGTGAAGAAATAGTTTATTCTTATATTTTATTAATTATTATATTATATTTATTTGTATTATGACTGTAAATCTACCTTTTCAACTTGAAACCACCCCTGTTTGAAGGCCTTGAAGAGATTTCTATAAATGCCTTTGCAAAAGAACAGAAAACTCTAATATTATAAGCCTCTACTATTTTCATCTTTATATTGGTTTATAGGAATAGTAACATGCTGAGAATCTAAATCGCTTGAATTTTCAAAGTATCATAAAATCTTTTTTTTAAGGTTTCATTTATTTATTTTTAAAGAGGGAAGGGAGGGAGAAAGAGAGAGAAACATCAATGCGTGGTTGCTAGGGGCCATGGCCTGCAACCCAGGTATGTGGCCTGACTGGGAATTGAACTTGCGACACTTTGGTTCAAAGCCCGTGCTCAATTTACTGAGCTACACCAGCCAGGGCATAAAATCTTAAAGACTGGAAAAACAATTGGCCAACTCAAAGATTTAACTTACCTATTTATTAATATATTTGGAATTATTTTTCCTAAGCATTAATATAAATGAACAACTAATAAACCAAACAAAAGAATCAGGTGATTGTAAAAATCATCATCAAACAGATAAACTGCTTTTAGAACTAAAAGAGCAAATAATAATAATTCCTTTGTATGTTATTCAACAAATGAGTTTAACCATGAGACGTTTTTATTAATTAATTTATTTTTATAGCCCACATAGAAAGCATTTCAGTTCAGCAACATTTTATTAATTTCAATATTCTAAAACTTGATTTCGTATTTAAATTCTTTTTTCTTTTTATTGAAAATATTGTTGTGACATGGATAAATAAAACTGTATAGATTTCAGTTGTACACTTCTATAATACATCATCTGTATGTTGTTGTGTGTTCACCACCCCAAGATGGTATATTGTACTGTCTTCTGCTTCCACCACACTTCTCTCTCTGCTAATCACCAAACTGTTGTCTGTCTCCTATGTCTATGAGGTGTTTTTTTATTATTTCTTTTTTGCTTAATCCCTTAACCTTCATGTAATATGTACAATACACAATGACTAATGATACTATAGTATTAATTAATATTAAAAGACCTTTAAATGATCACATAACTTGCTGGGATGATTTTTATTAGACCAGCACTATCTTGAGTACCCATGACATGCCATGTATCCCATTATCTGTAATTTTAACAACACTGCTGCTTATTAGTGCTAATCGAGGAACATTATAAGGTTCTGAAAAATTGTCCTCAGCTAAACAGCTATTGTGTGGCTGAGCTAGGATGCTCACCTAGGCTGGCTGATTCCAAAGCTGGGTGAATCCTAGATGTTTGAAAAGAATCTTTTGTAAGGTAGCTCAGTGTCTTCCAAAGTCTGTTGCCTTAGATTCAGAAAGAAGACTTAAAAATAGAACTTCCTGGACTTACCCTCAACATAATGAATCAGTGATTCAGTATTATGGATTTTTAAAGTATCTTCAAGTGACTTTGATGGGCAGGATATGAAAACCCACGAAAAGATGGCAACCGGGTATTGTTATACCCGGTTGCCACTGAAGACCCCCGGATCAGAAGGAAAGCTTCTATTTTTTTTTTCTGCCCTGCCATTTCAAATTTTTAGGCAAGGAACATAATATTTAATTTATTGCTATGTGCCGCCTGCCTTCCTTTCAACTCCATTTGTTTTCTGGCATAACTCCTGCAACTTACTGGTGATAGGGTGCCGCAAGCATGAGAAAAAAAAAAATGCTAGGCAACCACTCCAAAACCACTAGCAGCGCGGAACCGCTGCAGCGCCGGCTTTCTCAGTTACCTGTTGACCTGGTGCCTTAGAAACACACAGCCCCGCCCGCTATTTGTCATTCAAGGGGTGTCTTCCGTGCTCCTGTCTCTGTCATCACGTGCGAACAGTCATCCTCATTACGCTCCCTTAGACAACAGGACTGTGTTTCCGTTTCCTCTAAATTCCCAACGTATATTTTAGTTCAAATTTAATTTTTTTTAATTTATTACACTCTCTCCTCCCCTTTCCTCCGGCAATCACCGCCCTGTTTTAATGACGTTTTCCCCATAGAGCTCAGGTATCAATCCCCGAAGGCTCAGTCAGAGGTGATCTAAATGACCACACTCTTTGGCACTCACCTTGTTTCCTGACCCTAGGGAGTTTTACCAGCTCGTACTCTATCTACCCAGAGGTGGACTTGATACCTTCTGTACATCACCAAAACAACTTCTCAACTCGGCTTCAAAGAATGTCTGAGAATGACACAATATTGTGGAGATCACAATATAAAGTAAGTTTTAGACTGTATCTGCATATATGCATATGCATAGAGCTCATAACTTACCCTATAGTGTACTGTTATATATACAGCCACATTTATTAAACATTTGAATATTTAATTTATCTTTCACTTATTTCTCACTTATTTTCCACCAAAATAAGTATGAAGTGGTTCCAAATTATCAACATTTTATGGAGGAAGACATTAGGACACAGAAGGTAGGCAACTGCCCAAGATAAAAAAGCTAACAAGTGAAAAAGCTCAGTTAAGAATCTAGGCATTTTTTACTTCAGAGCTAATATGCTTTATGGTAGAAATAATCACATTGTTTGTCTCTGTCTCTGCTTTTTGTCTCTCTCCGTATTATATATATATATATACATATAGTCACATATACTTACCTATTTAATTTAAATATGAATCAATAAGCCCAAAATCTCAAGGGAAGATTCATTATTATTCAAGTTGTTGAAATATATTAGCCCAAGGCTATCTTGTCACTTTGGAAGACTTCTCCGAAAAGGTCACGCTGAGTAGAAAGTTTAGTCATTCTGTTAAATCAATTAGTCATGTATGTGTAGTATATCCACTCAGTGTTTGGTACTATACTTGTTTGCTTGTGACAATAGAGAAATAGAGCAGAAAAATAAAACCTTATGGTGACTCTAAAGAGTTTTCTACCTGACTGGATGGGCACAGTTTGCACATTATTAGTTAGATGGGAATACAGTAGTGAAATGTGCTGTGCTGGGCATCATCTTAAAGAAAAGGGAGATTACTTCTGAGCCAGTGCCATCAATGAACAGACGCTGCTTGAATTGAAAATTTTAAGGATAGTTGCACCTTTAAAACCAGAGAAATAGAATACAATATTCTGGAAGAGAAGAAACGGTAGATAATTATAAATGTAACAACATTTAAATATAGACTGGCATATGGGGAAACAGATAAATGGATCTGTTGTTAATTTCTAGTCAGTGGTCAGTAGTATGGAATGCTTTTTATCCCAGAGATACGACTATTGAGAAATATTACTGAATGACAATTGGGAAGGGTCTTAAACAGCCCATTTTTTTTCCGCTGCTGCTGAAAGTTGGACTTTTACTTCCTTCCCTAATGGTACTGTAAATCTCTTTTAAGACAGAAATTATATGTTACTTTAACTTTTTATCCATAATAAAGCTTGCAAATGGACAATGTAACCAGGATGGAAGGGAGAATCTCAGTTACAAATTCAATCCATGTCTACATAATGGCAAAGAAATAGCTTGGGAGAGAATGAAGGGTATACTGTAGACATAAATGTATCATTTCCCATTCTCAGTACACAAGGTTTGAAATGTTTTTGAGGATGAAGTTATACTCCAGTTGTGGATATTTTTCTTCTAGCAGATTCTGATTATTATTCTTAACTATCTCACAGTAGGAGCCCAGGCATAATTCGGCTGAAATTTTAAGGAAAAAATAGAAACAAATTTCCAGCTTCTGCTTTTTTAACTGCACACAGAGCAGGCATTTAGAGTAACTGAAGTTTTCACGCATCACCTAAATAAATGACATTACAGAGACTCAGTCTTACTGTTTGTTGGATCAAAACTTGTCTGTTCCACATACACTGTAGAGTGATTAAAAAACAGATCAAATCAGTGTATAAAGACATACTCTAACAGAATAATTAAGGATCTCACTGCTCAACATTTGATAATCTTGAGTGACAAAGGTGACGTTTGTAAGCACCACAGCTTAATCTTCAAAATGGATTACTACAATGTTCTATACTTCACATAAAGATCTACCCTTATGTCAATAATAAATACTGTCAAGGTTGATTCATGTGTTTGTTATTCCTTAGACCTCAGCTGTCAAAATTACAGTGATTAAAGATATTTTTATGAAAACATATAAAATATTTAGAGGTGAGAGATGAAAAACACAGTTGTGTTGTTCACTCATCCACAAAGCAACAGGAGTATAGACTGTTTTAAATACCAATAAAACTTAGAGGAAAAAGTAACAAAAAGCAAACAAACAATACTTCCCATACTCCTTATCTAACAGAAACTTTTTTCACTTAAAGTACAGTAAGTTATAAAAATAACTAACTTCCATAGAATAAATCACATATAGTGTAGTAAATCTACGCCTTGAAAAGCAACACAAGTATGGTATGAAAGACATAATGCATTCACTTCACTCAAATAATTCTCACGGCAAATATTTATTGCACACATTTTGTTGCAACCCTTGAGCTTGGTGCGGGGAGTAGAGAAACGAAGATGAGAACATTGTTGTGGAGCCAGCAGCACGTTGTGGGAAACAACTCCGTGACCATTATGAAATGATGGTCAGCCACTGTTAAATAAATTAAAAAGGTAACTTACTCCAACATTTTTGGCAGTGTGTGGGATTTTGAAGTGAGAGAAAGTTGGTAGGCGTAGTTGGGAAGACACCCTGGAGAAGTGATTAATAAACCAAGCAGAACAGAGTCAGTCACTCACAACTACGTGACATAGGAAGGACATTCTGGACAAAGAGGGTGCCGTTGGCACTAATGTGAATGAATATAAGCATTGTGTGTTCAGGGAAACATAATTATTGAAGTATTTTTACAATAACAATTTCAATGACAGAGTAAGATCAGAGGTTGGAGTGATAAAAAGCAAAGAAAAACATAAAATATAAAAATATATCCAAAGTATACAAGACATGTAAACTTTATTATTTAAAAGGCAATTATTATGTTTTTTCAACTGGCTTGACACTAACCACTTGGAGTCAGCATAAACCCTGTAGTTTAAACCCTTGTGGAGAGCTTTCTTGTGGAAGCTCTCATCGCAAATCTCAATATGTGAGTGGGTGGGGGTGACGCAAGCATTTCCTAATTCTAACCAATGGGCTACACATGTGAGTATTCTTGTGACCAATCCCATCAGGTTTGCTATTGCAATTTGCTCGAATGCTTTACAGAACACGGAAAAGTGCTTCACTTTTCGTTTCAGGTATATTACACAAGATCACACATCGTATATTCTTGGAGGGACGCAAAGCCTCTGTCATGGAGTGCCACTCTCCTGGAATGTCAGTGCGCTCACTGACCATTGAGGTCCACTAGGTTTGAATGTACAGAGTATTGGAATTTCATTACATTAACACATTTGACTAAGCTATTGGCCATGCCTTTGAACTGAAGCTCCAGCACCTTCCCATTTCTGGAATTTGGGCTCGTTCAAAGTCTCAACCCACCAATCACATATTCATTCTTTTGGGTGAACAGTCTCCATCCTGAAGCTACCAATGGGTTTTCCACTAATGACCTTTCAAAGAACTTTCAACATTTATCAAACCTTCACTAACACCATTTTATCTATACTCCTTTCTTCTTCCTCAGATTACTTTGAAGGAAATCCTAGACATCATCACGCTTTATTCGTAAATATTTTGAAAGATTTTCAATTTTGATTTGGCTTTACTCTTAACCACTTTAAAAACTGAAGAATAAATATAAGATTGAAATAAAACTATATAATAGGAAACAAGATCCTATTCTACACAGTATTTTTAAAAAGATATCTAAAATCTGCATATATATTTAGATAAAAATAGCATTCCTAGATTTGGGGCAATGTGTAGTTTTTAGAATGTGAATACACTACACTCTTTTCACCAGTATGTGAGTTACAACAATCAAAGTAGTTTTGCAATGTTTATCACATATTTTAGAATGAAAAATCGGATAGCAAAGTAACATCATGTTATCTTCTCCAGAAACATTACCATCATTAGTACAAATTGTAGAATAGCTTCTAACAATGAAGCCATTCCACATTAAACTTCCTATGTTTTCAATTACAAACTATCTTTGTGCTTAAATTTGAGATGCAATGTAGACACCATTCCATCTTGCAAGTAGAAGTTTTCATGTAATTTCACTGATATTCCCAGTGTGTGATTGGTGAAATGTGGCCACACAGCATCTGCTATTACCAGTTAGGGTGCATTAAATGGTACATTGGAATCTACTTGTACTAGCTAATAAGAATATATCTTTCTTATCTCTTTTCAAATCTGTTAAATGACATAATGGTTGTAACTTTCATTCTGCCACAGCGAGAATATTTACATTAAGAAATTGGCAAATGCTACAAATCAGAGGTGGCTTTTTTTAGAGTGAGTTTACAAGGACACCACTTGGTATCTTCCTCTTTTTGATCAATTTTGACCCTGAGACTATTTTCACCAATAGACTATTTTCACCAATAGTTTTGGCAGAAATAATGCTATGCCACTTTCCTAACCTAGTTCTTCAGAGATTGGCCTTTACTTTTTGCTTCCTAAAATATTTTCTCTTGGAAAAATGCCCAAGCAATCCATGAAGAGGCCCATATGAACAGGAATTCAGACTCTCAGCTAATACCTGGCATTAACTTGGCAGCCGCCTTTGGACGGATTGTCACAGCATCCTTAAAATGGCCTCTGTAGGCCATAACTTCTGGAGGAGGGTCATGTTCTAATCTTTCCTATAATTCAAGGTGCACCTCCAGCTCAGGGATGTAGGTCACCTGGCTGAGTCTATACGTGGCCGTGGCAAGGAATGAGGTGAGAGCTACAAGAGCTGTTGATCAAACTCAGCTTTTATTAAATGTATGTTCACCTGAGACAGAATATCAACATTATGTTAATACCCTATCTTCTATAATATCACACAGAGTTTGCACACAACAATCAATGGTGGCCTAATGAACCCGGTTCCCAGAGTCTCAGTCCAGAGTCCAGGATACAGCCTCAATGAGAGCAGGTGCCTCGGGCATTCCAAAGCCCAATGGGGCAGAGCCTGCGGAGGTACGTGGCCCGGAGTAGTGTGGAGGAGTATCTCATGCTGGGAGATTTGTTGTCTTGGTGGTGGCTCTGAAGTCTACGTCAGTTATACCCAAAGTCTTGACACCTGATGGAGCTGGGAAATTGTGTGGTTCAGGGTCAAGAACCCCCAGTGCTCTATTAGCAGGTATGCCCTCTCTGGTGCCACTATCTGTGTGCCTCTATCTTGGGTGAGCCACCTGGCAGGCATTTGGCAGGGAGCCTGGTGTAACCTAAGTAGTTTCCTTCTTGAATCAAAGTGTCATGGCTAAGTCAAGGCCATCTTGGTTGACATGAGTGATGCCATTTTGTTTTATGTATTTTATCCTATTTTGACTCGACCAGTGCTATTTTATTGGTCCTGCTGTCCACATTCCTTCAGCTATAATTGATCCATTCCAAACAACAACACACAGAACAGAGATGAGCACCCCTATCAAGCCAAGCTCAAATTGTAGATTTGTGAGCAAGACAAATTATTGTTTCGGTTTTAAGCCACTACATTTTGGGGTGGTGTATAAAGATACAATAGATAACAGGAACACAAAAGTGTAGTGTGAAAATAGCCAAACTGCAACCGGAACTCAGGGTTACTAAGTTTCCAACAACCCACACCAAAAGTAATGGCTCATTCATATACATATATTCTCATACATACAAATATTCTCATATATATGTTCTCATATATATATATTCTCATATATATGCATTTCTCTACTATAGCACTGTACATGAATTAGTATTTTATTTCTATAAAAGCATATCCATACAGCTAATAATTTTCTAATTTCCAATCTTACCTTTTTTCTTTCATCATTCATATTAAGTTTTAATTTAGTACATGGCTGCACAGACAAAATCAGTTTCCATCCCTTTGTAGATAGATGTGATTATGTAATTAAATCTTCGCCAGTCATTTTAAGGATAGATCTATCCCTTGAAAAGCCTAGGCAAAAGCTACAAGAGTTGTTGCTTTTTTTTTTCTCTTTCCATGGTCTGGGACTTGGAACTGGTGCTGGTGAACCAAATTTGACTATGTGCATAATGACCACAGGTGAGGGAGAGAAGATACCTGATCCTGGGAAGATCGAAGGGAGCAAAGCCATCTACCTGCACTAAATTACCAGCCTATCTCATTGGTACATGAGTGAGAAACATCTAGATGACACCCTAGCAACCTAGTCTACATATCCTAACTAGTACACCAATCTGGTAGGTTCTAAACTTTCTGACAGTAGAAATTGTACTCAATTGAGAAATTGTACTCAATTTCTATTGTACTGAGAAACGACTGCCTTTTCCTCTATATATCTTATACCTAGCACAGGGCCTTATAAATACGAGGTGTTCCAAATATCTTTGTTAAATTACATTGTACTAAACTGAAGAATAATGCTGTTTCAAAACAAAATCTAATGTAAGCTTTTGTTCATCAAGTTGATTTTATCTCATCAGCATTAGCTTAACTTAGTTATTCATTAAAATAATTAAATCATTATTTGTCATTTGCAAAACATTTAGATTGTTATTGCTTATAGTAAAAATCACTATATTCCAGAATTAGAGCATATATGTGGAAAGGAAATCCTGGTTAAGAGGATAAAAAGTGCAGAGAAGAAAGAACTCATGAAGTAGCTATGCTTCTTTGATAGTAATGCTATGTGCATAAAGGAACCTCTTTAAAATTATCCATAAAGCAAATGGTATTTCAATAGTAAATATCACAAAGGCCAAAGGAAATTTAAATTTAATTCAGAATTATTTTATAAAGGTCAGTGAGAAGAGGATAGGGGAAGAAAAGAACATCAGATGATAAATATTTTCAATAATGTCCTCATCAGAAAGGTCAATCAAAGTTATTTCCCTACTGTTTTCAAAAATGATAAAAATTTTCAATTAAGAATTGCTGGAAGGAACACATTGCCCTCGGTGAGTTTTTTTTCTCTGAGAAACTCCAAACCATTTTATATCAATTCATCACTTCATACAAGAACCAGGACTTAACCAAACAAACAAACAGCAAAAGCTAAAATTTCTCTCTAAGTCCTCTGGACTAGGTAATATCTCTCATCTCATGAGGCTTCTGTCATTTGATAACTAGAGAGGTGGAAGTTCTACTGAAAACCGAATCTATGCATTTTTGTTATTAAATGTAATTCTGAGTTACCGGGCTCCCAGAGGTTCTGTAATAGCTAGGGGGAAATGCTCAATTCTAACAAAGTATTCCATAGAGATTCATTTGGACCATGGACATCATGGGCTTGCATAAAACCCCTAAATAAATAAAAAAAACATTACCATGGAATGAAAACATTCTTTTTTTGCTTTTGGTTCTCCTATCCTCTGGCCAAAATATAAATAGTCAACAACTTCAATGTGGCTACTTGAAGGATTCCCCAGTACATCTGATTTCTGACCCATAGGAGACACAATTGCCTGCAGGGAGGTGGGGGGGAGTTCTTTGCATAACAGGGGGTGAATATAGGCTGATTCAGTGGGAATTTGGATGATTTGAACATGTCTGAGTGAGATGGAAGAAAGGTTACGGGGTGTCACTTTGCAGGAGTGAACAAATGAAATGCTCATCGTTAGAGATAGTGGAGTCAGAACAAAAGAGACTATTTTGAGAAAAATATCACAGAGGTGGACAGAATGACAATAGTATGTAATACAATGGAATTGCATTTACAAGGAAGCAGTATTGCTTTCTTCATACTTTTGTAGAGGACAACATGATGCTTTCAACGTGTAGAAATACAAATTTTAGAGGGTTTTTGCATCTTCAAGATGAGCAGTCAGAAAAATCAGTTCTTTGCCACGTGATAGCAATGGTTTCATCTGGACATCAGAAATCTCAAAAATAAATTAACTTAGGAACCAGATTAGAGAAAATGCAATGTGCTAAACAATAAAAACTAATAATATTATGTCAGTTCATTTGAGACATCCAATGGGACCTTCTAAATATCACATGAATGTAGGTGGAAAAAGAAAACCAGGTCTGATTATTTAAAAATCTATGAAATTAATACATGAGATAATTTCTTGTTATTAGAAATGCTAAAAGAGTCCTATTAAATAAGAGAAATGGAAACTACTATGTACCATTGAAATGATTATAAATAAAGTCTTACAAATTTATAGAAAATATTTGATCATGTCTATAAAAAACTTAGAAATATTCATACAGTAATTCCAGTGAAGAAAATTTATTTTAGGGGAATATTTACAGAACATATATTTATTTACAAAAGTATTAATAAAAAGCATTTACAACAAATAACCTAATGTAATATGTTAATAAAAAGTGGCACATTTATACATAGAATATACATAATCATTGTGAATTATAAATTATTTCACATGGTATTTATTGGTGTGGAAAATACACAGTATTACAAAGGCCATTAAATTTTTTGGAACAGAGGTAATGTTATTGATCTTACTTTCTGAAAAAAAAACAAATAAATCAAAATTCTCATACCTAACTTTGAGCAGATTGATGTTATTGGAACACCTAACATTGATTTTTGAGCCCCAAAAGTAGATGCTTGGCAAGTTAAAATAACAAGGTTCTTTTGAGTTAATAAATAATCATAAAGGAATGAATTAATACTTGGGTCTTGATTACCATAGAAAATGCCTTGTTATCACAAAAGCAAGTCTTAGGATGGAAATATTCTTAAACTAAACACTGTAACATTGTAGACATACTTTTGGGAAGAGGTGTGTGTGTGTATGTGTACGTGAATGGATACTTAAATATTTTTCATTGGAAACAACGGATTTTGCAGAGTCAAATATAATGGTTTAGAATAACACTGGGTAGAGCAAACTCCTTTTTGGTTCAGGAAGATAAAGCTCTATTGGCAATATGTAAAGGTCATAACAACATCTAGGGGAGAACATCACATGAACATCACCTTTTCGCAATAATACTGTTGTGTGGTAGTAAAAGCAGCCATGGAACACAGAATGAAGCCTGACTTATGGATGATCAGATCTTCAAGTTTACCAGCTGGACCAGTAAAGCCACCGACTCGTTGGACTCAGTAAGTACTAGGATTTTGATTTTACATTTTTTTTAACTTGCCAGTGGAGTGAATCCTGTACAAGAAGAATATTCTCCACAATAGGCATAAGGGAAGAATAGAAATATGACACTAAAACGTTGTATTTTTAGACAGGCTACAAACACACAAAAATGACACAGTCATATTTGTATTATAGTACTTTATGTTGATTCTCTAGAGAATGGGTATAATGAAACAATTCCAAAATCAGGAGAACCACTTAGGATATTTCCACAATAATTATACCAAATTATAGAGAGGAATGCTTTGACCTTGAGCAGTTAAAATAGAAATGAAAGTGAAGGAACATTAGGAATAGATAATTCATTAAATATAAGTGAAAGATGATTCAAAATGTCAATCAGTTTCTTAGGTTTGGAAGGTAAATAGACAGCAATGGTACAAACTAAAAAAATGCAGAATTCTTTAAGCATAGACACAATTGATTCAGTTTTGGAATTTGGTCAATTTGATATGCTTGTAGAATATCGAAGTAGAGAGGTGGAAAAATGGAAACAAATGATTAGAAGATATGAAAATTTCAACCACAAGTGTTGTCCTCAAAACCCGGTATTAAACTAACAGTTTTGGGAATCACATATTCAAGTCATTGATGCCACAAAAATAAGTGAGTTTCAAAGTAAAAAGAGCAGTGAGTCTATGGAATTCTGTAAAACACAAATCTATAGAATGTGGGAAGACAGAAATGTGCTCATAAAATGTAGTACAAACACGAATGAAGGAACATAGGAATACATGGAAGTGTTTCAATGTCGGATGAAGTAAAAAGTTCATTAAACTTGGGAATTAGAAGCTCCTCAGTGACCTTCCTGACAATAGCATTTTCAGCGGAGAGTTGAGAACAAAAGCTAGACTGCAGTGGTTTGAATAGCGAATGGGAGGGGCAGAAGTGGACAAAGAGATTCAAAGCTATTCCTCTGAGAACTCTGGAGAAGAAATGGAAGGCAGCAACTTTGAAGTAGCTGAAAGAAAGAAAGGCCTGTGCTACAATATAAAAGTCATTTTTATCCCCCGTCTAAAGACCCCCATTTAAAATACATTTAATAGTTGGGATGTTGGTAAAAGTTGAAACGTGGTAAGGATTGTTCTTTGTGTTTGAAAAATCAAGGCCCTTGATAAGACACTTTTAATCCTGTGATTCTTGCTTACGGTTATAGAGGTAGTTATATTACATAGAACCAATAAAATCATAAATAGAGCATCTTAAATGATTAAGGAGAATGTATGGGAATGAACTGGGTTCCTTATAATTCTTTAAATGTCTAGTTTCTCAATACCAAGTAATTATATTAACATATTTGACTCCAGGGCTGCATCGGCATTGACTGTCAGAAATGACCACTAAGGAAGACTTGGGAAGAAACCAGTTCTGATTGGACAGTAGCCAAAAACAGCCAATTCAGTCAACAATGTATAAAAAAGGAATGCAATAAGGGGTGGCTGGGTAGGTGGCTATATCCTCTATAGAGAATTTACAAACAAAGTGTAATAGAATAAAAATAGTATGCATTGGTCATCACCACATGCCAACAGTTCTAAACAATGTCTGTCATAAAGTATTCCCTCCTTTCTTGCTGGACTGCTTCAAATTTCATGTTTAGACACTGTCCAGAAATGTATCAACTAATTATTAGCACCATTAAGACCAGTAAATATAAAATACTTCCAGGCATCCACTGTGTTTCTGGCATCTCTTTACCTGCAGACAGACACACACAAAAGATATCAATTATGACCTTGGCCCATTTCAGTTTTCCTGAAATTTAAGGGGAAGGGTATTAATTCTGTGCCTGGTTAACACTTCAGAAATTTTATGTTTTTCAATTAGGCATACTTTTTTAACCTAAATGAATTACAAATTGTATTAATGTCTATTTTATATGCTGAGTAGACTAAAATGCAGAAGGTGAAGCGACCCCCTGAGGACGTACAACCACTAAGCGGTAGAATGAAGATGTGACTCCAAAGTCTGTCTTCTTTCTCCCATAGTTCTTAACATTTCACAGCAGTTTTCCTTCATCACAAACATCTTCCAGCTGCTCACTGACACATAGGTATAACACAAATTGCTTTTCCTCCCCCTTGTAGAACAAATATGGAAAGAAATAGATTATTCCATGTAGTAAGATTAAATTAAACAAAACACGCTGCATGGAACAAGTTCACATAAATGCATTTGATGTTCCAGTGAGCACTTTCAGTCTGTGTTAGAAAATGCTCAAAGTGAAAGAACAGAGACTATTCTATATGGGTTTCCCCTTACGAGCCAGCCCTGCCTAGCCAGGGCTTAGATTCAAGGCTTACGTTCTTCTTGTGGTGTCGTATTGCTTCTCTACATGAGAGAGGAAGACTTTTCAATACCCCAAAAATGTGAGGGAAAAAGTATGTGTAGTATTAATGTCAAGGAGAAATACCAAGTGCATTAAATCTGTCATGCAATTTGTTCTAAATAACAGTGCACTTCAAAAATGACATTCTAAATGATACTCTAAAAGCCATAGAGCCTGCAAAAGTCTCTACAATGTACACCACGGCATTTAAATCAATTATTTCATTAACTGCATTGCCATTATATGTAGGGCAGATACTCTTTTGTGAGTGAATAGAGATGCAGATCAGTTTTAGTAATAATAGAGGCAGGGTATGAATAAAAGCTTTATGTACCTGTAGCAAGCTAAAAGCAAAATCAAGAACTGAGGTGATGTCATATTACTGTGAGACTTAAAAAGAAGGTATCTGAAAGCTTTTATTATCATCATAGGACTTGTCAAGGCCAAATGGGAAGCTAAGATTCAGTTTATTTTTATATAAATTGTAAGACATTAAATATTCTGGCCTTTCAGTTTTACTGCATGGCAAATACAGAGTTTAGGTGTAAGGTATAATTTACATGTTCTTGTCTATTTATATTTGATATTTATATACAAAATAATTTAAATGCACAGAGTCTATAGAGAAACTTCATAAGCAATGATCAACTTTTACTTTAAAGCGTAAGTACTTTTTCTCCATATTTACGTTCTTTCTAGGCAGAGATCATTTTTCTTGCAATGCATCTATAGTCAATTTTGTCATACAAAGGAAACTGAGATCAGCATTAACTTGTTTTTGCAAAATTGAACAGCTATTATATAAGGTATTGTTTTGAGCAAGCCAATGACCAACTGTGCCCAGAAGAGAAACCCATATGTTATTTAAAAAGTATTAGTAATATGTGGAAAATGCTCTCTTAATGAAAAGCTGATAAATTATTATACAACAGATGAAATGAATAATGAGTTTATTGAAGAACAAGGAGAAAAATAATTGCAAGTAGAGAATTGATTTCCTCATCTTGATACTAGACCTAGTGTCCTTCACTTTCATAAAACTGAAGTAATGAAAGCTCAAACTTAAGAGCTGCTGTCTTTAAAGAAGACTTCAGAATAAGCCTGTATAAATGAAAACTCTTCAATCGCTCCCTGGCTGGCGTAGCTCAGTGGATTGAGCACGGACTGGGAACCAAAGTGTCCCAGGTTCGATTCCCAGCCAGGGTACATTCCTGGATTGCAGGCCAGAACCGCTAGCAACCGCACATTGATCTCTCTCTCTCTCTCTCTCTCTCTCTCTCCCCCCCTCTCCCTCCCTTCCCTCTCTAAAAATAAATAAATAAATAAATAAATAAAAATCAAGATTAAAAGAAAACTCTTCAATCGAATTTTGAACACAATTCAATGATATTGCAATAAAGAAAAAACAGATAACACATATTCAGGTACTGAAGTGGAGTTTATGTTTCCCACTCACACATGCACAGACACACTCATGCCCGTACACATAGACACATCGCAGCACACAGAGCACAGGTTTTGAGGAAATACACTAAAGGAGAGATGTTATGATTTAGGTGATGTTATCTCACTGTATTTTCATAAGTTTTTTACAATAATTATATAACAATTTAATCATTTGGCGTTATTTATCAATTACTCAATCAGACAGGTTTCCATTCAAAGCCAAAAATGTATTTACTTGTGGTGGCATGATTTGGGGGCTGGAAATCTCAGCTCCTTAACATCCTGCAGCTATGTGATAATGGACCATATTTTAAACAATACTTTCTCTGTGTATTTTCCCAGAAAATATGAATAATATTTGAAGCATTCTAATAAATATTACACATACCATATGTAAAATTCACAAAAAATTCTAACATATTACAAAAATATAATGTGGCCTATGAGTGATAACTGTTTTCCCTGTTCTTATTTTTCAGAATTTATATTTGATATTTATTTTAAATTGTGCTTTTATCTCTTAATAAATTATGTTTAATATGACTAGCTATTTTTTCAACCCGACTTTAAATAAAGTTGTTGGAAAAACATTTTCCATTCTTTCATAAGATTATTCTCCTGTATTTTAAAAATATAGTTCATATTCAGTGTTAAGGATGTAAATCTTTGACAAGAAATATTTAGAAAATAAGGACATTATTTTTCTTTTCTTTAAAAAAGAACTTTCTTTTCCAAAGTAGGTTAAAATCCTGAGAAAACTCACATAAGAAAACAAAACCAAATCATACTCCCCTCAAAATCTTCTTTTTATGATAAACAGTTTGACATAACATGTACCCGTTGTCTTATCTTTAAAATTTTGTTAAAGATCATTGTTCGTATCTATCATTTTATAACTAAAATCAAATGTAACAACTTTTATAGCTTCAAATAAAATAAAAATAGAATTTGTAAAACTTTCTCACAACTGAGTGTTCATATATTTGAGTTTAGTATACTCTCAAATATTCTGAAATTTACTTAAAAATACTTTAAAATAAATTGAAATAAATTTTTCTCAAATATTTTATCTTGTAATATTATAGGCGATAATAGTAAGATTATATGGATTGAGGACAAAAATAAGAAGTGAAAAGATTAGTAGAAATAAATCTTATAGAAAAACATGTAAGAAATGAAAATATTACACCATATTTCTTAAATTTAATTTTATTTTTGAGTGCATTATTCATATTTTATTATCATCTCTAGAATTTATGTAATACTGAAACCTATTATATGACAAATAGGAAATTGAACACATTTGGAATAGCAAAGCCATTCTGTATATCAAGAGCAGTATCTAATTTTAATTATAAGACAAATGTGAAAACAACTTCAATATATTTTAATTGGCATTCAAAAAATGTTGAAAAACTAGTTTTAAACATGGTGATATTGATACTTAATACATATAAACTTAATTATGTAAATTTATATCATATATATTTTATGGGTTTTATATTGTTAATTTTGATGTATATAACCACATTTGAAATCTAGTCCTTCAAGATTAAATCAATAATATTTTGCTTTATTTTTCATTTTTTCTCATTTTGTATTGTTGTGCAATTACAGCTATCCCCATTTCCCCCATCACTCTCCCCCACACTACCCACACCCACCTCCCACAGTAATCCTCCCCACCCCCGTTGT
The DNA here is from genome assembly GCF_004126475.2 of Phyllostomus discolor. NCBI lineage: Eukaryota > Metazoa > Chordata > Mammalia > Chiroptera > Phyllostomidae > Phyllostomus > Phyllostomus discolor. The sequence goes on from NC_040913.2 coordinate 15,762,071, forward strand.
CATTGTCCACGAGTCCTTTACACACATTTCTTGATGACCCTTCCCCTTCTTTGCTCCGTTATTCTCCTCCCCTCACCACTCTGGTTATTGTCAGTTTGTTCTTTATTTCTGTTTCTGGTTATATTTTGCTCCTTTTGTTGTTGTTGTTGATTAAGTTACACTTGTATGTGAGATCATATGGTAACTGTCTTTCACTACCTGGCTTATTTCACTTAGCATAATGCTCCCCAGTTCCATCCATGTTGTCATGAAGGGTAAAAAAAATGGCACCATAATTCTTTTAAACACCTAAATGTATAATCCTACTACGCTTTGCAAGTACATAGGTATTTACACCGAAAACAGATGGTGAAAATGCTCAGGGACTACAACAAATACCTCTCCATTCTCTAATTACTGAAATTACTTGCAATGAACACTCTGAAAAATACTCTTTTCTGACTTGTGCAAGCAGCCCAAAACTTCTCTGGCAGAGAGAATATGTTATGTCAGTATCAACTTTTTACATCCTGGAGCCGGATTAGGCCAAAAGCCATCCTCAGATAAACCTCTGCACTGCCCGATCCTGACACTAAAGACAGTAACCGCTAGCCTGAGGGATGCAGCTGCAGCTCTTACCTTCCGTCAATGTCACAGTGATGAAGTCTGCTGGAGGGGAAGGTGCATCATCCCCATTTTCTGGCTGCCTAACATTTTTTTTCTGAGAAATTATTCCTTTAGATTGCCAGCAGTTAAAATTTTGCTATTTAGGAAGATCCCAAAACCAGGTGGAATAAATAAGAATTGTTCACCTTGAAATATGGAATAGATATACTGACTTTAAAGCAATATCTTTAGATAGAAAGCTAAACAAATGGAAGCCGGAAGAGATAAACACATTGGGTTCAGTGGCTGAGGTAAGTCTATTTTATAAAAATCCACTAAATATAAGGATTGATGTACTTCATTGTTTTTTCTGCCTTCCAACACATATCTGTTTATCAATATCCCCCAGTCATCATTGCCATCTATAAATTTTAAAAAGAACAGTAAAATAATATGAAAAAATATACGGAGTTTCTATATTAACTTTAGAGAAGGTGAGTCAATCAGTATTATTTACATGTATTTTCATTCAACAGATAAAGCCACTATCACACTTGCTTTGCAGGAAATGCAAATTCCCCCCAAAATAGAAACGTATACTTCTTGTCAGTATTAGAAAAAAGTATTTTGCATATTCATAGCTAGGTTAAAAATAAAATCATATATTTTTGCAAACACTACTTTTGATTCATTATAATAGTTTTACATTGTGGATGAAGCTGATAGTATGGTAGTAATTGCTACATTATTCATAATATTTTATACTTATATAAATAACTCACAAATAAGAGTTATAATAGAAAAGAATAAGATTTTTCTTTTCTAGACCGTGTATCTGCATTGCAAATTTCATGATAAACACTACATCAATTATTTCTAATCAAATATTTGGCAGTAAGCAGATTTTAAGTAGAGAAGCAAGGATATAATTGTTAAAGAATTTCTGATTTAGGTATTTAATTGCAGGACACAGATTCATTCATTTGTGTTGAACAAACTGTTTTGAGCACTTGGGCCCAGTATGCCGTCCTAAGAATGCAAAATTGGGAAATGAGCTTCCTGAATTTGAGAAACGAAATTCCTATTAAGGATCTCTTTTATAAGGACACAGATTCCATTTATGAGGGCTCTGACTTCATGACCTAATCACCTTGGGCAATAGGTTTCAACCTGAGAAGTCTGAGGAGACATAAACATTTAGCTTATTATAATATTCTCTTACACTTTTCTAATCAACTTTCTTAAATAACATTTGTATCTTTTTCAAATCATATCCATTCTGAGCAATTGATGTCTCATCATCTTTCACTAAAAAAATTACATAAAACAAAACTGTTTTACCAGCTCTGGCACACATTGTTTAAATGTGCTTCCACGGCACTTGCCGACTTTAATTTGTGTCCCTCTCCCTGTCAAACCAACCTTTCATTTGGGCCCTCAATCCCATCCTCTACCCCAACCTTTGAATTTCTAGTTTTTCTGGTCTATTGATTATCCTATATCTTTGTTATCATCTTTCCCTGCTAATTGCATTCTTCTTTTCTTTATTTATGTATAACCCAGTGAGGCCTACCTTAAAATTAAAAATTCTTCTAGAATTGAGATTTTTAGCAATTGTTCTAATTTCTCCTCTTGATAGCCTTTTGTGATAGGTGCTGACTGCTGTCTCTGTTTTGACCTCCTCATCTCTCATTGACTCCTAATTCACTGCAGTCCAGCCTCTACCCGCCACACTGCCAAGTAACTGCAGGTCATGAATTTCTAATCAATGAAAACATTTTATTCTTCACGGCATTTACTATATCATGGTATCCAAAATTGTCAAGAATTCAGCAGAGTAAATTTTATTAGTGGACGACTTCTCTGAACTCTAAGTCTAAATTATTGGTGTCTCGGAATATGCGTGTGGGTGTGTGCATGTGTTTACATGCATGTACTCCCTGTACCTTAGTTTTTCGTGGTGCTTATCTTTACAAGAAAGTATGTGTATATTATCTTTATGTATATCTAATTCTGCTATGCCAAATTTTTATTTTGGAAAAGGAGTCTGTCCATCTTAATTTAATTGCATGCCTTCAAGAACCTATGTCATTGCATTCTCTTTCCCTTTTTCTTTCTTTCTTTCTTTCTCTCTCTTTTTTTTTTGCCTACATGCAGCCATTTTCTCTCCTCATTAAAAATATTCTTTGGAACTAAAAGTGTTACAAAATGAAAGTTTATGTGTGTAATGTATCAGGGTTTAAGAAAAAGTATAATCAAAAATCAAAACAGTGACAACTGACAAGTGAGACAAAAGGCAAACCTGTATGAATGAAGTAAAAAAGAAGTAGAAGCACAGAAAAAGGATCTGGAAAACTAAATGTTCCCAAAAGCACCATTTTTCAACAATTAAAAAAAATTATATGCATTAAATTTTCTTTTACTTCTTGCATAAATTATTTTTGGAAATATTACCAACTATTTTATTACTCAAACACAATAGTTGCTTTTAGTTCCTCCCAGTCAATTATATTCATTCCCACAGGCATACACCCTTCTTAAAAATGATAACTGATGTGGGGGATTGTTTTATCTTCTCAGTTTTTCATTCCCCTTATCGTAAGAGTTTCCCTATATAGTGTTTATAATAATTATTTAGGTAAAGGCATGTACTCTACAGACTCAATGTACTACAATTTACTATTATCTGATTCCTAGCCATCTTTCTTCAAATTTTCCCTATTAAAAATAAGTTTACAGTGATAGCTAGCTTAATGGAGATATGTATATCCATTAAGAAAAAGATCCACTAAGAAGTCGTCCATTTTTGTCTACATGCAGTCATATATATATGGAAAAAAGTATTTCCAATATTTCTTTAGGTTCATCTTCCAAAAGAGATATTAATAAATCCAAAGATTATCTCAGACCTAAATATAAAATTCAAATATTTCCATGAATCTTTTAAAAGCTATTGTTTAAATTAAGCATAAACATGGAACATAGGTGGCACAGTAATTTATCAAAGGTGATGAAACATTTAAGTGGAGAAACATGAATTAAAATAAAACCGAATACTTGGACTAAATACCTAGGCTTTGTAGATTACCTAACTCCCTTCCTTTATTTTCCCTCCCTCTCTCCCTTCCCCCACAGCTCTCACTAATTCTTTCTTTCTTTTGTTATCTGCTATTATTGTTGACAGACTGTAAAGGCATCCTAGTATATTTGAAATTAGCTTTCCAAAGGCAAAATTGCTCTTTGAGAAGATAACATTCAAAATGATTCCTGTGAATCAGATAGTCTATTATGAGACAGACTGAATTATGCATTGGGTTGCCAGAGATTGAATATTACTATTTTAAGAACTTTTTTTCCTCCAGTACTTTTTAAAAAGGAGCATCACTGATATGTGAAATTTAAGCTTTCTTTTTTTTTAAATTTTACCCCTTCCTTCCTGCTAGGTTTTATTTTGCTTCATTCTTTTTTCTCATTCATCTTACTGGAGATACTTACTTAAAACAAATATAATATATTCTAATTGCTTTCTTGATGTTTAATTATAAGAAAAAGCTTCATCAGAATAGCGAACTCATTTTGTATTTCAGAACACATTCACTGCAGCAAAAATATTCCCGCCAAAGACCTTGTTTTGGTAGTGCTTTAATTTTCTTTAAGTCTAATTTTCTTTGTTTGTTATGTAATGGAGCTTCCCAAAACATTGGCAATCTCAGCTCATTTTGCCTTGAGCTAGCAAGAACTTTTTTTTATTTTTTTAAGGGAGTGCAATTGCTGAGGAAAGTTAATGGATAATTCAGAAGGAAGTTTGCTCCAGCAAAAGTAAAAGAAAAAGAAATACATGAAGAGTGTAAAGATTAGAAAATAATGAGTGAATTGTTACAACATATATTTAAATGCCCAAAGACAAAAAGCACAAACACACAGATGTAAAAGGGCATAAATTCCCAACTTATTTTTTAAATAATATAATTCCCTAGAGTATATCCCTAAGTGTTTATGAAGACTGTGATTTCATTTTAAACAATCAGTTGGAAAGAACTCAGAACTGTGAGATTATGAATTTTTAACTTCGAGCATTTTCCTCACTCTGTTGAATTAAATAATAATGTGTACAATTTGGGAATCATGTAAAAAATGAATAAATACAGAGCCCTGGCTGGCGTAGCTCAGTGGATTGAGCACGGGCTGGGAACCAAAGTGTCCCAGGTTCGATTCCCAGCCAGGGTACATTCCTGGGTTGCAGGCCACAACCCCCAGCAACCGCACATTGATGTTTCTCTCTCTCCTTTCTCTCTCTCTCTCTCTCTCTCTCTCTTTCTCTCTCCCCTCCCTTCCCTCCCTGAAAATAAATAAATAAAATCTTAAAAAACCAAAAACCAAAAAACAATTAGGTGAATTTAAAAAAATGAATAAATACAAGCAAATACAGTAAAGCAATCAGGCCTTCTAAGCAGGTTTTTCTACACGATATAAAGCATCGTAGATGTTGATTGCAGGCTCAGCCCAGAGATCCTAATAAAAACCTGTAGCTAATTCACTGGGTTCATCTTTTTAACTTTACTCCACTCTAACACATCACCCACCTTCTCTGCCCAGACTTCCTCAACATCTCAAATCGTTCCCTCCTCCTTTTTGTGCCCAGATCCCCTCTGCAGCAGCTACTATGTAAAACACGACTGTGTCTTTGTTTTGGTCAGCGTACAACCAGAAAAACTGGCCAGTAGGAAATGCATCTTAAGAGATTTGTATATAAATCCCTTATATCTTAAGGATTTCTACGTATATCTTAAGGGACTTATGGGGGCTGGCAAGGAAAAGTTCCCAGATGCATTGGCCATGCCATAGAAAGGACAGGTTTAAATTCTCTGCGCAATCTGAAACTTCTGTCCACAGTTGGAATTTCTTCTTCAAAAAAACCTCAGTTCTAATCATAAGTCCTTTCCAGGGACTGAACCAGGCCCACCAAGGTTAATTAGGATACTCTCACTTACTTAAAGTCAATTAACTGTGGAATTTCATTACACTTACAAACTACCTTCACTACAGCACCTAGATTCACGCTGGACTGAACAACTGAGCCCGAGGGCCTAGCAAGTTAATACATAGAACAGCCCACGTCCACCCCTGGTCATCTGACTCACATACAACAGCTGGCTTTATGACTACTTTCTTCCCTTCCACTTCCATTTGTCCTTTGCTTTCAAGGAGAATCTTAGCTGCTCATGGTTCTTTGCCTGGTAGAGCACCCCAAATTTCATCCCTGAAGTGTTTGGGTCATTAGCAGTCCTGTCTGAATGGAGTGGTTGTGATTTTCCACTGACTTTAATCATAGGACCTAATAATATCAAGACACCCTAGGAAATACTCTGTATAGCAGGTTCTAGAATAATATTATTTTATTCCAAATTAATTTTGTTATAACACTGATGGAATGCCTAGGAACTAAACTCTTGTTTATACTAATTGGCCTCTGTTAAAGTTGGTTTTGTTATATATAATTTTGCTTGAAATCACAGAACGTATTGATGATGTTACATGAGGATTTATCGTATTCCAGACGTACTCTTCCTTGCTCCCATTCTGTACTAATGACATTACTCATCCTCACTGTCATTGTGTAATAACAACCCGATTCCCTGTTGGTAACAAGGATCAATCAACCCAGACAGTACTGAAACTCTCATATTTGCCTGTTAATTAATGTGCAAGCCAGGTCCAATGTGGCCAGGTCATGGGGTTGGGGCATAAAAAGGTTGCTAATAGATTAGTTGGTGTAATAGTGAATAAGAACACTCCTATTTCTAATCCTTGATTTCTGCATGAATGGATGTTAGCTATGGAAAAAAACTGCACCATATGAGTGGCACTGCCTAGGTCTCATAAGGTATGGTAATCTATCTGGCACTATAACTGAGTCTTCAGAAAGCTATTTCACTATTCATTTCAAGATGATGCAAACACAGTAAGACCAGTACATTTCAATAGCATGGGCCCATAGCTATACTTTATTTGCTGTGAAATTAATTCCTTGAACAGTAGCAATACTGCATGGAATACCATAATGGTCGATAAGACATTATTTAATGGATAGTAGTTTTAGCAGAAGTAATGAGTTCAGGAAAGGCAAATTCATATCTAGTGTAAGTGTCTATTCCAGTATAGATAAAGCACTGCTTATCCTTAATGAAAGCTGTCCAGTGTAATCGGTTTACTACCAAGTAGCTAGCTGGTCAACTTGGGGATCCAACTTTATTTTAGAAGATCTAGTTTTATTCTTTCCTCCTGGCAGAGAGGCCAGAAAACAGTAGCAGTAGAGAGGATGGCGCTGATAATAGAAATTTATGTTGCTAAGCCTATGGTATAATCTGCATTCCTGTCACCATGTTCAGCCTGTTCATGAGCCCACTGGGCAATGACAGAAATGGCTAGAGAAAAAGGTAGACTTATATAGAAAAAATAGATATTTCTATTAACTCGATTTTAATATATTCTGCTCTTGAGGTCACCATTTAATGAGCATTCATATGGGATACAAGTATCTTCGTATTCTTTGCCCATTAAGATCTATCCACATGCCTGTTACTCAGGTCTTGTTACAAATTTTGCCAACCATGACCATCCAACCAAATCATTAAACCACAGCTAATGAATTGCAATTCACTAGTGCTCCTGGTTGTTTCACCTGCCAGGGAAAATAAACAACCAGGTGCACTGATCAAAGTTCTACCAGCGGAAGGATTTCCCCTTACCACCGTCCTCCAGGGATGCCCCAGAGAGGAGCTGTAGTGCTATAGCTGCCCACTTTTGGGTGCCTAGATATCGTGAAGAACCATCCATAATAGATCCACTTCTCTTCAGTCCCCTGTTCACAGAAAATTCTCCATGAGATTGTTGGTATGGGCCTCAAAAGTGAAGGAATTGTGGCACAAGTGGGACCCAGGGCATCTAAGTCACTTCTTTATGCATCTCATGATTTCAGTACCTGCTCAAGCTTGATCCCATATACACCACTTCCACTGGATGATGTCCTACTGTGTAGATACCCAGATGTATGGCTTGAGGGTCTGACAACGCAATCCATGGTTGCTACAGCCATGCAAAATCTCTGTGTATGCCACTATAATCACTTTGTTCATGAATCCATTGGGCCCTGAGAAAGGTGGCTGTAGAAGAAGGGTGATTGCTGTACACAGAGGGGGTAATCCTATATGTTTGATTAGTAAAATCTTCTGCTGAAGTCACCATTTTGTGAGCATTCATATGGGTATCTTAGTATGCCTGCTTTCTTGCTAAGCCATAGATAAGCACCCAGTGTGTCTACTAAGGTCCATTAGCAAACCAAAAGCCATGTCTCAAATTGAGAGTAGTTATCTTTGTTCCAAAAACCTAAGGTTCATGCTGTGTGCAGTTACCTAGAGAAGCCGAAGCTGGCCAAGACATCAGACTTCCAGCATCATTGGATTTGTTGGATCATATGGTTCATGTGGTACAGTGTTTTGCATGGCAACCTACACCTGTCGCAGAGCCTTCTCTTATTGTGGGCCTCAGTCAAAGCAAATGGCTTCTTTGGTCACTTGGTAAATGAGTAATGGTAACCTAAACAAATTAGGAATATGTTTCTCCACATTCCATGGAGATGCATGATGTGTTGCATTTCTTTGTTGTAGGAGAGACCAGGTGCAGCTTGTCATCATTTATGTTGAAAGAGGCATTTTATTATGTCCCATATGAATGGGCCCATAGAAATATAACTGAGATGACTGGTCCCTAAATTTTGTTGGGTTTATTTCCCACAGTCTGACATACAGATGTTTCACTAATGCATCAAGTATAGTTGCTATTCCTTAGTCACCAGATCCAATCAGCATATTAATATAATGGACTACATAACATCACATGGAAGAGAAAGGCAATAAAAGTTACTGTGGAGTACATTATGATTCAGGGTTTGAGGACTGATATATCTCTCTGGTAGGATAATGAAGGTAATAATATCGTGGGCTTTGCCAGCTGAAAGGGACACAATTGGTGGGCCTGATAATAGGTATTCAGACAAAGGACAATTGCCAGATAAATAGCTGCATATCAATTTTAGGGATACACTGATTTGCTCGAGGGATGAATGTACATGTGGAAATACAGCTGCAGCTGAAGTCACCACCTGGTTAAGCTTATGATGATTTACTGTTATTCTCTGCTATCTGCTGTCAGCACAGGTCAAATAAGCAAGTTAAATGGGGATGGCTGCAATCAAAACATTGCACATTTCAAGTCCTTAGTGATGATAATCTCTACAATCCTTCCAGGTTTGTGGTGTTGCTTTTAGTTGATTTTTTCCCCTAGGTAAAAGCAGTTCTAGTGGCTTCTACTTGGATTTTCCCACCATAGTCTGGAGAACTAATGTGGAACTCTTGCCTGTTGCTAAGTAAGTGTATTGCAGTTATGCTTTCTAGAACTGGGTAAGTAGTTAAGTAAGCACAGAATATATTTAATAAACAACTGGGCCAACTATAAGATGGACCAAGCTAAAACTTCACTGATTATCTGACCTCCATAAGTTCCTAATCTGAATGGTGGACAAAGTGATGTTTTTGTGTCTCCACAAATTAATTTTAATTCAAAGATAATGTCTGGTAATCCCCCATAAGTATTATTTTCCCTTTCTCAGTGCTGTCATCCTGGTAAGTGCCATAAGTTTTGGGGGGAAAGCTGGGGAAGAGACTAAAGGTATTTGAATGTTCCAATCTCCTTAAACCTTTGGGTACTTTTCTCTACAGTATGACAAGGCAGTTCTGATATAAAATACCTTTAAGTTTCATCCCTAAAACCAGCAAACTTTTAGAGCCATTTCTAATCCCTTTAGCTAAAACACTGAATCCAGAAACCCTGTTTAATGAGCCCAAATTAAAAAAAAAATCAACCTGACCTAACTTCATATTCCTTCCACAATGATGTCATACCCTTAAGAGCCATTTCCACACACGTATTCCAGATTTCTGTCAGTCTATGGAAACATTACATAATTTTAGTGTGTAGTGCATAACTTTCTGAGTTATGACACATTAGGCATCTCCTTCTTTGGGGCTTTCTAGAAACTGAGTATAGTTGTAGGTCTAGAAGCAAAAAGGGTGATGGGTGTAAGTCTCGAGAATCATTAGTGGCTTATAAATAAGACTGATTTCAGGCACACTCACTCCTTTCTTAAAGCCAGTTGGTTATAAACTTTAATCACATCTACAAAATATCTTTGCAGCAACACTTACATACACTAATGTTTAATTGAATAACTGGGGGGTTAGAATCTAGGCAAATGAACACATGAAGCAGATCATCACCATTCATATATATTGACCAGAGCCAGGCACCTTACCCAACCTCAGCCACTCACAATTCTCTGGGAATTTTAGAAGTGCAACCATGAGATTGTTTCTTTCTAATTTCTGAAGAGACAACATTTATCCTGTGAGACCTGAAGGTGTGATGTTCTCTGATTTAGACACAGAAAAGCATGAGATGACAGAGTGGAGAGTGAGAGAGGATTATCTAAATGCAAAGATGGAGCAGATGTTTGAGAAAGTGGTGACTCGGCTGGTGTGGTTTCTAGTTCCTCCTCAGGTCCGATGACATTTACATCCTTAGATTCTGTGACAAATTCCAACAGTCCTACGGTGCACTCCTCTTTCGTTTAAGCTTATTTGAATTGGTTTTCTGTCAGTGTCAATAAAATACTCTAACCTCATTAGGGTAATCAAGCAAAATATTTGGGAGAAGAAAGGCACTACGGATAAATGCAATGTAATAAATAGATAAAAAGCAAATCAAGATTTTTTTGACAAAATAAAACAAGGTAATGTAGATAATTTAAAGCCCATCCTCTGAAGTCAGACACAACTGCTTCAAACCATGCTGGCAGTGTGACCTTCACATGAATCAAACATTTTGGTTTGGCACCTATCATGCATCAAACACTACACTTGATATGATGTAAACTGGGAGTACGCCATCCTCACTCACACGGAGCTTAAAGCCTGATGACCATTCCATATTTACCATCCCCAGGACTCAGTGTGGAGACCGAGGCTTGCCTGGAGGTGTCTTCACCAAAGTCACAGCTAATAAGTAGTTTTGCCATCTTCACAGACATAGCGAAGGCATACAATGAGACACTATATATAAAGTCCTTAGCACGTTGTCACATAAGTTAGTGCTTATTAAATGTTAACAAGTACATTGCCTCAGTTCCAATATTAGGGAATTAGTTACACTTATCTTTAAACTCATTTTCAGTTTAGACAATCATGACCCCAGATTAAGAATAAAAGTTCACATGATCTCATTCTCCTTATTCTTCTTAATGAAAAACTCCTACTTTTATTCAGGCATATAGTATATGTCCAGTAAAATATCATGTTTTCCAAGTCTCTCTTGCAGATTGGTATGGCTCTATATGTAGTCCTGGAAATTGAGGTAGGTGTAAGATCTTGAGTAGTTCTGTTATCAAAGTCCCTAAAAGAATTGTAAAATAGAAATTTTTCAATGGGCCTTCTTTTGATTTTCTCCCCTTTTTCTTTCTTCCTTTCTGAAAACTCTGTATTATGGACATAGCTGTAGCAGCCATCTTTAAACTTGCAGGTGGAAATAACTCATATGGATTGTGAAGAAGAAAGATAGAAACAGCCTTGGAGTTAGCTGATTGCAGGGAGCTACAAAGCCAAGTGTCAAGAGCTCACCTGTGGGGTACTTTTATGTGACAGAATAAACCATGCTATATATATTTTTTATAGCAAAATGTACTTTGTCACTGATCTAGTAATTTTCAGAAAATAATAAATGAAGGTTAGTGTAAATAGATAAAGATTTCAAATGTCAGCAGGAATAAGAACTAGTAATTCCAGTTATAAATAGCTATCGGTGTGCCTGCTCTTCTCAATGGTTCCCTTTCTGTAAGTCTAGCTTCCACATGAAAAAAGAATTTCTGTTACTGAAGGAGACAGACACGAATATAATATCCTATATATTTTTAGAACAAAATATAAAGTGCTTGCTAAAAAACTGTTGGCGACCAACAGGACTGAAGAGCACATGTCAATCAGAGATAAGCAGTCACTTACATCTAAAGGTTAAAAAGCTTTTACATCCTAAGATCCGGAAATACCCTGACAGAACTGGTACACTTCCTTGGCATTTATCTTGTCGTTTAAAATCTTCACAGCATGCAATGTATTGGGTTTATTCTTCTTGCTCTATAGTGGAGTGGAAGACGGTGAGAAGACCAGAGTGAGACAGGAAGAGAGACACAGGCAGCAAGCACTTCCTGGTGGCAAACAGTGAAAAGCAGAGCCTTGGGGCACAGGAGGAGAGATAGATAGCTAGGTAGGTAGGTAGGTAGGTAGGTATATGATGATAGATAGATAGATAGATAGATAGATAGACAGATAGATATGAGGTCCGTCCATTAAAAAGTCCAGCTGTTGTTAATCTAAGGAGAACAGTTTGTGAAACATCAAAGTAACCTGAAAACCAAGGAGAGTGGACTGGAATGCACATGTGTAAAGAATGACAACTTCACTGTACTAGTCAGTGGGGGTAGTAGATGCTGTTGGGTGAGCATATGTACTGTGTGGCCATCAAATTTAAAGTGACTTAGCCAGTAGAGCAATGGATCTGCATCAAATTTTGCATTAAGCTTGACCAATTCCTCCGTGGAAACTATTCAAATGATTCAGAAGGCCACAAGTATAGGCAACTGGTGATTGGCAGCTTCGTCACAACAATGCACCTACTCACGAATCATGTCTTGTACCATTTTTTTGGCAAAACATCAAATCACCAAGCTGACTCAGTCCCCTTACAGCCCAGATTTGGTGCCCTGCCATTTCTGGCTTTTCCCCAAAATAAAATCACCCTTGAAAAGGAAGAAATTCAGACCATTGATGAGATTCAGGAAAATACAATAGGGCTGATGGTGATTGGGAGAACTGTGTGAGGTCCCAAGGTGCCTACTGTGAAGGGGACTGAGGAGTCATTGTCCTATGTGCAATGTTTCCTGTGTCATATATCTTCTTCAACAAATGTCCCTATTTTTCATATTACATGGCTGGATAACCTCTGGACAGACCTTGTACATGAAAGAACATGTACCATATATACCAAAAACTTACAAATTTTTAAATCTGTAATTGTCATTTTATACTCTTTTACACGTGCTTCACATTTTTTTTTATAGTTTCGGCATTAGCAGTGCTAGTATGCTCCTGGGATGTATTTCTTTCTCTTTATATATTGCTCCATGGGCCCACCTCTTCCATGAACTTTCCCCTGAGGACCATGGATTAACATGTCTCTCCTTTTCTAAAGTCCATCACAGTTAGAGCCTGACACCCCTAACTCCTCAGAGACAATCATTGCTTATTGCTTAATAAGGCAAGTCAGGCTTTCTGGAATTTCTCAATCTTGGGTTCTTAGTCAAATCATACAAACTCTCTAAGATTCATTTCCTCTTTTTTTTGGCATAACTGAGATATAATGACATTCTTACCCACCGGTGTCTGTTGCAAAGATTACCAAAGCAAATATACAAACAGCACACAGCAAAGTGCCTGGCACACAGCAAACATCCAGTAAATGCCAATTCTCCTTGAAATCGTGTTAATAGCTGTGTGTTCAATCTCCTAAACCAACTCAGACTGCAGACTCCTTGAACACAGGACACATGTCTTCCCTCGGTCTACATCACCCTTAAGACTGAACATGCCTTTTGTATGTAATGGTAGAATACATGTTAAACATTAATTTATACAATTATTTATTTAACATCTATAGTGTAACGATCACTGAACTAAGAAGAGGAAATATGGCAGCATATGACACAGACAGCAAAAAAGCCGTCTAAATGATGCAAAATAATTTTAAAAATTCTGTTTCTTTGGATTCAGATTTACCATGCCTACTTTAATGACACTTCTCTTCAAAATTACTGCTGGAAATGTCCTGCAGTATCACACAACAGATAACCTCTCTTGTTAGAACTGCAAATAAGCTCTGGATGAACCTATAATTGTCTTTCTTGATAGCAAAGTTCCCCGATATCAGTTGTTGTTTAACAGTGGTGTATTTCAGGGTTCTTAAAGACTGAAATATAAGGGTAATAATCTCAAAGCTTTGTTCACATAATATGCAGTAGTTTAATGCCAGAAAGGTTCTTTGGGAGCAATTGACCTGTTATCTACAGCCAAGAAAACTGACTTAGTCACATGAATAGGGATACGCGACTATTTGCCCTTCACACAAGAGGCCAGCATGACCCCTTTAAATGTATGCCAAGTTTGATCACTTCTCTGCTCAAAAGCTTTTAATGGCTTTCCATCACAGCTCTAGTGAAATCCAAATATTCACCATAGCTGTTCACTACTTTTTCAGTCTCATTCCCTAAAAGTCTTCTTGTTCCTTGCAACTTTCACATTAAGGAAACAGCACTATTTTGTTTATTATTCCATCCCCAGTTGCTAATACAATGCCTGGCAAAATCTCTCTCTATGTATATATTTATATATATTCAATTCTATTGAAGTTTTTCAATAGAATTTTTATAGTAATTAATAGGTGAATGGTTGAGAAAACTAAGAGTGGATTTCTATGAAGTGAAGGAGAATCCTTAGAGTAGTCTTATATATATATATCGGTTGATAGTAATTAGCTTCATAGTTTCAGGAACACTACGCACATCGAATTTAATAGCAATGAACTTCAAAAAGAGGCATGTTTACCAGAGGAGGTACCTACAATGAGTCATTAGAGAGTTTTAAAAACACTCTGAGGTATAAACACCCTGTCTTCCATTAAAGATGAGAACCAGAACTAGAGCTTTGTGGGGCTTAGACTTATCTGCCAATGTTTCAGGAACCAGAGTCTGGCACATTAGCTCTGTAAACGCATCGTGGTTTGCTTCTAGAAGGGCCTATAGCCTAACTGTGGTAGTACCTAAGGGTACAAGCCTGTTAGGTATGCATGTATATCCACCACCAAGAGCTAGATTCAATTCCTCACTGCACAAAGTACAACACAGGATAATCTGTGTTCTTGTGCCTCTGAAACAGTAACACAATAAACATAGTGGTTTACAGTCCAGATTCTGGATTACAAATATCTGGGTTTATACATGGTAGCACTAATTTACTGCCTGATATCACATGATTTGACCTATAAAAAGGGAGCAGTGTATAAGTGATATTCTTGTTGCTTTTGTTTTGTTCATTTTTAAGGAAACTAAAAACAACTTAATCATTGTGTTTGGAAACAGGTCTGGCACAGGAAAACCTCTCAACAGATGTTAGTTAGTTAGCTACTATACGTATTTATTTATATTCACTTGCGTGTTCCTTGGAAAAGTCTAGCCCATTGTCACTTACGACTTTTACTATTTTATACAACCCTATAGTAGAGCTCATTTTCCTACTACCTCTTTTTTTCTTTTTTATAGCGATGACCTTTTTTTAAAAAAGAGGCAGCGATTCTCTTTGTTTTCTTATTTAACATATTTTCATTTTAAGTGGAAAACAATTAAAGGTGTCTTTTTAAATTATAGATATAATTCATGTGCAACCTTATGTTAGTTTCAGAGGTACAATTAGTATATTGCCATATACACTACAATAATATACTATTACTATAATATATATACTATATATTAAAATTAGTGTATAGTGTGAAATAATCATTACACTAAGTCTAGTTAATATCTATCACCACCAATTTTTATTATTATTAAAAAGTTGTAAGATTTATTCTCTTAGCAGCTTTCGGAAATACAATATGGTATTAACACCATGCTGTATATTACAACCTCATAACTAATTTATTTAAGTTGGAGGTTTATACTTTTTAATCCTCTTTAACCACTTCACTTACCCACACCCACCGCCTCTGCCTGGCTCTGACGGCCACAGAACTCTTCTCAGTATTCGTGTGCTCTTTCGGTCGTTGCTGTCTTCCTTCAGATTCCACAAACCTGTGAGATCATAAAGTATTTGGCTTCCTCTTTCCGACTTTTTCACATAGCATAATGGCCTCGGGTTTATCCATGTTTTGTGAATAGCAAGATTTCCTTATTTTTTATGTCTGAATAATATTCCATTACACACACGCACACGTAAGATAAATAGATACATATGCATATATTATATATATATATATACAAACATATATATATACCACCTCTTTTTTTAATAGGATTTTTTTCACTACATTTTTTAAATACAGAAGGTTGTTTGTTTGAATGTTCTAAGTTCTGTACTAAAATATAAATTCCTAGGAAATTTTATTTCTTGCTTTTGACTGTTGAGACTATTACAGACATTCCCCGTTTTCACCCACTCTCCTCCTCGCTACGGAGCTCCTCCTACCCCAGCCTCCCCACACTGTTGTGTGTCCATGGGCTATGCACATATGTTTTTTAGGTAAATCTCTTCCAGTCACCACCCCACACCCCCCTGAGATATGTTAGTCTGTTCCATGTATCCATGCTGCAAGGATTGCTTTTTTCATTGACTTATTTTGTTCATTAGACTGCACAATGAGTGAAATCATATGGTGCATGTCTGACTGGCTTATCTCACTTAGCATGATAAGCTCCAGGTACACCCCATCTGCTGTAAATGGTAAGAGTTCTTTCTTTTTGCCCTGGCTGATGTAGCTCAGTGGATTGAGTGTTGGTCTGTGAACCAAAAGGCTGTAGGTTTGATTCCTAATCAGGGCACATGCCTGGGTTACAGGCTAGGTTGCCAGTTGGGGGCATGTGAGAGACAAGTGATCTATGTTTTACCCACATATCCATGTTTCTCTCCCTTTCTTTCTCTCTCCCTTCCCCTCTCTCTAAAAATAAATAAAATCTTAAAAAAAGAAAAGAACACCTTTTTGACAGGCACGTAATATCCCATTGTGTAAATGTACCACATCTTTTCTATCCCCTCATTTACTGATGGGCACTTAGACTGTTTCCAGATCTTGGCTATTATAAATAACACTGCTATGAACATTGGGGTGCATACATTCTTTCTGGCTGGTGTTTTAGGATTCTTAGGATATAGCCCAGAAGTGGGATTGTTGGGTCAAAGGGCAATTTCATTTTTTAGTTTTTGGAGAAACTCCATACTGTTTTCCACAGTAGGTGCCCCAGTTTGCATTCCCACCAGTAGTGTACTAGTTCTTCTTTACCCATACACCCATTGATGGGCATTTAGTTTGCTTCCCTATCCTGGCTATTATAAATAATGCTGAAATGCATACGATTACATAAACCTTTTTCAACCAATGGTTTTCTTTCCTTTCACATAGATATCCAGAAGTGCAATTGCTGGATATTATGGTAGTTCTCTTTTTAAATTTTCTTGAGAAAACTCCATACAGTTTTCCATAGTGGATGAATCAATTTACATTCCTACCCACAGTGCATAGCTATCCCTTTTCCCCACATCTTCGTCAACAATCATTGCATCTTGTGTTTTTGGTAACAGTCATTCTTACAGGTGTGAGCATATCTCCCTATGGCTATGGTGTGCATTTCTGTAATGATTAGTGATGCTGAGTATCTTTTTGTGTGTCAGCTGGCTACTTGTTTGTCTTCTTTAGAAAATGTTTATTGGACCCTGGTTGGTGTAGCTCAGTGGATTGAGCACAGGCCTGTGAAGCAAAGGGATACCTGTTCGATTCCCAGTCAGGGCACGTGCCTAGGTTGTGGGCCAGGTCCCTAGTGGGGGACACATGAGAGGCAAGCACACAGTGTTTCTCTCCTTTCTTTATACCTCCCTTCTATTCTCTTTAAAAACAAATAAATAAAATCTTTAAAAAGAAAGAAAGAAAATGTCTATTGGATTCCTCTGGCCATTCTTTAATTGAATTGCTTGGTTTTTGATATTGAGTGGTATGATTTCTTTATATATTTGGATAGTCATCCTTTATGAAATAGACCATTTCATATATCTTCTCTCACTTAGTAGGTTGCCTTTTTTGTTTTGTTGATGGTTTCTAGGCTGTGCAGAAACTTTATAGTTTGATGAAGCCCCACATGTTTACTTTTGCTTCTCTCTCTCTCTCTTTGGTATCAAGTCCAAAAAATCATCACCAAGGTCTATGTCAAAATATTTACTGCCTATGTTTTTTCAATGAGTTTCATGGTTTCAGGTTATGTGAAATTATTTGACCCATCTTGAATGTTTGCGTATGGTTTCATTCTTCTGCATGCGCCCGTCTACACAATTCCTACACAATTTATTGAAGCAACTACCCTGTCCTCATTGTATATTCTTGTCTCTTTTGTTATAGATTAATGTGCTGCATATGTCTGTGTTTACTTCTGAGCTCCTTATTTGCAAGATGAAGAGGAGGTGAAAGCTAGAGAAACCTTTCTGAGAGAATGCTTTTCCCATTAGGGCACGTGAAAAATTCCCATTCCCATGATAGCTATAGTGTTATTGGTCCATTGTTCCAGGTACTTGAACACTGAAGCAGTGGGTGGCTGAGCTCTGCTGGGTAGCTTTTAGGATCTCCTCTGTGACAGACCATTCCTGATGGGCATCTCCCTGACGTAAGATAACACATCTCTGCTCACGTGCATAGGACTTTCCACATGTTTCCATGCCAGGCTACTTTGTCTCTGATCTTCCCTTAGTCTCCCTTCAGGTCTCTGGACAATGAGTCAAGACAGTCCACACCTGAGGCGTTCCCACAGCCTTCCCTCACTCCACACCAAGTTGGTGTGCAGGCATATTGCTCAGAGCTCTGTCTACTGGGAGTTTCCTCCTCAACATGGGCCTGCAGGACCACCTCCATGTAACGCTTTGAACAGCAAGGGACTATTTTACTTTTGTCCCATAGGACTCAACAAAGCCATCCATGTGCCAGGCCTTTTTAATTTTCTTCTTTTTCAATCATCCAGTCATGCTTAAAACAACACAGGGCTATCATACCTAAAGAAGGGGTGCAAGAGTGGTTAGTGACATGAGTTTACAGGCCACACCTTTGTTAAACTAACTTGTGTCCCCTGGATCATTACAGTGCTACGTGTGTATGTAGAGTTTCATTTGTAGAATGAGTTGATGTTTTGTCAACAAAGCCTTTGACTTAATAGGCCAGCCACCCCCAGTTCTTGATGCCTGGCTCCAGCTACACTGTTAATATTTGTCTCCTGCTTAGGCATTTAGTCTCTCCTGGGGTCTGGTAGAGTGTCAGGGTTTGCTTTCAACATGTAGAAGAGTTTTCTGCTGCTGATGGCATAAAATTTCTTCAAAAGCATAAACAAGTTTATCATAACTATGATTCACTGGCTTGCCAGACACACACAAAACATTCCCGTGAACGTGGCCTTCTCAAGCAACGTGAGAGCTCCTGAACCATGCGGTCAAATCAGTAGGACTATAAATTAGTGTGAACCTGCTGCAAAAGACTTTCTTCCTCTGCATCCCCTTTCAAACAACTTTTCAACATACAAAAAATATTTTGAAACGGTCTTCTCAAGTGTAATATGTGCAGATCTGAGAATCCCAAGATGTCTACAAATGTGCTGTTTTTTTGTAGCAACTGGAGGTGCAATGACTTTTCATTTCCTTGGTGAATGGGGGTATGAATGGAGGTATGTGTCCTGTAAATCTATGAGGATAGTACAAATCTCTGTCACCAGCCTGGGTGTAATACCACTTCTGAATGTTTAATGTGACCCGTGTAGAGGGATATAGTATTGAGGCTTCCACTTGACTCTTCTATTTAGTTCTTATTCCACTGATCTTGTAATAAAGGATTCTTGAAACTCTCAGTATGACAATCCCAATTACATAGTAAGATACCGGAGAAATGAACACAGAATGGGTCCCTTTGGGAGATCAACTTGGACCAGGTAGCCATTTATAGCCTATGCTCTATATACTTCCACAACAAGGAAGAGAGCTGTGAGTGCCTACAGAAGAGTGGAAGAGGCTTCAGCATATATTCTTAGTACAGAGACACTGATATTCTCCATTTGGTTCAAGCATCTAATATGTGGTCATACAAATATACTACATTATACAAAATGTCATCGTTTCAAAGCTGATGGTGTGTGAATCAAGATGTGAAAATGAGTTATAGTAAGAAGTTGGACTAATAGTCACCAAATTAGCAATTTCAGCAAAAAATAAAAACAGAAGAAAATCCTTTGTAACACACATGCACGTGCGCACACACACACACACACACACACTAATTTGATCGATGAGGAGTCATTTAAAATACAGGTGTCTTAAGCGTTTGTAAAGTTTGTGTTATGCCACTTGGCTTTTGTGAAAACCTACATTCGCATTCATTTTTTTCTATCTGAAAGAAATTCAAAGAGGATTTTCACTTATATAAAAAAGCTGCTACTATATACATGTAGGTCTTTTATAAAAGTGAAGTAGGTAACAAGAATTTCTAGAAAGAGGGGGGATAATCTTCACTTTACCCATTTTGGCTTATGAAAGGTTTTATAGGAAAACTCTACACTCAGATTGTGGGAGAAACCAACAATCAATAGGAGTTACTTTGCAAGAGCTGAAACACATCCTATAATCAGGTCAATACACATATAGTAAAAGTTACAGTTTAAATGACTGCATTACTAAAAATTGCTTGTTTAATATAATCAGTCCATTATGCTTATCTGTAAGTGAGAAACCTACATATGAAAAACCCTTATGGGAATGTCCTCCCCAATTCTACAGAGGCCGGAATTTATATTCCGCAGAGTGCAGATTGTAGCTCTGGGCTCTCAACTGGACATACTGCTCTCTCTTACAGGGTCAGAACAAAGGGACTGGAACAATTTAAAAAATGCAATGTGGCAGGAAATTATCTCTTAGTAACATTACAAAACCAGCCCATTTCTGTATATCTGTGTCTCACCAAGAGAAAGTATAGACAGAAAATTAAAACATACACACAGAAAAAAAGGAAAGTAGGTTCCTTGTCTTGAAAATGTGTAACCCATTGTTGCTATATTAAAAAGACCGAAGAAATTTCCCCAGTTAAACCATAAGAGCGATGGCAACAACAACAACAACCAAAACCTAGAAGCAAAAATCTAATTCAGAGAATTACCAGGAGTACTGAGTTATGAGCTTCTGGCATTGTAAGCTACTTCACTTTGGAAAATTAATTTCATGCTTGCCTACTCCTGTAAAACTCCTGACTAAAGGGTCTCATCGAGGTTTGGAATGGTCAAGGGAATGTCAAAGCTGTGATTGAAGAAAGTCGAGGGACAAGCTGTCAGCCAAGGAGAAAGCTCTCAGTATCACAGCAACGGCAACGATCATTTTCTTTCTTTCTTCTAAATTAAATTACACATGCTCAATTAGAGATATTCACTAAATTAGGGATAGAAATTTAGGGATGTTAAGTGTAAACTTTGCTTTATTAAGAAATAAAGGAGACTCCCCTCCCCTCCGCCCCAGGGAAGCAGGTCTATATTTTGAGTAATAATCCCTTAAGATATTATTTAAAGAAATCATTTATTGAAATATGAAATGTAACACATAAGATTGTATAAAGGCAGATTTCAAGCCTATAGCACTTTAAAAAAAATTTCTGGACTGGGATTATCTATCAAAATTCTATAATTAGAGATATTCTCTATATAGTAAATTCTGTTTTTCTTCCATTCCACATAGTAAATTTTGTTATTCTCTGAAACATATTCAGGGAAAACAGGAAGGCCATAAAGCGCATTACACTCCCTAATCTCATTTGGAAAAGTGTAAGTTAAAGACTCATATACCTACATAAAAGAAATGAGTGAAAAACTGCAAAAATAATGAAGAGTGGTGGCCATGGAGATGTGACACTCAGATCACCCGTCAAGGGAAGGCGTGATGCAAAGGTGCAACCCACAGAAAGTCTCCAGCATGCAGCTCCCGCAGGACTCCCTCAGCTGCAGAGAGCCTCCTTGTCTGAGGTCTCGCCCCTGTGCCCAGGAGCAGTGGTGGAGAAGCGTCGCTTCCATCAACTGACTGGGCAAGGTGGGGTTTAGAGACCCAGACATTTCAGGCCCAACTTGGAGCAAGTCTGTGGGCAGGACTGCCTACTGGCAGATGAAGGCTCTGTCAGAAGTAGACCAGTATTTGACCTCTTGCTTTGCTCAATCCTTCTTCTACCTCCATTCCTTCACAGGTGCCATCCCCTGATAAATATTTTATACTCCAAATCCGTTTCAGTATCTGCCTCCAGAAAATCCAAACTACAAAGCAAATATTCCCACATGTCTAATTTTAAAAGTTTCCCTAGACCCACATTGAGCTGTGACTGAATATGTCACCCTGCGCTCAGTCCCTAATCTGATGGTCCATGAAAACTGTTTTTGAGAAAACAGGGCAGAAAAGTGAACATTATTGCAAACACTGAAAATCTAAAACAAGGACACTTTTTGAAAGATGTGGCTTTGTATACCACAGTCACTTTCAAGTTATGTCTCATCTGATTTCTTTTTCCCAATTTCCACATCTGCTGTCAGTCAGCTCTTCTGCCTCAAGAAATTCTGGGGCTATTTTGGGATTAATGTACGTTGGGTTTTTTTTGCTGGGTGGATTTCTACATTTTCTCCTGGGCGCACAAAGATCAGAGCTCCTCACATAACATGACTACCTAAGTGATTCTACTCGAGGCAAACCCCTCTAACGTTCTTCCCCTCCTTGCTGCCACCCTTTCAATGACCCGTTATCCTCATACTCGGGAAGAGTTACAAAGTTTATTTCAGGTGAATCCAGCGGAGGTGAATTGCATAACTCTTCCTGTCTTGGGCAGACAGGAGAAACGCCTCCAAGGGGCTTCTTATTTTAGCAAATTCCATCTCATGAGGCCATGTCTTAGATTTTCCTTAAGCGGACGCCCCTCACCTGGGTGTCATGGAGTGTGTCGTCTCTGCAGGGCTCCTCTGAGGAAAGCTAGTTGCCCGTCTCCACTGAACGTCTGCCTTTTCTGCCCGTACTCCTGACAGCTCATTCTGTGTGACGCATCCAAAGCCTCCGGTGCTAGGATTCCTACCCGCAGTTGACCACTGTTAAATTTTAATCTCTAATCGTGCTGGAGTTAGGGGCAGGTGTGCCACTGTCTGAAATTTCCATGGATTTGGACCTGAAGGTTAAGATCACGTGCACACCACCTGTTAGCCACTTGGTTGATCACTCTATCTACGGTGTTATAATTGATCCATTAAGATGTATGTGCACACAGTGAAGAGTCAAGATAAAACCATCCCTCAGTGCCCAAGCTTGCTGGCCCAGGCAACTGCTTCTCACCCATTTCTGCCAAGGTCTGCTCATATTTCAAGGAAAAACTATGTTTAATTTATAAAAATGTTATTACCCATTCCCAGTCTTCCACATGACAAAACTCAATTTCTAAAAGGTTAAATATGTCTCTCAAGGTCACTTAGCTAGGAAGTGAAGAAATTAGGATTTGAACCAGGTACTTCTGACTCAAAAAACCAAAAAAAAACAAAAACGTACTCATAACCATTCTGTTGTGTTTTCTGTTTGAAGATTCTTGAATTAATGCAATCCCATAATCCTTCTTATAACAGTGAGGTCAATGCTAGCTCATATGATCTTTGTTTACATTTTAAAAACATTTCTCGTCCTTAAGATATTTCCACATATCAACATATTATAAGAATGCACTAATTTTGTTGCAAGAAAATACTTTCTTGTTGTCTGTCAAAAAATGCTTCAGTAAAAATGTACAAATCAATGAGGTCTATGTTACCAATAGCATTTTTTTCTGATGCTACACAGAGTATTAAAAGGTAGAACCCTACATATTAGCCCTAATAGTGCAGTTTTTGTTCTTATTTAAAGTTATAGCATTCAATCAAAAAGTTTGATAGTTTTCCAAAGAAGGGTCACATTCAACATTATTTCAGCAAAAGGGTAGAATTTATTTTCTACACTTACTGTTCCTTATAAAAAAGAAAAGAGTTTTCAAGGCCATTTTTAGAAGCAAAATACATGTAGGACACGGAGTTAGTGGCAGAGAAAATTCATATGAATCACGGAAGCTTCAGGACTGTGGAATGAAGGAAACTTTCTCCACTAATGTATAACTAGAGGCAGAGACAGTGCAACGCACATCACACGGAAGCTTAACCCCCTAAGAGAATAATTTCTGAAGATGTAAAGCTCAAAGTGATTTTTAACCAATTGCAGATGTAGAAATCTAGAACCTTAATGAAGGAATAACAGGAACATTCATAGAGGGAAGGGACATTTCAGATCTCATTAGTGTCATACAAGAGCTCCAAATCAATAAAGCTGAAACCAAACAAGAAGATAAATGTAGGGACCAGAACAACAACATCACCAACATTCCTTAGCTGAATGCTTTCCATGAGTGTTGGTAAGGTATACCAAATGTTACTGTCAAATTCCACTAAGTCTTTAGTGTCGATGCTCAGATAACTTTTCAGATAAATATATATACACTTCTCATTTTCTTATGGGTCTATGCATTGGAAACTAATATGTTTACTTTGTTCAAACATGTGGAGTTAAATGTCTGAGTTATTATTACAGGAGAGAAATATAAGGTGATGGACTCCAACTGTTTGTTACACCTGCCTTGATTCTGGAACCAAAAGTGGGCATTTCAGGTAAGATAAACATCATCCCATAATTGATTCTCCTTTATCACAGAACATACTCTACTTTGAATAGGGACATTCTGACACAATTTCAAAGGCACAGATCAATTTTCTTGTTTTGAGTTAGGAAGACTCATTTCACAGCAGAGGGTAGTTAGCACCAACTGATGAGCATCTGGAAACTTCCACCTAACACACCTGTGAAGACATGTGGAAAGAAAAATGCATGCAATATTTAAAAAGTAGGATGATGAAACCACACTGGAAAACAATAGTTTGTCCATGTCGGTGATCTCTGAATAGATGGAGAAAGCTCTCACTCAGACCCTGTCATCTCTACCAAGATTAATAACGGAACAGAGAGTATCACACAGTCATTCCCGGACAACAGATGTTTAAAATATCTTTCTCTGACAATAAGTTACATCTTTATTGTAGAAAATATAAGAAACAGGAATAAGCATCCATAACAAATGGAACTTTCTCCATACCCCACTAGCTAGGGGTGTTGCAGCCTGTGACCACCTGGCAGGTCCACGCTGCATTCGGGGAGATGGAAGAAGATATGCTGAGCTATGGGGATGCTTGACATGCCTGTACTCATGGGTGGGCGAGCCAAGCATGCTGCGAGCTGAGTGTCTGTCTTGAGAAGCCCCTACTGGGTTTCTAGAGGCAAACAAAACCTGCTTAAAGCCAGGAAATTATATAACGTTATAACTCTGCACATGCGAGCCCACTTCTTGTTATGGGAACCATTTACTGGACCCACACTCGAGGCTGTGAGAACACTACTTATCAGGCCCCTCCAAGGCTATGGGAACACAGCTTCCTTAGTCACTCAGACACCTGGGCGAGGAAGCCAGGCTGCCTCCATTCACCCTACACTAGGGTACAGTGCATATTGCATTTAGTCTAAGAGTTCATAGCATGTTTTAATTGAATTTGATTCCGCCAGAATTAAAAAAGACTTTAATGTTTTACTATCATGAAAACCTCTCAGCACCACTTTGCTTTTCAAAATGCTCTGGTTACTGCCCCCAGCCTAGTTCTTTGCATATTAAATGTATAAGTACTACCTGCAATGTGCTATTTTTGTCCCTCCCTCGTCCTACATCCTCACTGACCAAATACCACATAATTTCTGGGTGTTTCATACTTTGAATTTTTATAGAACTATAACTTTGTAGTATATAAAGGCCCATGCATGCAATATTCAAGTATATTTGTACGTACTTGGATGTGTTTATAATACGGCACTGGAGAGAGAGGTAAGCGTGATCCAATATCCACATTCTAGAAGACTTATTCTAGAAAGACACACAGCCAAATTTCTCATGGGAATGGATAGTGCTGCAGAACTTCTAAGGGACAGTTTATTTTTAAGGAGAAAACAAACTTGTATAAGAAATACTTTGACAAGTGATAAAGGCACATGTTAATATTTACGTAATATCAGAGGGAGGATAAAATCTCCATCTTCACCTAGACTCCCAGTTCCCATGACAACTTTCCCAGAGAAATTCAATTAGACCAGGTTTTACCATGGAATTAGAAACGTTCTATGCATTTGGCACATGATGTGTCCTTAGAAATATGTGTTCATAACAGAGCACTCTCTAGCACCTTATTTCACTTGAAAACACATCTCAGGGTCTGTTTCATGGTGAAGCATCCTGTACCTAGTTCTAATGTGTGTGTGGGGGGGGAGTTGGGGTGGGGGATGGGAACTCCATAAACCAGACCAAGCAATTCTCCAATACCAGCTGGGTAATCTACAGTTCACCTCAATTCTGACACTATCTACCAGGAGATAAATCAAATTTCACAACTTTAAGAGCTCAATTTCACAAAACTGCCATTCCTATCTCTTAACACCTCAGATGCCAGTCACAAACCCAGATTATCACCTGTGCTTCTGACCAATCACCAATATATCAAAGGTTCCAACAATAGCCTCTGTGAGTTTTGTTAATTTCCTGGAGTGGCTCACAGAACTCAGAGAAAACATTTCACTCACTGGATTACTGGTTTCTTATGAAAGGTTGTAGCTTAGTAAGTCTCATGAAAGAGATGCACAGGGCAAGGTATGGGAAAAGGGTGCATAGATTCCATGCACTCACTTAATGTCCAACCTAGAGGCTCTCCATCCCTGGCCTTTTGGATTTGCACTAAGGCTTTGTTATTTAGGCATGATGAACCTAATGACTGCCCATTGATTTAATCTCCAGCTCTTCTCCCCTCTCCCAAAATTGGAGAGTCGGGCACTGAAAGTTCAATCCTTTATTCCTGGTGGGTTCCCTTCATAACCAGACTTCATGCTTAGGAGCTTTACAAAACCCACTTCAATAACACAATCCCAGTTGCGGTAGAAGGGGATTGTTATAAATAACAAGACACCCTTATCAATTTTATGGTTCTGAAAGGATTTCAGGAATTGAAAACAAGTCCAAACATAAGAAAAGAAAGAAAAAATAAGCCATAAATAGAAGAGAAAGAAAAAACTTACTACTCTTTTTATACAAACAGTACTAAAATAGGCACACATTTTTGCACGTCTTTGCTTCAGGTATGGGTATAGCTATAAGATGAATTTACATAAATGGAACTAACAAATGAAGTGGCATGTCAATTTTAATTTTCACACATAATGTCAAATTACCTTCCTAAGAGAACTACAAATTACTGTTCTCACAAATTGTTTATCAAAGCACCCTTGTTAACCCTACACAAAATTGCACTCTTTAAGCTTTGTCAATCCCATTGGAAAAACATTTTTGTAATTTAACCTTTATTATATTTTTCCATTACCATTTGATACCCTTATATCTCCCTACCCCCAGCAATCACCACACTGTTGTCCATGTCCATGAGTCCTTTTTCCTTTTTGCTCAACCCTTCCCCCACTAACCTTCCCCAGCAGTTGTCATCTGCTCTCCATCTATGAGTCTGTCCCCATTTGTCTTGTTAGTTCAGTTCATTCATTAGATCCCACATATGAGTGAAATCGTATGGTATTTGTCTTTCTCTGACTGATTCACTGCACTTAGCATAATGTTCTCTAGGTCCATCCACACTCTCACAAATGGTAAAATTTTCTTCTTTTTTACTTTTTAAATATATTTTATTGATTATGCCATTACAGTTGTCCCATCTTCACCCTTTACTCCCCTCCACTCTGCATACCCCCTCCCACCCACATCCCCCCTTTAGTTCACGTCCATGTGTCATACTTATAAGTTCTTTAGCTTCTACATTTCCCATACTATTCTTAACCTCCCCCTATTTTCTACCTACCATCTATGCTACTTATTCTCTGTACCTTTCCCCCTCTCTCCTCCTCTCACTCCCCTGTTGCTAACCCTCCATGTGATCTCCATTTCTGTGGTTCTGTTCCCTTTCTAGTTGTTTGCTTAGTTTGCTTTTGGTTTTGTTTTAGGTGTGGTTGTTAATAATTGTGAGTTTGCTGTCATTTTATTGTACATGATTGTTATCTTCTTTTTCTTAGATAAGTCCCTTTAACATTTCATATAATAAGGGTTTGGTGATGATGGGCTTTAACTTGACTTTATCTGGGAAACACTTTATCTGCCCTTCCATTGTAAATGATAGCTTTGCTGGGTAGAACAATCTTGGATGTAGGTTCTTGCCTTTCATGACTGGGAATACTTCTTTCCAGACCCTTCTTGCCTATAAGGCCTCTTTTAAGAAATCAGCTGACAGTCTGATGAGAACTCCTTTGTAGGTGACTCTCCTTTTGTTTTGCTGCTTTTATGATTCTCTCCTTATCTTTAATCTTGGCTAAGGTAATTATGATGTGCCTTGGTGTGTTCTTCCTTGGGTCCAACTTTTTTTGGACTCTCTGAGCTTCCTGTGTTGTGGAAAACCACTTACACACGGGGAGATGAAAAAGCACAAACTTTATTACCCAGGGAGCTCAGAGGGGAATCCCAAATTCTGAGCCCCCAAAAAGGCTGAACTGGGGCTTTCTTTAAATACACAGGCAGAAAGGGAGGGGGGGTGAGTCATCTGCTAAAGCAAGCATACAGAAGCAGGATTGAAGGTCAGTGGCCTTGAGATAACTGTTACCTTGGTGACAGCTCCTAGTAAGCTCCTCGTCATATAAAAACAAAGGCACTGTGACATTGCAAGTGTTACAGAGAGTACTGCTTATCTACAGAGCATAGAAACTTTTTTCATGGGGTTTTCTTTTCCTGCCATACCTAGACTTCCTGGAAGTCTATTTCCTTTGCCAGATTGGGTAAATTCTCCTTTATTATTTGTTCAAATAGCTTTTCCACTTGTAGTTCTTCTTCTTCTCCTTCCAGTACCTGTAATTCAAATGTTGGAATATTTAAAGATGTCCTGGAGGTTCCTAAGCCTCTCCTCATTTTTCTGAATTCTTATTTCTTCATTCTTTTCTGTTTGGATTTTTCTTTCTTCCTTCTGGTCCACACCTTGATTTGAGTCCCAGTTTCCTTCCCATCACTATTGGTCCCCTGTACATTTGTCTTTATTTCACTCAGTGTAGCCTTCATTTTTTCATCTAATTTGTTACCAAATTCAACCAATTCTGTGAGTGTCCTGATTACCAGTGTTTTGAACTGTGCATCTGATAGGTTGGCTTACTCTTCATCGCTTAGTTGTATTTTTTTCTGAGGCTTTGATCTGTTCTTTCATTTGGGCCATTTTTTTTTTGTCTCAGTGCACCTGTTACATAGTGAGGGGCAGAGCCTTAGGCGTTCACCAGGGTGGGGCAACCCAGTCACTGGGTTGTGACAATGTATGTGGGAGGCGGGGTCTGAGAGGAAACAATGGTGCTTGCTCTGCTCTCTACCAGATATCATTCACTTCCCCCCACTTCCCCCAAGCAAACTGGGCCCTTCTGGCACTGATTCCTGTGTGGGTGGGCTTGTGCACGTTCTAGGACCCTGTGGGTCTCTCCAGCGACTCTCCTGTGAGGCTGAGAGTTTCTCTTGCTGCCTCAACCCCCACAGGTGTTTTCAGTTAGTGGTTTGAGGCTTTATTTCCCTGCACTGGGACCCTGGGTTGCGTGGTGTGTCTCGCTCCCCAGTTTCGTGTGGTTTATCTGCGTGAGAATGTGTGTCTCCTGGATCCTCCAGCTGCCTTGTGGGCCACATCCCTCCACAATCCACCACCTCTCTGAGTCCGCCAGTCGCCACCCTGAGTGCCCAGAGTCTGCCAGCCACAGTTTTGTTGTGACCCCTCTCCTCCCAGCAGCCCAACCCTGCCCCTCCTATCGGTCTGGATAAATGTGTCTACTTTAACTCCTGGTTGTCGGACGTCGCATAAAGTTCAATTTTCTGCCAATACTGGTTGCTTTTTGTTTCTAAATTGTTGTTGTCCTTATTTTGGTTGTGTTAGGAGTCACAGTATGTCTACCTATGCATCCATCAAAACTTTTCTTCTTTTTTAGGGCCACTGTGTGAATGTCCCATAGTTGTTTTATCCACTCATCTATTGATGGGCAGTCGGGCTACTTTCATATCTAGGCAACTATAAATAATGCTGCAATGAACATAGGGGTGCTAAGCCCTGGCTGGCATAGCTCAGTGGATTGAGTGCTGGCTGGGAACCAAAGTGTCCCAGGTTCGATTCCCAGCCAGGGTACATTCCTGGGTTGCAGGCCAGAACCCCCAGCAACCTCACATTGATGTTTCTCTCTCTCTCTCTCCCTCTCTCTCTCTCTCTCTCTCCCCCTCCCTTCCCTCTCTAAAAATAAATACATTAAAAAAATCTTAAACAAACAAACAAACAAAAACATAGGGGTGCTTATGTTTTTCGAATTAGTATTTTGAGTTTCTTCATATATATTCCCAGAAGTGGGACCGCTGGGTCAAAAGACAGATCCATTTTTAATTTTTGTGGTAATTTCATACTGCTTTCCACAGTGGCTGCACCAGTCTGCATTCCCACCAACAAACAGTGCAGAAGGATTTCTTTTCTCCACATCCTCTCTAGCACTTGTTGTTTTTTGATTTATTGATAATAGCCATTCTGACAGGTGTGAGATGATATCTCATTGTGGTTTTAATTTGCCATTCTCTGATGATTAGTGATGTTGAACACCTTTTCATATGTCTATTGGCCATGCATATGTCCTCTCTGGAGAGTTGTCTATCCAGGTCCTTCGCTCATTTTTAATTGGGTTTTTGTTTTGTTGTTGCTGTTGTTCTTGTGTTGAGTTTTGTTAAGTTCTTTACAAATTTTGCATATTCACCCCTTATGAGAGGTGTCAGTGAATGTCCCCCCATTCTGTGGGTTTTTTAATTTTATTGATTGTTTAATACATGTCAATTATTTTCATACATGTTTACTTACCTGTTACTAGTTAGCTGAAGTTATCACAAACTTAGTGGCTTAAAACAACACATCCTTATTATCTCACAGTTCTGTAGGTCAGAAGGCCGTGTGCTCACCTGAGTCCTTTAGCTTAGGTGCTCACAAGCATGCAAACACAATGTTGGCCAGAGTGCATATCTTATTGGAGGCTCTGGAGAGGAATCTATTCCTGGGCTCAGCCCAGGTGTTGGCCGAGTCAGTTCCGTATTGAGGTAGAACTGTTGTCCCTATTTTCTTGCTCCCTGTCAGATAGGGAGTTGGTCTGGGTTCCTAGTGTCTGCTCATGCTGCTCTCTTGCAATGGTGGGTTCAGTCCTTCCTTCTGTTTGAATCTCTCTGACTTCATCTGGAGAAATTTCTCTGCTTTTAGAAGTTCATGGGATTAGACTGGGCCCAGCTGAATCTTTCAGCACACTTTCTCTAAAGGCCTACAGACTTAATCACGTTGTCAAAATCCCTGTTTCCAAACAATGAAACATAATTACACATAGAAATTAGGGAATAGAAGTCATTTTTCAAGAGGCATTTTACATATATATTGACCGACTGATAAATTTTCTAAACCTACACCAAAGAAGAATTTATGTTCACTTATTTTTCTAGCCTCATATTTCTCCTATGTCAGGATGGGTATGACATTTCACAGATCTTCAACAGGGAATAATTATAAACATAAATCACACTTAATCTTTTAAGTATAAAATCAACATGAATATATTCACAGATGTGCACAGATATGGAGAAATACTACCTTGAAATAAAAACTTAAAAATGTATTTCAATGACTAACTTATGAGACAAAATTATGAACTCAAGAAATGGGAAATTCACAACAGGTAAGTAACATATAATATGTGTGTGTTTGATTTTCTGCTATTTTTAATTACATATAATCTCAGTGTTATTAAATGTATTAGTATCACCTTAATAAACCGATGACACAATGTCTGTGTTAATAAAGTATATTCAAAGATAAGATCTAGGAGCACGAAGTGTTAGGATAGTGTTCTAAAGCATGTTATGCATTGGGGTGGAAGGCATAGCCCCATCCCCAATATGCCCAACACTGTCTAGGGCCTAGGCACCAGAACCTGTATATATGATTGGTTGCATGACAAAAGGGCACTAATGTTGCAGATGCAACTAAGGTAGCTGATAAGCTGACCGTGAAATAGGAAGATTATCCTAAATTATAACCATGTGGCCTTGATGTATGCACATGTGTTTTCAAAAATGGAAGAGGGCAGCAAGAATGTCGATCAGGGTAAGGGGATATGAGAAGGACTTCACCCATTGCTGCTGGATTTCAAGACAGAGGAGCCTCTGGAAAGAAGTGCAGCCCCGCCAAGACCTGCACTGCATCTCTGCAACTCCAGTGTAGGACTGCTCTCAGAAATATAAAATAGTAACACAATGTTGTTTGAAGCCCTGAAATGAGTGGAGATTTGTTACAGCAGCAACAGAAATCTAATATAGGCATCAACTGAAGTATATTTAGAAAGATTTTTAATGATGTGAAAAATACTCTTTATAATATTAGGCTAAAATTATAGAATTCAAGTTCATGAAATTAAGTACAACTTAAAGAGAAAAACAAGTGTCCAAACTGACTTCAGTAGCATAAACTCTTGAAATATGAAAATATTAATATTTCATAGCAGAACATGGTATTGCAGTTAGACTTTTATTCAAATTCTATCTCTATTTTTTATCAGTGCTGTGTAGCAATTGGAAACCTATAATATATATATGCTGATCCTTGGTTTATCCATCTGTACTATGGGCGTGATTATTTCTACTCCATATGATTTTAGTGAGTTTTCAGTGAGATGATATATGGCATGTTAGACACACTTGACAAATGTTAGCTGGTGGTAAAACCACTGTTCTTACTCTTTCTGGCACCCATTGTTAAGGTCAAGCAAACAGTTATTTTAAACATTCGCCTCACATGAGTGTTAAACTACTTTTAAGATACATTTACATGAAATTTTGGTAACTAAGGGGCACAGGTAACTGACACAATGTCAGGTAGATGACCAGAGAGGAGGGAAAACCTGCAGACAGTGCAAGGTAGGTACCCGGTACATATCACTAGCACGTGGGGGTCGGTGTGGGGAGTGGCGGGTAGAGCGTTCTGGCTCCTCAGGGACCATTTACTTAATGTTAATTATGTCATCACTGCTCCTTTATTTTATCAACTTCTCTCCAATTTTGTCATAGTATATAATTCCATGCTTCTTCCAATGTCTTTAATGGCAAAGGCAATAGAGTTTTAAGGGTAAAAAACCAACCAAACAAACATAGAGCTGGGTTTTTGAGAAGGTGGTCTGAGGCAGCCCAGGAAGAGCCACCTGAAAGATAACTGTCCGCACCTACTGTGATGTCATATGAAAATAGGCTCAGGGAGTTGGATACAACATGATACATCCTCTAGTCTAACTTCCTTATTTTATACATAAAGAGAATGAGTCCTAATAGTATAAATAAGTTGCTGAAGGTCACAATGTTTCAAACACCAAGAATAAAGCCCAGATGTTCTTTCTTCTACTAACACACACATTGCATTTCAATGTTTATTATTTTATGGCAAAACCCTGACTTATGTGCGTCCTCCTATGTTGAGCTTTTCATTGAAATCAAAACCTGTGCAGTTTTTCTTCTTAAAGTAGAGCTGTTTGCTGTTATTTTGCCTGTAAGGAAGAATCCTGACCCATGGGGCAGCGAGATGCATGTTGTTGCTGTCGACAGAAAGGGCATCGGGGCATCCTGTGCAAAGACTCAGCAATACATAAAAATTCCTTTACAGCAAAGTTCACCCAGGTGTTTCTCTCAAGTTCTAACCCACTCCCTCCTGCACCTTCTTCAGAACAGGTGTGACCCCCAGAACATCAGTGAGTCAACAGGGACAAGTGAAAGGTAACACAGAGTTGAAAAGCAGCAGAAAACTGGAAAATAAGCAAATTTTAATAAATAGCATCTGTGTTCAATGTGGATTTCTAATATTTAAACAGCATTCTATCTTTAGTTCTGAAAGAAAGAAATTACTGACTAATCTTATCTCTAGGATTTGGTGAAATAAAAAGCATACATTTTGTTAGTAATTCTAAATGTCATAGGCTTTATTATAAATGAGTTATTTTAAAATGTATATGTTATTTTACAAAATGATGAAGTCATTGAGATAAAACATATCACTCTGTCACTTAGACCAGTAATATTTATTGTAATTATTTTGCTCTCAGTTTGGGGGGTTTTCTCATTAAGAATTATCATGAAAAGTTCATAAGCTAGTCTTGACAGTGAAGAATGAACAAATTGTCAGATTTCACCCATGCTGACATTTCTGTTCTCTTCGTGGTGTATATTGACCTCATTAGGTGCACTTATAAAACAGAGGTTAAAATCTAACAAGGATTGAGGACTTGAAAATAAACTACTACATAGTGTGTTATTATTTCACCATTAGGAAAGCTGATTGTGATGTATTAACTTTCCCTGGGATATTCAAGAAGAAAACAGTAATTGGCAAACAGAAATGTTAATACAGAAACAGATTCTAAAAGGCCTCCTGGCCTGTTAACTTTGCACAGGTCATATCCAGTCCAGCTGAAAAATATAACATAGCTGCATGTCACGTGGTGTCCAAGATATAAGCAAGGGACAAGAGCCTATCTCTTTTAAAGGAGAGAATATTGCGCATCTATGAAGTATTTGCTCATCGTCTGGTTTTAAAGTACACTCAAGTGAATTTCAGTACTTTTTTTTTCCTTTTGGAAAGTAGGCAGACTTTTTTTGGTATTAAAATCAGATAACTAGAGCTATTTATTTAGAAAAATCTATAATTTATCTATCTATCTATCTATCTATCTACCTGTTTTTATGGTTGTTCAAGTACAGTTGTTTCCTTTTTCCCACCATCAGTTTCCCCCACCCCACCCACCCCCATCTTCCACCCTCAATCCTACTCCCCTTTTGGCTTTGTCCCTAGGTCCCTATACATATTCCTTGATGTCCCCCTTTTTTGCCCCATTATCTGTCCCCCCTCCGATTACTGTCAGTTTGTTCTTTATTTCCATGTCTCTGGTTATATTTTACTTGCTTGCTTGTTTTGTTAAGTTCCACTTATAGATGTGTTCATATGGTATTTGTTTTTCACTACCTGGCTTACTTAGCATAATGCTCTCCAGGTCCACCCATGCTGTCACAAAGGGTAGGAGCTCCTTCTTTCTTTCTACTGCATAG
This sequence comes from Phyllostomus discolor, assembly GCF_004126475.2. NCBI lineage: Eukaryota > Metazoa > Chordata > Mammalia > Chiroptera > Phyllostomidae > Phyllostomus > Phyllostomus discolor. Next base: position 15,796,895 of record NC_040913.2, read on the forward strand.
TATTCTATCATGTAGATGTACCATAGTTTTTTGATCCACTCATTTACTGATGAATACTTTCAGTAAAAGTATTTTGGTTGCTTCCAGCACTTGGCTATTGTAAATTGTGCTGCTGTGAACACTGGGGTGCATAGGTTCTTTTGAATTACTGTTTCAATATTCTTAGGGTGTAATCCCAGCAGTGGAATTGCCAGGTCAAAAGACAGTTCCATTTTTAGTTTTCTGAGGAAATTCCATACATTTTCTACAGTGGCTGCACCAGTCTGCATTCCCACCAACAGTGCACTAGGGTTCCCTTTCTTCACAACCTCCTCAGCACTTGTTGTTTGCTGATTTGCTTATGAGGGCCATTCTGACTGGTGTGAAGTGGTGTCTCATTGTGGTTTTAATTTGCATCTCTCTGATGGCTAGTGATGGTGAGCATCATAGAGTGGTCTTCATAGAGTGGAGTTGTGTGAGTTCTGAAAAAGAATCTGTAATTTTAAAAGATTGCTTTCTTTCACATATCCAAATCAGTGACTGTCTTACATCAAGGCCATCATTCTTCTTTGTTATCTTGATTACAATCAAGGTAAATTTACATTAAGACCTTTTTTATCACTTTATTTTCTAAAAAGATAACCTACTGCCTACATTTTACTAAGGGTAATCTATAATGGTTAAGATTTATAATTCCCTAATTTCTTGAGATATGTAGCTTCATAGTATTTGATAATTACATTTACTTATCAAAATATGATTTTGTAGAGAATAAAGTTAATAATTGAAGGCATGCAACTTAAAAACAATCAATAGTGTAAGGAGGTTGTGAATAAAAATATCGATTGTGGAAACTTAAAGGATACTCTTACAGTAAATGTATAATAACAATGTAAAGCTTCTGACATTTCTTTACATATAGAGAATAGGAAGAGGAGGTGGGGAATATGTGTTACACAGGTATATGTAATCAAACAAATGTATAGCTTACATTGTGTCCATAAGGTACACGATGTTGAATAAATTCAGGGTTTTATTTACAACAAACAAGCCAAATACTTAGATGACTAATTAGTATTGTTTCATTCTTCAGCAAGCATCCAGTTATCAGATAAAGGTAGTCTGTAAGTTTTATGTTTAAATATCAGTCATGGAATCACATGGTGTGTTATGGGTTAAATTATGTCCCCTAAAAATTTATATGATAATGGCTGAAGCCCCAGTAGCTCAGAATATAAATAAATGTAATAAAAATAGTGTTCTTATCAAAGTAATCAGTTGAGATGTGGTCATACTGGGGCAGGATGGCCCTTCAATCCAATATGACTGGTGTCCTTATAAAGATTGGAAATATGAAGAAACAGATGCACAGAAGGAGAATGTCATGTGAACATTAAGTCAGAGATCAGAATGATGCATCTACAAGCCTGGTCATGCCAATTTTTCCAGCACACCACCAGGAGCTAGGAGCAAAACATGGAACACAAAACTATTTCCCACAAAAAGAATCAACTGTGATAACACCCTGACCTTGGATTTATAGTCACCAGAATTGTGAGACAAAAAATTTATGTTGTTTAAGCTACCCAGTTTGTGGCAGTTTTTATAGCAGCCCTAGCAAACTAATACATCTTCATCTCTGTTCTCTTATAGTAGCATGATGTCTGAAAAGATGGCAGATTTACACATATATATGAAGAGAATAAAGACAACCCTGGGACTACCTTGCATTTAATAATGCAAATTATATGTGTGTGTGTGTGTGTGTGTGTGTGTGTGTGTGTGTTTTCATCTTGTTGGCTAGAAATAGGCAAGTGAAAGAAAGCCAGAGAAGTGCACTAAATGACAATATACATCCCTAATGAAAACCTTAGAATGCTACAGCAACAATAGAACACAATAATTTCAAGGTCATAAAAATCATGACCTCAATTATATATTCATTATTTGGACATCAATTGGTAAATATATATATATTTATATAGATAAGTAAACACCGAGTTATGATAGTAAAAATCATTAGAAAGTGGCAACTATTGGCTGAGGTTTTGTGAAAACAATGAAAACTGTCAAAAGAATACAGATGTTATAATAAAAGTCTATTATCTACATTATCCATCAAATAAGCATGTTGTTTTTATACATAACTTCCATTCTTCCAGATAAAAGTACATAACTCTTCTCCATCACACATAAATCATTTTGAGTTCTAGGTCATTAGGAAGTGGGGATCAATTAACTTAGGCCAGCAGCACTGAAGTAGTAATTGTAAGGGATGAGGAGGGAGGAGAGTCAAATGGCAGTTCAGGCTTATATGAAAATGCTAAATATGATTCAAAGTTCTCCTGGATGAAATCTAAGAGAAATTGACAACAGTCACTCATTCATTCAACAAATATTTGGTGTGTTCTTGCTATGTGCCTGGCATTTAAACTAAACACGGGAAATATAGGGATATAAAACAAAAAGTGTCATTATCTTCATAGCGGGCTTCAAAGCAGAAAACAAATTAGTAGTCAAATGCATATGATGTTTTCATGGTTTCACAACCACTTTAAATAAAAGCGAGGGGCCACAGGTGCTCTAGGAGGGGTGTGAGGAAGACTCATTGAAGAGATTTTTAAGGTGAGGTGCAAGGAAGGGTAAGAAATGGTCCAAAGACAAGGGAGCAGCATTTGTAAGAGAGGAAAGAAACAATGACAATAACAAAACATTATGCTAGTGTTGCCGGTGGAAATCAGGTTCTTCCAAGGAACCACAGAAAAAGTTTCATGGACCCACGGAATCACAGAAAAAGTTACATGGGAGATTATGGTGTGGCAAAGTTTATCTAGATGGAAATTTGCCCCTGGGTTTCTAGTGTCCCATCTCCATCATCCTGCCATGGAAAAAGTCCAACCATGTCCTCAGCAAGGACAAAAAATAAAAATAAAAAAAAACAGTGTCCAGAATTTCTGCTTTGTATTAAAGCTTAGTCCTGTTTATAAAAATTCAGTTTTGAATGCCAAAGAATGACACGTTAAATCTTAACCTGCCTAGATGGATTAGAGAAACCCCTCAAATACCTATCACCAGAATGTAGTGGTCACATTTAGTAGCACAAAGAGGCCAACTCCATGAAGACAGAACGATGCTCAAATCCCCCTTGAGGTTTGTATGTTTCTGAGCAGATTAGCCTCTCATCTGAAAATCCAGTATTGACCTCATCTGAAGCTGTGGCTTTTTGGTGGACAGCAATTACTGAGATCCCTATCAGTAGTTGTCTAGCTAGGAAAAAAAGAAAACCCTTTCAAAAATTATAATAGAAGGAATTACTGCACTAAGCAGGCAGTGGAGATTCTGAAGGCTACAAAAGACTGATGAGGTAATTTAGAACTGAAACAGCAAGAAGCTTCTTCCTTTGATTCTCCCTGAGGGGTGAGCAGAGGTCATGGTGTTCCTGCAGCCCTGGAGCCTCGGGCAATGGAAAGAAGCATAATCCCAGCAGCTTTGCCTGCTGGTGGGAGTGGGAATTGAAGCCATAAAGAATACACAACTGCTGTTAGAGAAGTCACCTGATGTAGAGAAGGCAGGTGATACTTTGAATTTCAAGATCTTGCTGGTACTTCCCAGTAAGAATCCAGTTGATACTGGAGTCTGGGAAATAAAACATGCAATAGCTACCCCCTTTTACCCGCTTTGCCCGATGACACAAAGTAGATCATGGTAGAGGGGAGAAAATTTTAACAGTGATCTAGTCCCCCTCACTTACTCTTTGGCATCCATTCTCACCATTTTACCCGTTATTAACAATATTATGCCTTCACCTGTCATGGGTCAACGCTCTCTCACACAAAGGAAGATGCCCTTCTTTCCTCTCTCTCTTCTTCCCTCCTTCTGCTCTCTCTTCCCTCTCTCAGTAAAAGCCAAAAAGCTCTACAGTCATTAGAACAATCTCAAGTTCAAAATCTCCATGTGACAGTCTTCTCCATGAAGTCCACATGTGGTTCCTTTCATTTTCATGATCTCAGAACTTATTAATCACTTAATCACTTCCAATGCTCATCATCCAAAATAACAGAAGAAAAGAATAGGTGAAAAAAACCCTAGAAATTGGTTAATATATGTAGCTACATAACAAAGTTATTCATAGAAAGCACAGTCTTATATTTCTGCCTGGCCATGAAGCCATCTTAGATAGTTATCAGTGGTAATGGAGACCAAATGCCATAACCAGCACAGAAATGCCCTCCTCTGTATATATTTTGTCCAGTGTCACATAAGTGCCCCAAATATATTGGAGGCTTTTCCAACTTCAAATTTAATAGGACTGCTGCAAAATAGATTTCTTCCTTGGGAACCAATACAGGGGTGGGCAAAAGTAGGTTTACAGTCGTTTGTATGGAAAAACATAATACAAGAATAAACTCCGTGTTTCACATATTCGCAACTATAAACCTCCTTTTGTTCACCCCTGCATTACTTCAGTAACACAGCACAGATTTGAGATGATTATGATGTATAATGGTAAGATAGTGAGAGGGGCCACTGCCCCTCTCAGGCCCTTAACTTGTGTGTTCTGCCTTTCTGAGAACCCTGTGATATCCTGGTTGCTGGTACATTCACATATGATGACTCAAAGCCATAGGATATTTTCTCATTTGTGAAACTATAGCTGAGTGTTTTGTTGGCCACTGCACTATCCTTTCAGGCCATCTGCTTCTCACAAGAAGAATGGCTATCAGCAGAAAATGGGACGGCTTTTCTCAGGTGTATACGCTGTGCTTCTCCTGCGATTCTCCTTTGGGGCTGTCCAAAGATGACCTACATTCTGAGCAATGTTGAATTTGCAATGCTGTAAGGACACAATGGTACTTTTTTTAAAAAAAATATCACATCATTACTGGAACTGTCACTACTGCCGAGCCTTCTCTGGTACAAGGTCTCTGAAATACTGTTTGCCTATGAATATATTAAGATTCCTAATGAAAAGTTTACAGTAAACGGTCAGAGTAGCAGATCTCACTATAGCATGTGCTATGTTTCCCAAATCCCCAAACAAGCGTTGTGCCTCCCTCTTATTATGCAGCTTTAAGTAAAGCGCCTTTGCTTTTCTATTCAGAAAGAATATTCAATGTTCTCCACCATTAAAATCGTAGAAAATTCGCTGCAGTGACAGGTTCCTGCAGATTTGTCATGATTTTCTGCTGTGCTTTAGCTCTGGCACATGCATCATACCAGATCCAATGTCACATCAGTAATATAGCAGGGTAGTGTCATTTAATATGGGATGTCTACACAAGCAAGGTCCTTGAAGTCCATAATGACACACAAAAGCAAAGTTAAACTACTCCTGGGGAATAAGAATTAAGTTACATTTCTGTTTCTGCCACTGCTTGTGATATCCTTTTTGACTGACACAAATAGAATGAATTTGCCGGATCCCCACAGCTACCAGTTGACAGGGACTGTGTTGATTTACTTTATCAAAGATCTTGCATCTCTGGCCTCAACCACAATTACAGGCACTACCTGACTGCAATATCCATTTGGTTTTTCACCAAACAGATGATGCGAAAGGACTTTTTAATAAGAACATCATTTCTAAGTTTTAGAAGGCATTACAAATGCCTGAACATTTCCAGGAATGTCCAGTTGCTTGGGTTTGCTCTTTTGTTAAGGATGGACAGCCCCAAAGGTTGAAGCTGGGTTTTCTCAGCAATTATTGCCCTCACTTTAGGAGTCAGGAAGCCAAGATCGTGCCATTGAAGGAGGGAGTCTGTTTTAAATTCTCCTTCAAGAACTCAAGAGGTAACTTGAGGAAAAAATTAGTGCACTTACCTGGACTTCTATCAGGTAAATATGAGACCAAACTTGATATTTTGGCTCTCCAATGAATAGGGACCATTTAGAGCAATTATCAAAAATAAAAATAAAAATGTGAGTATATGTGTTTTCTACTACGCAGTAACGTCTGGTAAATGACACAGTTGTCTTTAATGCAGGTTGCAGAGATCATCTAAGTGTTTTAAGTTTTTTTCCTTGAAAATAATGGTTGTCAAACTGTATCATGAATCAGGGTCACCTGAAAAGCTTTTTAAGGGACAGATTTCTGAGCCCCCAATCTGAGTTTCTGACCTAACAGGTCTTTGATATGCCTCAGTGAATTTGAACTTGTAATAAATTGCCAGGTGAAGCTGATGCTTCTGGACAAGGAACCATTCTTTGGTAACTACTGCTCAATAAGTTCAAGTTTGCTTTTAGTCAGTGGGGTTCTGGATATAATGATTTCCTTAAATCTGAAAGGTGAGGGAAAGCCACTAGCTTTTGATTTGAAATTTCTAAGAGAGTAACTTAAATGTGTCTTCTACTTACCAGGTTTTCACTTTGTTTTTTTTTTGTTTTTACTTCTGCTTTGGTTTTTACCACTACATAGATAAAATATACTTTATGCACTGTCCATCTATTTTATTACCAAGGACCTTGTATTCAGTTAACATCCACAATCCCTGTGATTTAAAAGTTATGGCTCACTATTCCATAAATAGTGTACCACTTGAGGTGTCTGTGGAAGAGGGACTTTGATTCTGAACTCATTTCTCCTATGTGCCCATCAAGTATCACTAAATAAAAATAATGTCTCTATAGAAAATGTCCTTAGTTATAGCTAATGTATACTCCTTTACATTGTAATGAAGTAAAGAAAGCTCTCATGATTTTCTTTGTTCTTATTACAGAGGTATCAATCTACCTCTTAAATTAAAAGAAAGTCTTGGGGATTTAAATGTGAAACATGTACTGTCTTTTAAAAAGAATTCAAAATATATTTAGGCTCTCTCTATTATGATTAGATTAGGTTTGTGTTGGTTATTAGAAAATAGTTTTCTCAAGCTGTTTTTGTTTTATTTTAATTATGAATTTAATTATTAATTTTACAACATAAAAACACTATATAAAACAACTATTTCATGGATTTAGAAGGGTTAATATGAAGTTGTAAATCAAAAAATTAAATATATTATAAATGACAAAATCATAAATTTATTTCTGAAAATAAACAGGATAGTTATATATTTCTTGTTTGTAAAAACTGATTTTTGCTAAAGACATGTTATTTGCTTCTCAAAAATGATTCTATGTACAATACTTTTTAAATTTCTAAAGAGACCTACTTTATATCTGGAATAATAAGCATTTTCAGAATTTTGAAGAAGGAACTGTAGTTTATCATGATTTTAGAAAAGTATTAAAGTAATTATTTTACAGAAAGGCTTATATAAATACTCAGTGAAAAAAAGGGGATTTCTGTATTTCTCTTTGTAGTTCAAAGTTGCATAAGGTAAGAATAAATTACCAATGAACTTCAAAAAGAAACCTTAAAGTTCCACTAAGAAAATTGTGTTTCTGTACCTATTTTCAAGATAAACCTTCATGCACTAAAAAGACATAACACCCTGTGGCTATTTAATAGGTAAGTAGAAGGTTACTAAGGTGGGAGAATATTACTTCAAAATAAAATCTCAAAAAGCTAAAACTTTTAAATGTACAAGTATACAATTCTCAGAAGACCCCGATCGTAGAAACAGTTCACACAATAAGAAATAAAGATAAAACCAAAGGTAAGCATATATAAATCTAATGAAATTCATTTTGGTGAAGAATGAAACACCTTAGCATCTTCAAATTACATTTGCTTCTTTGCAATCACCCTTGTTTCAGATGGTACTAAGCCTAGGTAACCTAATGTTTCCAAAAGACTGGCTACTCATTACCTGTGGCGCTTTAAAAGACCAAACCCATCATAGCCTAAAGCTCAGAACGTTCAAACCTGACTTTTCAACTACCTCCATTTCCTCCAACACTTAAATCAATTTTTGAAGACAATTAGAGTGTCTGGAGCTAACATCTATATTTCTTTCCTGTTTCTAGAATTTTATATAATTGCCTGTTTTTTTTTCCTATCATTGCTGCAATTCGATGACGGTATTGATCTGGTTTTCATTTTGTACATAGAGGACTCTGAAACCTGGTGTTTGTTGTAAATCCTATTTTGACCTGCAATCACCGTCTCCCCTTGTGATTACAAACACCGCCATTCTTTCAGGGATTGCCTCACTCTCTCTTTGTTCTTTTACTGTAGGCCTTGGAAAAGGATACTCATTACCAGACCACTGAGTTGGACAGGGACCATATGGGCCAGCTGGGTTATCATCTGGGGTTAAAACTTTTTTTTTCAATTGTAAATTCCATCTGGAGATGTAGCTGGAATGTTTTGTGTCGCCGCTTGTGTGCTGCCTGTGACCAAGTCTCCAGCGATAGGATAGAAGGCTATGTGAGATAACGAAGACAACACACATAGGAGCAGAGACTAGAAATGAAGAGAAAAACACCTTGTTGTTGTTCAAATCCATGATTCCAGTCATCCCTGAGCCCCCCAAATTTGTCCTTTCTGAGGTTCCACCTAAGTTAGAGTGAATTTTACTTTACTTACAACCAAAACGATAACCAGAAAGAAACAATGAAGAGTCCTGGCTGGTGTCATTCAGTGGATTGAGTACCCACCTACAAATCAAAGGGACCCTGGTTCGATTCCCAGTCAGGGCACCTGCTTGGGATGCAGGCCAGGTCCTCAGTAGGAGGTGTGCAAGAGGCAACCATACATTGATGTTTCTCTCCCTCTCTTTCTCCTTCCTTTCCTCTCTCCAAAATTAATAAATAAAACCTTAAAAATAACAATGGGTTGAGATATTTTACTTAACACTTCATTCATTCCCTATTTTTGCTGGTACAAACACAAACTTAGTGTCTTAAATCAACACAATCATCTCATAATTCTGGAAGTCAGAAGTCAGAAATGTAGGCACAAGTGTCAAGTGCTGCATTTCTTTCTGGAGGCTCTAGAGGTGGTGTTCTCTTGCTTTGGCAGCTTCTAGAAGCTGCCCACATTCCTTAGCTTGTTGCTCCATTTCACCTTCAGAGCCAGCAACAGCTGACAGTTTTCTCACGTGCACTAGTCTGACTCTTCTGTCTTCTTCCACATTGAAGGGCCTTTATGATTCTATGAGGCTTTCTCAGCTCATCCGGGATAACCTCCTCATGCCAAGGTCACCTGATTATCAACTTTAATTTTATTTGCTACTTACTCATTTGCATGTAACATAACATACTGACATATTCCAGAGATAAAGGCATGGACATCTGTTGGAGGCTGTTATTCTGTCTACCACAGGGACCAAACTTCAAAACAACAGAGAGAAAGTAATATAAAAGTATTTATATAAATTTATCATTTTCCTCATTAATAGTTTAAGATAAATCAGAAAAAAATATATACTGAATTATAAAAATTGTGAAAGTACACATTAGCCACTAATTTTATTTTTTTAAAAAGGCTTACATATTTTTCCTGTTTCTGGATGCATTTTTGCTAGTGATTTTTTTCCCCTAATAGACTATGGAAAGTATATAGCACAAAATGCTGAGTAAAATTGTCAGGCATAGACAAAATTCTTGAGATTTTCCATTCTTGCCACTCACACAGTGCTAGATTTCCTTCTAAGACAGCCACTCATATTATTCTATATTTTCTTACTTCCAGTGATGGAGAACTCATTATCACTGACTTTGATGGTTACCCAGGTCTATGGGCATTCAGGTTTGCCCTCATGGCTCTGCTCCTGTGGCTCTCTGTGGTTTTCAATCTTTGCCGACAGAAGGAGAAAGGCATTTCTGCCGTTGATTCCTATATTCAATTTCCCACAAACACAGCAGACTGGACCCCGTGTAAGCCAGTGAGAAACAGGGGCTCAGGAAGAGGCTGTGGAATCGCCAGTACTGCTCCCATAATTCTTTGCTCTGCTTCAAGAGGAGACTAAAGAGGAATCCGGGTCAGGCATTTTTTACAGCGGTGCAAGCAGCTTGGACTGGTAAGACTGTGTCTCACTCTTACTCTATTGCATTATTTGAAACATCATACTTTACAAATATATATTTTAAAAGGAGTTCAAGGTTATATTTATTTTGTGATTCATTTTGCTTCTTTATTATGACTTGCACATCAACAAAAATGCATTCTTTCTTAGTGATCATAATTGCAAATACAGTCAATATGTAAGGTCTAAAGAATTACAACAAAATATTTTATTATATGAGGAATAAGAAAATAAAGAAGAGGTTTGTTATGCTTAAAATTATATATTGGTGTCTTTTACCATATAAATCCAACACTGGCTAGATTTTAGAATATTTACAAATGCATTTCTAACCCATCAGGAATCCCAAAGACTATAAAAATATTTAAAATAAAATTAAAACAACTGATTTTATATACTACAACATAAAATAAAAATATCACCAACACCATTTCAAGCAACATCTTTAAAATTTTAATGTGTTTACTATAACCCCAACAAAATGAAAATAGGTAATTCTGATACTGATACTTGAGAGATGATTCCAAGGAATCATCTTTGACTTAGGGTTATCAAACTCTGGACCTTAGTCCTGAATTTGCCACTTAAGTCTCATGAATTTTACCGTGCAAGGAACAGACTGTGTAGTGCAAGTAGGTGCAGTGGTTTTCAAGGTTCCTCTCTTCTTCCCATTGCCTGCTTTTAGGATATATACCTATTTGTTAAATGCCTTTACTCATTTTCTATTTAAGATTTTATTTCTTTATTTCTAGAGAGGAGATGGGAGGGAGAAAGAGAAGGAGAGAAATATCAATATGTGGTTGCTTCTCAAGGGCCACCTATTGGGGACCTGGCCTGCAACCCAGGCATGTGCCCTGATTGGGAATTGAACTGGCAACTCTTTGGTTCACAAGCCTGCACTCAGTCCACTGAGCCACACCAGCCAAGACTGAATGTTTTTATTCTTGTACAACACACACACACACACACACATACACATACGACAGGACCCTTATTTTTAAAAATAAATTGAATTACTTTAACATAGGCTTCTTAAACTAGGCATTATTGATATTTGGGGCCCTATAATTCTATGCGAGGTGTAGTGAGGAGTCTGCTTTGTGCATTGTAGTGTGTTCTGCAGCATTTCTGGCCTCTACCCACTAGATGCAAGTAGCGATCTCTGGCCACTTGTGACAACCAAACATAACTTCATACTGCCAAATATTACCTGGGGAGCAAAATCAATCATTGATTTCAGAGTAGTGTCTGTAAAAAATTTTGCTGTATGAAAAATGAGAAATATCCTGATGCAGATAAAAGCATCACAAGCCTTATTATATAAAGTACAGTGATTTACTGCCCTTTAATTGTGTAAAGTACAGTGACTTACCATCCTTTTTATTTCTGGTTACACATTCTCTCTTTATTGAACTAAACAATATAACCAAATTGTACAATGTTTGATCATTTTAAACACCTAATTATCAATTATTCAATCATTTCTGCTGCCCAAATGTAACCTGTTTCTTTACATTTTTCTTTATATTTTACCTGTTTCTTTATATTTTGTTATTTTAAATCTATGATATTAATTGCATACTTACTGGCCAGGACCCTATAGCTTATATGCTAAGTGGCTTACATGCATTCATACACTTAAGCTTCTACATATTCATATTTGCTAGGTATTCTTATTTTCTCTAATTTGGAATGCAGCTGATGCCCTGAAATAAATTACTTTTGACAAGGTCTCACAGCTTCTTAATGCCAGGACACAGATTTGTATCAAGGCTAATACTATGTCAGAGTTGGCTACACTTCTACTTGAATTTTACTGATGGCATACATATATTTCTCCCTGACACAGTGAACTCCAGGAGCAGAGGGATGATGAGTCTTCTTAACCTGCTGCCTTCTTTTCCCCTGACTCGCCAACCCCAACACTTGCACACAGGCCCAACTGAACTCAACTAATGTCCTGCACCCAGACATTTCTTGGCCTGTTTTGGTTTTCAGGACCCAGAAACAATATTTTTCACCTTAGCTTCCTCACATTCCCACACTGGAGGTAAGAGGCAAAACTCACTGAGTTTTGACAGCACAGTTGGGTGAAGTGGTCATGTTAATTCTGTGGCACTCCCTATTGTTAGCCTTTCTCTTCACAAGACGGTTATTGCTGGTTTTAAAAAACTTACCTTGGTCTGCTGCTCATTTTAATCAGTACGTATGGAAAACACCGGTTTTCTTGTTTTTTTAAAAATCTAGTTGGCTTAAAGAAAATTTAAGCCTTGCTAAAAATGACTGCTTGGAAGTGCATGAAACCCTTGAGGATGTACGGTGTAAGGTCTGATAAATGCTGCAGGGCTACACTAGAGACAAAGGAGCTTGTGTGGTAAGGCATGATCTGAGAAGAACTCTGCAGCTTCCACATTCTGAACAGGAATTCAATAAAAATGATCTGGCAATGAAGGGAGAGGTGGAAGTCAACATACCAGCAGCGATGGAATAACATTTGGCTGAGCGTGACCTGAACAGTAAAAATTGTGATTTTCGTGATAAGAAGTTCAGAGAGAGGCAGGAGCAGGGCTTGTTTGCAGGCTGTATGGTGTCCCCAAGGACCATGGCTCTCTGCACACTTCTTCCTTGTGCCTTCATTGCCTTGGCCACTTCCCCTCCTACACTTTTTAAGAAAGATATTATTTATTTACTTTTAGGGAGAGGGGAAGGGAGAGAGAGGGCGAGAAGCCTCAATGTGTGGTTGCCTCTCACACATCCCCTACTGGGGGGCACTTGGCCTGCAACCCAGGCATATGTCCTGACTGGGAATTGAACTGGCGACCCCTTGGTTTGCAGGCCGGCACTGCATCCACTGAGCCACACCAGGAAGGGCTCTCCTATACTTTTGAGATGGTTGTAATAATTCCAAACATCACAAACTCCAAACATCATAACATTCATAAAACCTTATCCAAAAGCAGTAAAGGAGACCCTCAGAGATCTCAACTTTTATTTTTATATTTTTTGGTCACTATCTTAAATAATAGAGCATTATAATAAATCCTAATAGTCACTAGAACAGAGCCTCCTATCTTTTTAATTTTTTAAAATAAAATTTATTAGGGTGGCATCAGTTAAAACAATTATGTAGATTCTATGTGTATATTTCTATGATACATTGTCTGTATACTGAAATTGTGCCAACCACCCAAAGTCAAATCTTCTTCTGCCACCATATATTTGACTTCCTTTACTCTTAATTCCCCACACCCCCTTCTCTCTGGTAACTACCGTACCATTGTCTGCATCTCTGAGTTTTTGTTTTTTTTTTTATTTATTTGTTCATTGCTTTTAGTTTTATATTTCATACATGAGTGAAATCATATGGTTCTTAAATTTTTTTCTGACGTTTTGCCTAGCATTATATTCTCCAGGTCCTTTCATATTGTCACAAATGACAGTACTTCATCTTTCTTTATGGCTGAGAAGCATCCATTGTACATATACGCGACACCTTCTTTATCCAGTCCTCTATCAAAGAACACTTTGATTGTTTCCCTGTCTTGGCCACTGTGAATAATGCTGCAATAAACCAAGTGGTGCATATATCTTTGAGAATAAATGATTTCAAATTTGGGGGGGGGGGTAGATAAACTGGTACAGCCACTATGGAAAATAGTATGGAGGTTTCTCAAAAAATTACGAATAGAGTTACTATGTGACCCCAGCTTTTTCTAATGGAGAAAAATCTTTTATAGGAGCCCTAGAAGAGTCACACTCATATCCTATGGGTCAGCAGTTTGTTAGCTGCACACTGTAAACCTATCCCTGGTAAGAAAAAAAGGGATTACCATAAAGTATAACATCATTGGTTTATTTATGGATTACATCCAGCACCCACCTGTCCAGAAAACATTATCATCATCTCACTGACAAAATTTAGGTTCTGTTATCAAAGTAGAAAGAGGAAAAATGGTTGTTGTTAGTCAATTAATATCATTTGCCTAATTTGGCAAATTTAGTACAACCAAAAGTGTTTAGGCATTAAATATGAAAGCATTAAGATATATCTCTGACCTGCAAACAATGCTCTAAACATGCCTTACTTCTATAATATGGGCTGGAATTGGTTCTGCAATAAACAGTGAAATACAATGTGTTAAGATAATAAAGTAATTGCTTTTTCAGTTCCTCAAATAGTAAACATGCGGATGAAATTTCACAGACCAAAGCAGAAAAAAATTAAAATGCTTTGTGGAATTGGCTTCTAATTAAAATTATGAAGTGGGTTCCTCTGTCTGATCCCCAAATGGGCTGATTTGTGCTGTCCAGAAGGGGTACCTAGGCAACAGCACTTTTGACAGTTTGCTTCCCAGATAATGCCCTGGAGGCCACCAGGTTCGGGAATCACTCACTGCTCTAGAGTAAAAATGCTGTGAGTTACTTTGAATTTGAAAAATCCCAGGAAATGTGAGAGAAAATGACAGGGGATCGTATGTAGTCTTCAAACATAACCACTTTCAACTTTAAGACACTGGAGATTTAACATTTTTCTCCTCCTTCCTTCTCCTTTTCTTCATCTCCCATCCACAGCGCACTGCACCGCTGAACTCCAGGAGGATTCTCTTGGCTCCCCTGGTCCCTCCACTCCTCTCACTGTCTGACTCAAACTTTGAACTGCCCATCCTAGTTTCTTAACAACTCCCCTTGCATCTCGATGGGGAGCAAAGTCATCACTCAAGGCTGCGTTCCTACTGCACTGTGCATGGTGCAAAAAAGCAAAACAAAACACGAGCACAGATTTCTACTAGGTATGAATCTGCTTCTTCTTTTGAGATAGTTCTGAAATAATGTTGGAGATACAAAAGAATGGGTTTGAAATGAGTTTTTAATGAGGTTAGACGTTTTGAAATGTCTACGGTGTTTATACAAACAATTTATTGAAACCAAAGTTTAAAGTTAATTATTTTTTTGATTCCAAAATGTTCATGGCTTAGAGATTTAAAAATATTTCTCGGGCATAAAAACAAGTCGTTCCCATCCCTTGAGTAAGGTTTTAAATCCCAACTATTTACCATCTGCTTAACTAGGGTCAAATTAATTAACCTCTGTTTTTTTTTTTGACAAATGCAAAATGGGTATATCACTTCTTTTTCAACATTGTTAAAATATTAAACACAAGTTTACATTGGAGCACTGTAAATATTAATACTTAATAATTTTTATAATAAAGACAAATGAAGAGTTGCTAGTTTATATAAAATTATAAATACATGTTATTTATTGATTTAGACATATCAATTATTTCAAGAAAAATAACAAGAACATCTCTTCAAATACAGCTAAGTAAACATAGGTTTTAAATCATCAAGGAATAAAATGTGTTTAAAATCTAATACTATCTATGTGTGATTTTTGCTCTCAGTTATAAGGAGACAATAAAATAAGATTATTCCATCCAGGAATCAAGTTATTGATATGAGTATCTCAATCATGGCACTCGGATGTCTAGCTTTTGTTCAGTAAGCCAAATAATTAAACAAACCGAGGATTTAACTAAAGCATGAACAGCTAATACAATCTTATATGATTATATTTACTAAAAACAGTGTGGTTCACAGTTGAACGCCACTCCCATATTTTATAAAGAAAATGTATATACATATCTTTGGCAATTAATGTTACATTAATTCAAAGTTACTAAGTAATCATGGTTAAGTAGTTGTGAAGTAATTAACACTTTAATAAATGAATTTCAAGATACAATATAAATATAATATTAAAAAACACAGTAAGTGTCATAAACTTTTGACTAGATTTTTATCAACAATCATTTGTTACCATAATTTTAATTCTATCAATTTTATTTGCCCTGGCTGGTGTACCTCAGTGGATTGAGGCTTGGGCTGAAAAGCAAGGGGTCACTAGTTCGATTCCCAGTCAGGGCACATGCCTGGGTTGCAGGCCAGGTTCCCAGTAGAGGGCTCTAGAGGCAACCACACATCAGTGTTTCTCTCCTTCTCTTTCTCTCTCCTTTCCTCTTTAAAATTAAATAAATAAAATTTATATGTGTGTGTGTGTGTGTGTGTGTGTCATAAGGGTAATATTTTCTGCCCTCCATGGTAAAATTAGAAAGGCATTTTTTTTCATATTTTAACATACAGAAACTTAAATATGTTACTATAATAATTTCTGCCTGATCGGATGTTACCTTTAGACAAAAATACAATATTTAAGGTTTTACTTCCATATCAGTTTGTAATAGTTAAGGCTTTACTTCCATATCATGTCATTTATATATTCCATACAAATTTTATTACAATAGTATAAGCACAGTTTACACATATGCCTTCTTAGGGAGTTGAAGAGAGCCTTAGTGTAGCCTTACAAAGTCTGTAAAGAAGGAAGGTAGATGAGGCTTGGGTTTGAAGCACTGATGGTTATGAATCTGAGGAAATAGAGATTTTAGCAGCCCCAAACACTGCTCTCTTTCTCCGCACAGCAACTTCTCGGGCTCTGAGTTGACAGGTGTGTGATATATTTTCCATTTCTGCCTTTAAAACAGGAGCAGTTATTTTCCCCTAACCAGAAAATCTATTCTTGGCGTCTCCCTGCAGCAAGGATCATTTGGGCATCATCTGTCTGTCTGTGAGGATTAGTTTCTCTTTCTCTGACTTGGAAGTGGAGTGAAATGCCCTCCTCTTCTGGTTATGGATTTGGCAAGACCTCAGAACACCTTGAGAGACAAGCTGGCCAAGTCTCTAGACTTGTCGCCTCTTCAAATTGATGAAGAGAAGCTCTGCCAAACTCTTGAGAGAGAAGTCTGTCTTCCCACTTGTTCTCATCAGCGCTGCTCCTTCCTCCTTAACCACCACAGCCTGGAAATCTGAGACATCCACTCTTTCCTTGTCCGGAACTCTCACTGAGAGTCACTGACCCTCATTACTCCAAATTTCTAGGTTCCCCCATATCCTCACAAATATACCCCTCGGAGTATTCGTTTTCAATGTCAGGGAGGAAAGGTCTAATTGATAGGGAGTTAATAAATAGGGTGTGGCTTCCAAAAATGCCATGGTCATTTACAACATTATATACTGCAGCGTATTGTGCAAAGCCTTAGATAGACTTCAAAAGTTTAGTCAACAGTGTGTTACAGGGAATCCTAGGTACAGAGGCTATTTTCTACTCCAGATTCAGTCTAATGCACAGTTCTAGATTTCTCAGGTGAAATAACATAAACCTGACTGACAATTATTGCCCATTTAAACCATTAAAGTCCAAAGAAAATTTTGGTTATTTCCTATCAGATGTGGCTCTCCCTGAGAAGCCATTTCCCACGAAACTGCTATTTAATTTCTAAAGACCAGCCTTGTAAAACTAAGACAGTCCTTTTAATACTCCCTTAGTTTATAAGATCTCTGAAAAACAAAATGTAGAATACAAAATTTCATTTTGGACACCTGCTCTACCATCTTTTGATAATACTGTACATCCTTATAACGATGGCATACTTCAACCCTGCCGTAGGTCTCTTCTGTCTAAATACTACAACTTTCCTGTTTGCCTTGGTACTGCCCATGAAATGAGCTTCAGTGGATACCTATTATCATGTAATAAACTTACAGTAAATTTTGAAAGACTGGTGACAGAGGATACACATCAAAATTTTATCAACCAATGATATAATAGACTACATATCCCTTCAAATGATGGGAATCACCAATATTGTAGCCTCCCAATTGATTTTCTTTCTAAGCTTATAAATTGAATTTGCCATATTATGCCCAGCCCACTAGGATCCTTATATATTTAACTATGGAGTTCTAAGGTATAAAAAATTTGCTGAAAAACATATTCTGTGCATTAATTAATGGAGAAGTCCCAATTCTAGATGGTATTGTATTCTAAAGGATTTTGTTCTGTTCTCTTTGTGAGAAAGGAGTAATTTATTTCTAATTTCAATCAGTGATTGATTGACATGGATGGATGCTGGCCTGAAATTTTGGTAAGATTTAGTTTTACTCTAAGTCTGTTACCTTACTACAGTATATGTCTGCAAAGTTTTCAAATGAGAGCCTTGGAGATTTTGTCTACCGAGACCTTAATACCTGAGGGAGACTCATTACTGAGGGAGATTTTAGAACCACTTAGCTTTTTGCCCAATTCATTTTCAAATCTTGCTAATTCCCTAAGGGAGAAGCTGACCCCACAGGTGAGATTTATCTTCCCAGTCCTGTGTAAATGCTGAAACTCTGTTGGATTCTTGGGCCCATCAGAAAGTTTAAGTCTAAAGTCTAAGACTCACATTGCAAAGGATCCTGAGTGGAAAGTGGGAAGTTGCTATAGACCTTCATTGTCCATGAGATCTTTCCTCTCTTACTTTCAATTTGTGTCTATTTTAAGTTCATAACCTTTTTCTTGGAAGTTCTTTATTCCTGAAATCCCTTGAGACATGGAAGATTACATGCTACTTTAAAGAAGCTTTCAATCCATTTCCTAACCTTCTGTGAGCCAAACTTAATACAGATATCTTGTAGGGAAAACCACCTTGCATAGGAGAATTGACTAATCTCCTTTTTTTTTAACTCAAGTCCTGCATAATCAATAAAAGATTTGCTAGGAATTTTTTATAGCACCGAAGAACTCTGCTTATGCCAAACCTCAAACCTTAGTCTCCATCCTACACCCTAATCAGAAAAACCCTGGGAAATAATCTCTGCAATCTTCAGTTCACTTCTGAGAAGCATTCATTTTTTGCAATTTTAGTCAATCTAAGCTTCTATGTAAGCATGGTTATCCAATGATGTTGATTATATGGTCTCAGTGTTTTATCAAGCTTTTCCAGTTATCTTTAATGGGTATCAATCTGTCATAACCTACTGCTCCTACTGCTTATCTTCAGGATCAGAAATCTTACCAGTGAGGTAACTGGGACAACTCAGTGGATTTTCATTGATCTTACTTTATAAAGTACTTGACACCATCCAGAAACTTGCCTTGTTCCAGTGATGCCTCTATTTTTTTTTCAAATCCCTTCTTTCACTCTTAAAACTAATTCTCTACTTATACTTATTAAATGTTTGCAGAATATACCATACCAAAATGTGACTATAGTTTAGAACATGCTATCCAAAATATGCTGCTTTGGTATAGTGATTATTTTGAGACGTAGGTACTTGAATAAATGTAAATGGAATGAGAAGATTTCTCCTTTATCTGCTTAAAGACAGAGCCTTCAAATAAACTCCATTGTAGCAAGTCCTCTGTCCACTAGTTTCATCACCCGGGAAAGGCCGACTCATCACAGAAGAGGAGACTACAGGTCTATGCAGAGTACACCCTGAAGAACTCTGTCGCAAACTGTCGTAACTCCCATTCATTCTTCTAAGGGCTCATTTGTCTTTCCTGAAAATTGTTTACTTTTTCCTAGATTGCCTAAACTCCCCCTCCCCGTATTTTCTATAAAGGTATTTGAGTCTAAATTCTAAGCCACCTCAGGAAGTTACTCTTTTTTTCCTTGGGTATTTCCCATATACAAGTGATGTATACATGTAAATACACTTTGTTTCTTTTTCTCTTGTTAATCTGTCTTGTATAACAGAGGTCTCAGCAAAGAACTCAGAAGGGTAAAGATTATTTTCCTCTCTTACACTATCCAGTAAAAGTTTCTATTCAACATGCCCTTCAATTCTTTCTCACACACTTTCTCCTTGGAGAGACCCCATGTTGAGCTGTGACTTTATTGTCCTTTCAGATGTTTATGACACTAAAGCTGCATGTTCCACCCACATAGCTCTTCTTGAATATCTCAGTTTTACAGAAAATGCGTATTTCTAAACTACACTCATCTTCCATGTTAAATGTAATCTATTTCCTGAATTCCCTATCTCAGTAAATTCCATGGTCAGGACAGTATTTGCTCTAACCCTATTTCTAGCCTTCAGTTTCAGGGTCCTGGTCAACATTGTTAACTTTTTGATTCACTTGATAAATAGGTACTAATGAAAAATCTAAATGTGTTAAATGGCACTTCAAACAATCAAAATATAACTATATAAGAGTATAGTCGCTAAAGATAAGGAGTAGAGACTATAGCAACTATTTCTTTTTCATTTTGGAATTCATAATCTCCATAAGGTCACAGGATCCCCAGGAAATGCCCTGTATTTATATGTGATATATCTCCTGCTTTCCTTACAAATGTCTATCAAGAAATCCAAGCTACCTACTGCCTTTGAAAGTACACATCACCATAAATACATGTTCTAGAGGGCATAAATGCCTATAATAGAAAGGGGAAAATGTTAAGAATTTTACGAACTAACATAATGGATTATAAAGTGAGGGAGCTGACCATGAAGCACTGAAATGTGTAGTGACATTCTTGCCATGCAAAAACCTCTGGAGATCTCTCTGCTCCAAAGGGATAGACATTTATTAATAGCATCAATACACTCAAACCCAGTGGCAGCATTTGATTTAATTTGGGCCAGCAAATGAAATATGAGAAATCGATATCATTTTTATTATCCTGCCCTATTCTACAAGATGCTTCAGCCCCTTCCATTCATAGACTGAAAAAAATATAAATTGTGCAACATGAATAATCTAATGAATCTTTGAAATATTCATGGAAATACAAATTCTTATAATATCTCCAGGGATGCAGGATTTAATTTTGATTTATTATTTTTGTAGTAAGTTAGAGCTTTAAAACTTTCTATTTGGAGCATTCAATTACGATTGCCCCATGCCCTAGGGTAGAAGCCAACATGGGATTTGGCCACTTGAATTCCTAAGTCATTCTAAGAGCTGAAAAACAATCATAGTGTTTTTAAAAAATTCTACTGTTTCTAACATGAGGTGAATTGTTATAACACCTTTTATCACTTAACACCCGTGAACTGTCACTCAGGCAGTTCAAAGTCATAGTTTAGGGTTCATAGGAACGAGTGTTAGCTCACAGGCTGTTTGAAATAGTCCGAAAAGTTTGATGAATTCTTCTCCATTGTTGATTTATGTAAATTATATATCACCAGAGTAATTGCTTAAGAAAAAGGAGGTTCACAGATGTGTTGTGGTTAAGTCAATCCCTTGAGCCAGGTACCCCAGTCACTCTGCCTGGACCTGAATTCAGAACTCACCACCCTTTTACAGTATGATACTGTCAGACTCAAAGGCCCTCTTTAAGTTTCAGTTACTTCACTGATATAATGAATCCATCAATACCACCTGACCAATTTAGTTTATTTTTCAATTAATTGAAACATTCTACACCAGCAATAATAGTGATACTGCTTTAGGGTCTCCCCTTCAAACATATGTTCCATTGATAGTGATATTGATATGCATTCCATCGGTATTAGCCACTTTGATGCAAAGGCTGATCCTTTTTTTTTCACTAATCTTTTTGTCTTCACATCTTTTGTTGCAAGTAATCAGGCAGTTTCAATTTCTACTTTTGGAAATAGTTTTTCATGGACAGGGACAATTGAGCTGCAATTCTTTTAACCACATGTTTCTGTATTGTAAATTTAATAATACATTTAGTTTTCAGTTCTTCTGGGTCATTGATCTAGCAATTTCTTTTTCATCTAAATTTAGCTTTTTCAGTCCAATATGTCTCCTCTCAGCTCCTCACATTACGGGCATTGTTAATGAGTTCATTTGATCTCAACACTGTATTTAACTTGTGTTTTGCTTTACCTCCAAAATATAGAGGGCTAATTTTAGGACAGTACTGAAGGGTTGAAATATGTTGTTTCTAAATTTACCTCTGCAGCAAATTTTCATGAATAATAGAATATAGTATTCCTTCCATTATCTGGTTATAAATACTATTACAATGCAGTATTCTTAGGAAAGTATTCATATTTAAAAACCTATTCTATAGTATTCAAAAGTGATATAAATGCACTTAAAAATTACTAACAGAAGTCTACTTGAAATGACTTAGTCTATTTTTGTTACAAGCTTAGTTTTTAAGCAGTAATATATCTATATGATTAGATCTTTTGTACTATTTAGTTATATTCAGTCATACACAGATGTTTTACTCTAAATATTCTTTCAAATAGTCTTCTGAACACTATCCACACAGGGAATTATATATGCCACACATGTTTCTGTCCACAGGTAAATGACCATCATTTTTCATCTTCTGTTCTCCCATTTCTTAGGTCAAGATCTCATACACTTGAACCTGTAATCAGAGAATTTTCAGCTGTCAGCACATCTCAGAGGAACAGATAACTGATCAAGAAGCAACTGAATTCAAGTGAAATTCAATTGCAAGTCAAGGGAACCACTCAGAATGTGAATCATTAGAAAATTCATAAGAGCCTCAATTTCAGCAATTATTCATTATTAGGTATCTTCCAAAATAATATTAAGATAACAATTACAGTAATTGTTAAAAATAGTACTGTGCCGAACATGCACAGTGGGTTTCTAATTGGCAGCACCATCATTGCAATTTGGAGGAAAGGATGAGCTATGTTATATCACACACAAACACACCCATGGCATACACATCCCTATACCAAATATTTACATTTAACAAGGAAAACTTTAAAATATATAGCACAGAATATAGAATAATATTTGTCATGCTAAAGTAGTATAGAATTTCTTTAAAAAGATAAAACAAAAGTAAAGAAAAATATTATACATACACCTACATTGAAATGTAATATTTCTCCTTTTTTAAGATTTTATTTATTTATTTTTAGAGAGAGGGGAAGGGAAGGAGAAAGAGAGGGAAAGAATCATCAATATGTGGTTGCCTCCCGTGTGCCCCATCTTGGGGACCTGGCCCACAACCCGGGCATATGCCCTGTCTGGGAATCGAACCAATGACTCTTTGGTTCCCAGGCCCACTATCAGTCCACTGAGATACACCAGCCAGGGCTGAAATGTAACATTCCTATATATCAAAGGTCATCTTAAAATAATAGAATATATTTTCAATATAGGGAAATTCTAAAGAAGCTAAAATATATAGATTTTCCTACATACTAAAAGTAAAATAAATGACCAGTATGCAATTGGCAATGAATATAAGAAAGAAACAAATTACTATAAGTCATAAAAAAGTTGCTGAGCTTTACTAGAAATAAGAGAAATGCAAATGAAAACTACAAAACAAAGTATCACAACATACTTCTTTATATTCCTTTTCTGCAATAATAATAAAGCTTAAGTTTTTAATTTAGTGACTTTGTTTTGTTACTCAATTTATGTTCACTTTACCATCTAACAAACCATATGAATAAAATAGGTTTTTAGTGTAGTCACTAAAGTAACCTTCACTCCTGAAGGATAAAAATCTAAGTTAATATGATTGCCATCAGAAAAAACATATTTGATAAGAATACAAGTTTATGAAAAATTTTAAGATTTATTATCTGACTCATTATGTGGTTTTAAATTTATTTATTTATTTTCAGAGAAACAGAAAGGGAGGGAGAAAGAGAGGGAGAGAAACATTGATCAGAGAGAGAAATATCCATCAGTTGCCTTTCATGCATGGCCTCGTCCAGTGACCGAACTGGTACCCCAGGCCTGTGCCCTGACCGGGATCGAACCAGTGACCCTTCGCTTTGTGAGATGATGCCCAACCGAAGTAACCATGTCACACTGGTCAGGGTCCAGTGTGTGGTCTTACTTGGTGAATCGTCAAGGTGCACTTGAAAATATTATTCAATCTGTAGTGGTTGTGCATGTTGTAGTATAAAAATTAGGTAAGTCAAGTTGATTGAGAATGTTCAAATCCATGCTCTTTGTTTATTCTTGATGTAGTTGTTCCACGAATTGCTGAGAGAACAATGTTAAAATATACAGCTATGATTGTGAACTTCTCTATTTCTTGGTTTGGATTTGTCAATTTCTGTCTCACTAGTTTGAAGTTCTTGATATTATGTATGACATATTGAGGACTGCTACATTTTTCTGGTGAATTGACTCTTTGTCATCATAAAATATTCTTCTTTGTCTTTGATGATACTCTGTAACCTTACACCTTCTTCTGCTTACCTTTGAATGATATATGATTTCTCTATGCTTTTCCTTTTAACCTATCTTTATTCTCTTTAAGATAAAATAAAACAGAAGTGCTCTGCTTCGGTGTGGCAGCTTTTGTCTTTTGGGGAGCAGCATTTAATACACTGACATATAATTCAGTTGTTATATAATTGCTTTTTATTTTTCATTTTGTTCTGTTTCTTTAAAAACACATTTTAATTCTAATTATTTCCTCTGGGTTATTTAAATAATTTTAGCATTCCATCTAGATTTTTCTATGTTTCTATTCCAGGTATTGGCCAAAGGCATTCTTACCTTTGGCCACAAAACTATGTACATTATGTCTCCGTTCAGACTCTGTCCTCTGCCCTCTGCCCACTGTACAACTTCCACTTCCCTTCTGTCTTACCAGCAACTTTCGGTTCCTCCTCAGCCCCAGCTCCACTCTCCTCAGGGGAGCAAGACCGCCCTCCACTCGCACTGCAGCTTCCTCACTCAGAAGGCTGGGACCTTTGTTTGGCTTACCTTAGTTTTTCTCCTTTTGTAAGGACAGGAGGTTTTCACTGCTCTTTACTCAATGCCTGAAAACAACTCTCTCTCTCTCTCCCTCTCTCCATGTGTGTGTGTGTGTGTGTGTGTGTGTGTGTGTGTGTGTGTGTGTATTTCATTTCACTGATGTCTTCAGCGTCTAGCAAGTCCCCAGCAGCAGGGGAAGTCAAGAGCTGCTTCTATGTATGGGCTGGAAGAGAAAAATTTCAGGGGCTACTTTTCAAATGGATGTGAAATATCTACAGAAGTTCAGATTCTACCCTAAAACACAGACCTTCACTGCAATTATTCTTGGGGCCTGCGTGAATTCCATACAACACATTATTGCCAAAACAATTGCTATTCCACGAAATGTGTCATATCATCAGGAACAAATGGCCAAATATCTAGCATTACAACCCTGCAGACTCCCTTCATTGTTTCCAGGTCCCATTCAAGAGTGGCAGTCTTGTCCTGATCACTCTCGCTCAGCTGGATGGAATATTGACATGTAACCAAAAGGTCACTGGTTCAATTCCCAGTCAGGGCACATGTCTAGGTTACAGGTTCTATCCCCAGTCAAGGCACATGCAGGAGGCAACTGATTGATGTTGCTTTCTCTCTCTCCTCTCCTTCCTCTTGAATGAGATAAAATAAAAACCCTTAAAAAAGAAAAAAAAGAGTGACAGTCTTTGAGTACCCCAGAAAAGGAGTCAGAACAGGATGCCCAGACATGGGAAACATTCTCACTAAAATCAAAAGAGGTCTGCAGAGAGCTGGATCTCTTTGTACAGGATGGGCATGTGCACCATCTTACCTTTTATTATAACTGAATGTTTAATTCATTTAAATTTAACCTATTATAAATATTACTAGGATTAATCCTTCCATTTTATTTGTTTCTTATTTCATCCATCTATTGTTCTTGTTTTCCTTCTGTTTTGCTTGCTATTAGAACAGTTATGTTTTATATTCTACTTTAGTCCTTCTCTTTTTATTTTAGATACATATTTTGTTTTATTTATTCATATTTTATTGATTGGTCAGGGGATTAAAACAAGCAGAGAATAAGTATGATAAGAACATTGCATTCTCCTCACCAATTCATTAGTTTAAAAATTAGTGAGAAGTCCATTTAAGATTATTTTTAGAAGATGGTTAAGCAGGTTCTACATAATTATTCATCCCAACAGTCTCATCTCTCTGGACTATCATCTGTTTTGTCAAAGAGAAGCTGACATTTTAAGTTCATTAACTATAGGCCATCACTGAGTCCAAGTTCAATTTGTCTTTAGCAGATTATTAAAACTTGTTCCCCTGGGCTTCAGCCAAGATATTAAAATTCTAATCCCCAGTAGCCACTTCCGTATGAATACAGTAATCCTTTCAAGCACTGTGCTGTTCCTCCTCGGTGTAGCACCTTTGGTGTATCATCCCATGTGCACTGGCTGCTGGCACAGCCTGGCCGGCATTCGCCATTCTTCAGTGTAGAGTTATCAACACCGCGTTCTTTCCTCATAGTTGCCATATGGGCTACCTTGGCCAGAAGAATGAGAGTCCTTATGAGTGAGATCAGGGCCTTTGTGAGACTCCAGAGTCCATCATGTGAAGACCCAGTGAGAAAAACACGGTCCACAACCCAAAAGAGGCCCTTCACCCAAATCCAAACTCGACGGCACACTGACCTTGGACTTCCAGTCTCCAGAGCTCTGAGAAATACATTTCTGTTGTTTGTTAGCAACACAGTCTATAGTACTTTGTAATAGCAGCCCGAATGGACTAATGTATTGCTGTGCAACTTAAATCCTGGGCACAAAAATGCCGACTGTTTCTGATGAAACAGTGATGTTGGAATATATCCTGAGTAGAATCAGCAAGACCACTGCTCTTGGTATAATGCTTAAAAGTTTTAAGGCGCCCTGGCTGGCATGCTCAGTGGATTGAGTGCAGGCTGCAAACCAAAGTGTCACAGGTTCGATTACCAGTCAGAGCACATGCCTGGGTTGCAGGCCATGGTCCCCAGCAACTGCACATTGATGTTTCTCTCTCTCTCTCTCCCTCCCTTTCCTCTCTAAAAAATAAATAAATAAAATCTTAAAAAAAAACGGTATTAAAAAAAAGTTTTAAGGCATACAGAAACAGCTTCCCTCACCTAAGTTTGGATGTGTCTCTTCCCCTAATGATAGAATTTCAGGTAGATCTGTGGTTATAATCTCTGTTTCATCAGAACCTACTCAATTGTTTCTATCTCATACTTCATGGTGTCACTCCTTTTCTACTAAGTTTAATTTCTTGCCATGGAAAACCAGATAAGGGTGAACATTTCACTAAATCTCTATAACCCTCAGAATAATTCCACATATAAATTTTGCTCATCAACATGTCCACATTATAGATAAAGGAAAAATAGTTTAAAGGCTTAAATGGAAATCATGAAGCCATAAAACTCTTAAAAATATAAGCAGGATTTCAAACATTTCTTATGGCAATATATATTTTTTCTAATGTATTTCCTCAGGTGAGGGAAACAAAAGAAAAAATAAACAATTGGGACTATATCAAACTAAAATTTTGCACAGCAAATAAAACCATCAACAAAATGAAAAATAATGACAAAATGGGATAACATATTTGTCAATAATATATCTGAAAGGGTTATATCCAAAATTTATAAAGAACTTGTAACACCCAACACCAAAAAAACAAGCAATCCAATTAAAGTGGGCAAAGGAACTGAATAGACACTTCTCCAAAGAGGACATACGGATATCTATAGACATAAGAAAAAAATGTCAATGTTACTAATCATCAGAGATACACAAATTAAATTCACAAAGAGATATCACCTCACACCTGTCAGAATGGCTATCATCAATAAATCAACAAACAAATGTTGACAAGGATGTGGAGAAAAGGGAAACCTTTTGCACTGGTTGTGGGAACACAGTTTGGTGCAGCCACTGTGGAAAGCAATATTGAGTTATCTCAAAAAAATTAAACATGAGACTGCCTTATGACCCAGCAATTCTATATCTGGGAATATATCCAAAAAAACCCAAATGCTAATTCAAAACAACATAAGCACCACATGTCACTGCAGCATTATTTACAATCGCCAAGATCTGGAAACAGCCCACGTGCCCATCAGTAGATGAGCAGATTAAACAGATATGGTTACATTTAAACAATTAAATTTTCCTTGCTCATAAGAAAAAGAAGAAAATCTTATCCTTTGGGACAGCATGGATGGACTTGGAGAGTATTATGCTAAGTGAATTAAGCCTGTCAGAGAAATACAAGTGTCGTATGATTTTACTTATATGCAGAATCTAGTGAACAAAATAAGCTGACAAAGTGGAGGCAGACACATGGATACAGAGAACAGACTGATGGCTGTCAGAGTGGAGAGGGTTGAGGAGGAGGAGAAAAGTAAAGAGATTAAATAAGGAAAAAAAGACTATGAA
Organism: Phyllostomus discolor; assembly: GCF_004126475.2. Lineage (NCBI taxonomy): Eukaryota > Metazoa > Chordata > Mammalia > Chiroptera > Phyllostomidae > Phyllostomus > Phyllostomus discolor. Next base: position 15,824,778 of record NC_040913.2, read on the forward strand.
CACAGACAACAGTGAGTTGATTGTCAGAGGGAAGGGGGAAAGGGAGTCACAGGAGAAGGTAAAAGGGGGATAAATGGTGATGGAAAGAGACTTGATGAGATCAGAATAATGTGTATGGTTTGTTGCCATTTGTATTAAAATGAGAAAATAGTTTTCATGTTTATATTTGTGGATATGCATATATATACTATTATATATAAAATGTATGAGGGGAAAATTTGTGAATACTAGTATTAAATTGTCTATTAAAATTTACAGAAAATAAAATTGGATATAATTAAACAATATTTTATTAAGTGATACATCATGTAGAATTAGTTTGTTTTAATTTTATTAATGTGAAAATACTTACATTGTTCTTGCTCTTTGCCAGTTACTGTTCTAAGATTTTTGGCCTCTTGTGGGTTTGGTGACTGGCAGCTGACCCGAGTCATACAGCATAGAGGAAGGCATTTTTCCAAAGTGACTGATGCTGGAATTTGAAAATAAGAGACATTTGCCACTAGCAGCTAAGCATGAGATATAGAATTTTACTTTAGTGAATTACTGAGTAATTAAAGTCCATTGTTTACCTTTGGAAGTCTCACAATCTAATTAATTACTGAAGTGAACATTTATAACCTTAATTAGTAAAGAGTGCTCTATTCTGATCCTTTACTTGGCTTGGGTTAAGAAATGCAGCCTATCATTTACATACTGACAGTAAATTTTTAAGGTTCAAATTTTGATAGTTTTGTGAGTTTTTAAAGTTATTGATAAGTCTAATATTATATGTAGTTATTACTATATATGGTTATTATAAAATTCTTAATTCTTATGTGTCTGTATATTTTACATTGATATCTGTAATCTGAACTAGTTTTTAAGGATATTTGTATAGTATACAGCCTTGGAAGTTGGAGGCAGTATCTCTTAGGATGTAAGGCAAATGTTTCTTAACCAGGTTGGTGAAGTTAGTATCTCCTTGCAGGTAAAGGTCGGGCAGAGTTGAGAGTTACCCACTTATGAGACTGGAGTTTTCTTTGCTCAGGTTCCTCACCTATGACTCACCCACTGTGTAGGTCGCATCCAGCCAGCCCTCCTCTCACCTCCACCATGGGGATGGAGGACAGGAGGAAACAGACACCAACTCACCACCCACACTGCCTGCCATGCTGCTGCCCTTGACCCACAAGTCCCCAGTCTTCTACTAACACCTCTGAAACTGTGCCCAGCTAAACTGCCAGGGTATGTTTGGATAAAATCTTATACCTTTTATAACTTGTATTGTTTTTTTTTCAAAGAACTACTTTTTTACAAGAAACTTCTAGATACAAAACATAGACTTCTACTGTGAAAAATGATCATGCACTTTATTTCTTCCTCTAACAAAGGATCTGGGTGCTCATAAAGCCTTGGTAGGTGTAGTCATAAAAAAAGACTAGAAATGCCAACTACTTACCCTGTCTTTTAGGACAGCATTTTCTGTAAGACATGTCCTCATGTTAGACTCATTTGCAGAGTGAACCCCTCCTGCTAGGCTGCCCTCTAGAATTCTTGAGCATTTATTGAACTTCAGTGAGTTACTATCACCAAATCCTTGTTACTATCTAGAACAAAACATTTATGCAGCACTAGCACGGATCAAGGGAAGTCCAAATATCAGTATTTCACAATTACATTGAAAGTAAACTGAAACTATGCAAAATGACCATTTTACTTTGAGAAACTTGGGACTAATGATATCTGTAATTATGCATTATATATTAATGTATACATTAATTATACATTAATCTGTAATTATGCATTGTTTCATTTTTAAAATAAAAATCTCAAACATAATATTCACAAGTCAAAGCTGGATGTTCTAATAAGCAGTAGGAAGATAAAAACATTCACTTTAGGCTGACCTGCCATTAACTAAAGTCTCCAACGTGAGAGTCTGCTGGGCAAGCCTCATTGCACATCGGTTTGTATTCTTAGGGGGCCTGTGCCTAGACTGTCGCTCCCTGCAAGACTCCCTCATTGTCCCAAATTATCACAATTAAGGAAGGATGTGAGACCTTAATCATCGCACTAAGGCTGCACTTGGTTCCATCATATCTGTTTTGGCCTTCTAAATTAGATAGTTTTAGGGTATTGGAAAATTAAGACTGTAGTAATTAGTCAAGAATTTCAAAGCTATATTTAAGATATTATTATACCCCTGGTTTATCAAGGCTTTGCAATTGGGTCATGAAATCCACTCAGAATTCAAATTAATATTTTCACTTTCCATGTGATATGAAGGTAATTTTAAACAACATATTTTATCTCATTTGTAAACAGAATAGCTGGTCATAGAAAACATTCTATGTTTGAAATTAAATGTTAAATCAAATTATTAAATCACATTTATAAACAATACTTAAAGTGAGAATGAATTAGAATAGGTAAGACAATTTTGAAAGAGAATAAAGTGGGAAGAATATGTCTACCCAATTTTAAGATTTATAATAGAGTTACATTAATTAAGACTGTGTAGTATTGGTAGAGGGATACCTGTATAGAACAATAAAACAGATTATAAATCAGGAATAGATCCACACAAATATGCCAACTGATTTGCTAAACATGTAAACACAAACCAGTGGATAAGAAAAAATAGTTCTTAGAGCTGACACTAAATGTGTGATCAACAAAATGATTTAAAAAGATTAATTTAAGTTGGACTTCAGCAAAATTGAAATTAGTTGTTCTGTAAATGACCCAAATAAGAACTCTCTATCAGAATCAAGTAAAAAAAGAAAAAAAGCCAAATTGAAGAGAAATGATAATGTGTCCCCCCAAAAAACAAAACTATGTACGTGAAATGTTTATAGGTGCTTTATTTTTAAACTGTATTTGAACAACAATAGTAAAAAAAGTAGAGAAAAGAAACTTTATTGATAATGCCACCAAACTGGAAAATATTCACATGTTCTCAGCAAATGAATATTTAAAAAATAAAATTGTGGCCATTCCATACTGTGAACTACTTAGTAACAAAAGGAGTGGGACATTGATGCTTGCAACCACTGAGATAAATCTCCAGAGAACTAGGCTGAAAAAGGACAACCCCAAAAGTTAGATGCTTTGTGATTCTATTCATGCAACATTTGTGAAATGAAAATTTTTTAGACATGGAGAACATTAATGGCCGACACAAATTAAACCAGGTGTAGGGGTGGCAAAGAGGTGGGCACAGTATTAGAGATACTTGATGTAAAGGAAAGTTGTGATATCGTGATCTACAACTTTGGAAAACATTATCATTTGGGAAAAAAATCGGTAAACGGCACACTGAATCTCTTTGCATTGTTTCTTACAACTGTATGTGAGTCTGTAACTGTTCCAAATAAAGGGTTAGGCTTGAATAAAATTGGGTGGTAACACCCTCCCTTCTGCAGGCATTGCTCTTCCTTCTGGCAAAGGCTCAGAAGGGAAGATGATAGCATGCGCTCAGTGGACCATCAGTTACTAGAAACCTACCGTGTTTATTTCTTCAAAATTAACAGAATGTTTTCTTGATGTCTAGAAAAATTTAAGGTGATACTTAAAAATGATAAATTGACATTGGGAAACTTTATTAAAATTTACTTTGCACAGAGCATAATAGAAATCCCAAAGTAGTATTTTTGAATACTTATTTCCAGTCAGGCCTGACAATTTTGGCCAGCTGAATCGAATTGTATCTAAATCCACCTTCTGTGTGGTTTAGTCTAGTCTTCAGTCCAAATTGAGTTAATGCCAACCTACTTTACACCTGAAGATAACTTTTTTTATTATCTGGTTTTAAAGAATTGTTCCCTGTATGTATGTGTGTGTATGTATGTGTATATATATAATTTTTATTGTTATTCTATTACAGAGGTCCCAATTGTCCCCCTTTGCCCTCCTCTGCCCAGCCCGTCTCCCCACTCCCCTGCTCCCACAGTCAATCCTCACACTGTTGTCCATGTCCATGTTCCATTCATATATGTTTTTCGATGAGTCCTTTCACCTTCTTTCCACTTTATGCCCCTCCCCTATCCTGCATTTAAATTGAAATACCACAGATCCTCACAAGAAATCAGTGGTAAATACTTCCAACTCCTTTTTCATTCTTAATGGTATGACAATGCAAACACATTTTGAGAAAAATTGGAGAAATTGTGAGAAATGTATTTTCTTTCCATTACTAGAAAATTATCTTCATTGTATAAAATGTTAATGGAATCTCCAAAGTAAGAATGCATTTATTCTAAAACTTTCAGAGATTAGCAAAAAGGTTCCTGAATTTTTGTATCCACGTCTCTTGATTTTAATTTAAGTTCTAAGGCTACATCTGAAATTATTTATGTAATATTTTTAATAATGGATATAATCTGAAATGATTTTCTATTCAATTTCAAACTTAAACATTAAAGAAAAGGTGCTCCGGTAACTTTATGTCACTTCTTCTAACACATGGCAATTTAAAACTATTGAAGCATTTTGTAAGGGTTTATATTTCAAAGTGTCTTGAGATTATAAAGAGTTATTTAACTTTATTGTAATACTTTACATATACGAGCATCTTAAAAGGGGGGCTATATCTCATAAATCTATGAACTTAAATAGTGTCATACACATTTGATCAATGTGTATGGCCATAAACAGACGTATGCTTAATGAGAGAGGGAGAACAAGGGCCATAAACAATTATGATGTCAGGATTTCCTGAACTAAAAATTAAGACATTCAGGAATAGTAAATAAATGATAGGCACTTAATAGTCTTATATACCTGGAATTTAAAATAAAATATATAAACGGGTAAACCTTGCTGTAGAGGAAAATGATCTTTAGACAGACTATAAAATACTTAGGTTTGAATGCCAGCTGAAGAATTGATGTCAATACCAATAAACCAAGGTGTGGTATTCTCTTCAAAAAGGCTCCTAATGATTCATACCTCCTAGTATTCATGACACTGTGTAACGATCTGCTGTTCTCTAGTGTGAATGAGTAATTCACTTTTTAATATTAAAGTATGGAAAAGGTGATATTATTTTTGAAATCATGGCCAGAAAAGACAATGGCTTCCATCTTGCCTGGCCTCTCTTGCTTGGATGCTCTACTGAAGCCAGCTGCCACATTGTAAACTTCCCTGTAGACAGACCAAGGGAAGGAGGAGCTGAGGGTCACTGTCCGATATGCCACGAAGAACTGAATCCTGTCAACGGCTCTGTTATGAGGCTTAGAAGCAGGTCCTGCCCAGTGACGCCTTCAGAAGAGACCGTGGCCCCACCAGCAGCTTGACTTCTGTCACTTTGAGAGTTGTCGAGCCTGTCAAGCTGCCCAGGATTTGTGATCCACAGAAACTCTGAGATAATGTTTGTTGTTTTAAGCCATCAGGTGGGTTAATTTGCTAATGTCATTAGATAACTAGTATAAACAAGTAGATAATACCACAAAGAAAATAAATAACTTTAAATATATGTATATGAAAGTTAAAAAATAATTAAAGAACTGAAATGTTCAAAATGAATATGACAAGAGGAAAGCGTAAACAAAAAGTCTGGAAGAAATTGAAAAATATAGAAATTTAACAACAATAAAAAAGTTAAATAAACCTGTCTGATGAAGAGAAGTGGAAAAAAGCTTACACATGATAAAAACAAAATCAAGGAAAGAAGAATGAAATAAACAGTAACAAAAAGACAAAAAATTGAAAGCTGATACTTTAAATATATTAGTAATCTCAAATATTTCTAAAAGTAAGTCAGGAAAAAAATGTTTCAAATAAAAGGTTAGGATAAAGGTGTAAAATAAGTCATACCAGATGAAAACATAATAAAGATAGTATTAATTTCAAAATACAAATAAATTTGAAATATACAAGATGCATGAATTTATTGAAAAGCACAAAAGGCTTAAATTGGTAAAGAAAAAAATAAAAACTTGAGTATCTCATAAACATTAGAGAAATTGAAATAGTCATTGAAAGTGTGCAGGCTCAGGCAATATCACATATGTGTTTTACTAGGATTCTGAGGAATAGTACATTTAGGGTTAGTACTACTATCTTACACAAATGGCTGTGAAACAGAAAAGCTGAAAATTGCTTAACTTCATTTGACAACTGGATAAACAGACTACAAATAAAGATAATATATTCTATTTAAAAGTCATTAATTATTATTAGCAATTAATTTTATTAATATTATGATATTTATATAATCGGAATATCCGATAGATATAGTAATATTGATAATAAAGTATTAATGCATGCCATTTAAAAATGTAAATGTTAAAGTACACTGTTTCTGTCCCTCACTAGACCATACTTCAATCTTCATTTCCTTCCCTGAGCTTTTTTACATAAAGCACACTTTCAAATGGAAAGTTTTATTAAATTTCTGCAAAAAATCAGATAAAAAGATATCACTGAAAAGCAATGTGAACATTAGATGGATTTATTTTTAAAATGAGTTTTGCAAAGCAGCACCAACTACATATTTATATTAGTTAAATCATCATTTTAAAGTGCCTAATAAGAAAAGACATTTTGGAATAAAACATAGGGAAAGTTTTCAAATGGAAAAATGAACTTATGAAACAAAGCCAAGAGGTTGCCTTTGAGAGTACCTTGCCTAGAGAAATGATTTGTCGTATTATTGTAGGTATGAATACACCTATAAGTGTTTATCTTAAGAATCTTATAAGAGTTTGATATCATAAAGTGGGAAACCAATTTGGTTTCCAAAGAACTATATTAAACACCAGCCATTAAAGTCAGCCTGGAATGGATTGCAAATCCTGAATTAGCTCTAGCAACACACCCTCTGAGACAGGCTTTCAGGAATAACGAGAGTGTGAGGCTTCTTAGTTTTCTCCTGAGACACTGGACTTCATGCAGATGCCAGAATCATAACACATGTCTGTTTTGTTTGTCCACGGCATAAGTAGATCAACTGATTAGGTGCATGTGTTTCTGTAACTGATATTTAATTTTTCCTACTGTTGGTATTTAAATTTAATAATATAGGCACGATCTGAGAAAATTTATCAACATTGCATCAGGTAGGTAAATAGAATATTTGTCATGTACAATGATTCTCTCGTTATACAAGTTTAAAAGACTTTTTAACTTTGGATATTAAGAAATATATTAGAATAAGGATAAATTATAAAAATAATTTGGGGGGACTAAATAAGTGAATGATAGTTTAATGTTTTATTTATTAATTTTAGAGACAGAGAAGAAGGGAGAAAAAGACAGACAGGGAGAGAATCATCTATTCGTTGTTCCACTTATTCGTGGATTCGGTGGTTGATATTTGTATGTGCCCTGACTGGGGGTCAAACCCACATCATTGGTGTACAGGGCTGATGCTCTAACCAACTGAGCTATCTGCTCAGGGCTGTAAACATTAGTTTAAATTCATTTAATATTATCAAAAATTATTTGTTCAAGGAGTAATGCATAGAAAGCAAAATTAGTAATTAACAAAACAATAAAAAATAGAAAAATATCTATTTTCATTCTATTGGAAGTGTGTGTGTATACACATATATGTAAATACACACACAGGAATGCCATGATAACAAATAAATATACCATATAGTATATTAGATTGAAAAAGGGCAAAATAAATCATAAAAGGGAACTGTGTGCAACAGCATTGGATGTTAAATAATAAGGGAAGGCTTTGTTGTTGAGAAGGTAGCATTTGATTAAACGCCTGAATTTTGTGAGATATTGAGAGATCTGTACATTTGGGACAAGAGTGCTATAAATAGAGAAAGTGCAGATACTACTGTTCCGAAGAAGAATGCCTGATTTATGTCAGACATTTTAAAAAATCATGGATAATGGAAGGATACAAGGCAATATATAGCTACCAATGAGTTACCATTAACTCAGACTGGATGTCTGCAGGGTTGGTTTTGGAGGAAAGACCAGGAGTTCAGTTAGGGCTGGCTGTGTTTGTGATGCCTAGTACACACCTACCTAGAAATGCAGAGCAGGGAGTAGAGGAGAGAAGTCTGGAGTTCTCCTGGAGGTCTAGCTGGTAGAGGAATTTGCAGTGTTTCCAATATCAACAATGTTGCATTTTGATGCCACTGATCCAGCCCTGAGATGGGATAAAATCTCCAAGGCAGTGGGTATAAATAGAAAAGTTAAAATAATTACGAGTATGGTAGGAAGAAAACCATGAGTGTTGTGCTGTGAAGCCAAATGACAAAAGTATGCTCAGGAGCAAAACTTCTGTGAAAACAGAATTGATCATTGGTTGTATAGAGAGAGAGCCAGAGTCACTCCCAGAGCTGGGGTTTTAAAGTTCATGCTATTTAATAATATAAATCTTTGCATTTAAATTAGGTAAGTTATGCATCTTTTTGAATGACAAGACTTTACATCAGATTAAAGACTTTTTAGAGAGATGGAACATGCCACAAATACTGAAAAATCCAAGTGAAAAAAATGCAGCATTTTACTGCAGTAACTGTCAGACATTAAATCTCTATATTTTTCTGTACATTTTGGCTTCATATACTTTGCTCCCTTATTCATATGTTAAGGACTTTAAAATGTGATGTCAAAAAACAAATTAAAGACAAAAATATTTTCTGTAATTGTTTAGTCTTAACTCATCAGTTTTAAAAGTTTCTTATGAATTTTGACAAAATTTATAGCTTTTCTATAGAGATGATATAATAATAGTTTTTCCAACTGAAGTTTCTGCCAGTCTGCTTTATTTTCATTTTATATTTTGCATTCTTACCAGCTATATAGGACCGATAATTTTAAATATTAATTCAAAATTAAGGCTAAAACAATTCAAATAAATTATTAAACTCCATTGAGTAAACTAATTTTCAATTAAATTATTATTTCATGATATTGAATCAGTTATAGATAAATATTTAAAATTTTATCCCTGGAATATTTATTTCTTCAGTCGATTGTACTATAAGAGTACAACCACCATATGCTTCAGGATATGATGTGTCAAATATGATCAGACTCAGTCCATTATGTGGGGACTCATTAATATTTTACCTCACACACAAATGTATTTATTGCTTATACTGTAGCCCTATGAAAATTTCTGATTAACTCAGTTTTTCATAATTCACATAGGAAAAAGAAAGTACAGTGTATATATCCTTGTTTGCACTGCATTATCAAGTGTATCTCTGACAATGAGAGCATTTAATTTGACTAGCCACCGATAATAACTAAAGCATTGTTTGTACAGCAATATCCAGTACATCTGATTACTAGATAAATTTTCCACAGTGTTGCAACTGGCACTGCATTTTTAACGACTTGTGTCTCCAGTGTTGCAAACCTACTTCCAGATACCAGGCTCTTAGGCTATATTTGCCTGCAAATTCATGGCACAATTCCAGGCGAACTTTGCACAGCAAGTGAGAAAGTATTTTTGGAAGGTATTCCTCCACCGCTTTGACAAGAAATAACCAAATGCATGCAGAAATGATTATAAACAAATTTAATAGATTCTATTAAACCAAAATTCAATGTGCTGCTGAATCAACTTGCTCTTGGATGGATTCCCAAAATGTCCAGAATCATTATCCTCTAACTCAAGAAGTATGATGGAGAAATATCAAAGGAAAAGAGGTGCTGGTCTTAACTACTTGAAGGAAAATATTTTACTTTTCAAATTTTTAGTTAAACATTTAAACGAGCACCCTTCCTAAACAGACAGATAAATGGCCTAAGAAAATGAAAGACCTTAGACCTTGTGCAAACTAAAATTCACGGTAAATCCACCTTGGCTTGGAGTGTGATTACCATGTGGATAAAACAATTTGGCAGAAGTGCAACAGGCAAAGCTGAACAGAAATGGATTTAAGAGAGAGTGGGCAAAAGAATTCTGCTGTCCCAGTGGAGGCACTGTAAACAGAATGTAGCAGAAGAAAGATGCCTTCAAGGTAGGTTCTATTGACTTTTCAGTGACTGACAATTGAGGCTGATGACGAAGTTATGATATTTTATTGCAGTTTTGCAGTTTTCACTAGATAAATTGGAAAACATTCCACACTATTCAACAAATATTTATGAGTACCTACCAGAGTAACAGGCATTATGGTAGGTACTGGTAATAAGGTGCAAGAGACAGCCATCATCTCCACCCTGTTGAATCTTGTGTTGTCTCCATTAAGCCACACGAGAATCAAGCAACCTCAAGGCATAATAAGTTATATTAGGAAATAACACTATGCTAGGATAGGGAAACAGAGTCATTAGTGGGTTTAAAGGAGATTCCGTTATGTTAGTGATTGAGATATACAAAAGGCCTTTCTCAGGAGGTGGCCTTTTAGCGTAAACATGACAGATGAAAAGGAACCACCAAAGGGGAAATCCATGGGTACACGCAAGCAGAAGGAAGCACTGATGGGAAGTCTCTAAAGCAAGGAGAATGTGTGATTTGCATTGTTAGGAAAAAAATAATAAGTCAAGCAGATTGTACCCAGAAAACTGATAGTCATACTGGACTGGTCCTTCTCCCTCCTTCTCCATATCACCGAGTTCAGTCTGCATGGTCCTATACAGTAGCTAATTGTCACATATGGCTGTGTAAGCTAAAATTAAATGTAATGGAGATAAAATGAAATAATCAAGTTCCTCTGTTGTACTAGTTTCCTTTGAAGTTCTCAATAGTCCCATGTGTCTAGTGGCTACTTTCTTAGACAGTGTAGGTGGGAAAGCTTTGACTGGAGAGCACTAGGTACACTTCAAGTAGTGAGATACTATTTTGCTGAGAAAAATTTTGGCCAATTTCATTTATGAAATGAAAAAGAAGAGCCTTAAACTTACCATACATTAATGTATTTACTGCCATGAAAGAGAGAACTTCAAAATGGTGTAATTAATTAATGATAAGGTATTTGTTTATAAGGGAAGGCTGCAGAAAACTGGAATGATCTTCTGGAGGGCAGGCCCCTTACACTACAGGCTTCCCCCACTAAGTGAGTGCTCTAGGAACCCATCTGTGTCAGTGTACCAGCTGGTATAGTTGTGAGATGTACATCCAGCTTCAGTCAATTTTTTGGAAAACCATGTCAATGTGTTTGCCCATTTCACAATGGGAGATTGACAGGCACACCTGCCCAAACAGCACTGAATGTATGGCACTTTTTGACCAAAAAAAACACATGCCCCACCCTCCCTATTCACCCAGTCTTGCCCCAAGTGACCTTTGTTTTATTTTCCCAGTGGAAAAAAGTCCTCACAAGGAAACATTTGGCTGTTGAGGAAGAGGTGAAACAAACAAACAAACACACACAAAACACAGAAGGACTTAAAGTGCATTAAAACCAGTAAGTACACAAAAACTATTTGTGCAGTGGAAAAAATGCATCGATGGGTGCATAGCATCAAATGGAGAGTACTTTGAAGGTGACTGAAGTTTAAACACACAAGAATAAATACACAGTTAAAAAATAAATTTGTTTTTTGCCTCCTTTCTTATTTCTCCTTGACAGTTGTGCTTATTGAAATAAATGGAAGATGTTATTTTTGTCCATTGGATATCACTTTAGACTTTAAAATAAAGAATTACCTTCTTGTTCATTCTGCACAGATAAGATTACACAAGTATTGGCCATACATTTTATTTCTGTCACAAATCAGGCAAAAAATAGGGTTAGGGTTTAAGGATACACTGTGATAATTGAGAAGGATCTCATACACTACCACTGTTTACAAACACACACACAGATGACTGTGTAGAGCGAAGCACTGTTTGAATTACTGAGAAAAGAATGAGGTTGTATCTAATGAAAATAATATTTAGCGATCATTTATTTATTAGTGCTTGAAATAGGGGATAAAGGGACAGAAAGAAACATTTTAATAAATGTAGTTTTTGGGTGCTGTGAAATTCCTATTTCATTGTTTACTGTAACACCATAATAAAATCTTGCCCAAAGAAGGAAGTCACGTCTGGTGTAGGCTGTTTATAATTTTTATTTCATCTCTATTTCCTCCATTGTTGCCTTCAGCAAGGATCTCTTCATCTCTGCGTCTTGGAATTTGACTTGCCACCTTTTCGCTTTCAGCTCCATGAGTATCTCCCTGTGGTGCCGTCTCCTGCTGACGTTTCACTTCACTTAAGATGTTTTTATGGCTCTATATCTATTCATGTTGCTGTCAATATCGAAGACCCTCACTTTTTTCTTGTGTGTTGTATTTCAAACATCATCCTTGTCCCTAACTGGGTAGTTTTCACTCATTTGCTCACATCTGATCAATGTCCCTCGGCACTTTGAAGAGCCTTTTACTCTGGGGTCCGGTGACATCTCCACTCGTTGTCTACCCGGGAGCTCGGGGTGACCTCCTCTCTAAAGTTTGTCCTGAAGCCACAGGAGAGGCAACATGGAGAATGGCCTCAGCCTCCTTTGTCTTCTTGATAAGGATTTATTTGCATGTGTGTGGGAAATGTTTTCTTCGTAACTTATTTCAAAGTGTTTACAAAGATATAATTTCTAGAAAATACAGTGAAGTATAAAAGAGCAATGCTTTTTAAAGTTGATGTTATTTTAAATATTTATTATATTCCTAGAAACTGCTCAGTGAATACCTCTTGAATATGTAAATGGAGGTGGAAACATGGGTTTGGAGAATAACATGAAGATTATGTGTTTTTGACAATGCCATCTACAAAAAAAGAAAGGCCTGAATATCAGCCATGTACCTGAGGTGAAATATAATAAAAAATCCACATAATTGAGGCAATTTTCCTTTTTAGTAGTAAAAAATAAAAACCATATTACAGATAAAAATAATGTGACTTTTCTTTTGTTAGTTCATATTTAATTTGGTCACATGTGCTCAAAATATACATTGTTATTTTGAATTAAAGTTAAATGTGTTCATCTACATTATATATACATACACATTTGTTTACAAGTACCTTGTGTGGACACAACATTTAAAAGTCACTTCTGAAAGCTGAAATGGAAATTCTTATATCTAAGACAATGTTGCATGCCTATAAAAAACTTTGTAAACATTGTTCCTTAACTTTCAATGATGAAAGTTATCAATGCAATGAAATTTTTAAAATCAGAGATCAGTGGATTGACATAACTATAAAAAGATAAGCTGCATGTTAACTAAGATATATATTAGCACAATCTATTGAACTGTCTAGGAAAGTGTATTATAAATGCATATTATATGATCAGATTTTAGTTAATTGCTACTATTTCACCTAAGTTTTTCTCACTTTTTATCAGTAATATTATCAGTAGAACAGACACTCCAGCATTGTATATAAATTACCAAAAGAGAATGCTTAAATATAGAAACGAAAGTAAAATTTATTAGGCAACATAAAAGGTGATCATTACAAACATTTTTAAAATGTTAAAAAAAACAGCATTCTCTTCATCTCCTTCCTTCACTATTTTTCCTGCATCTTTATTTTTATATCTTCCTCCAAAGAATAAAAATTCCTTTTAATAAGGGTCCTATACTTCTTTTTATCTCTTGCATTTGCCTTAGTACTCAATACAGTATAGAAATTCTACTAAAGTTTATCTCCTCTGCTGTTGATTAATCTTGGACAATTTGCTAAATATCAACTTGAAAAATTCAAAGTTGATATAAATTAGGATGGCTTCCATTTCAGGCGCCTCAGGTTCTCACCTTGAAAAAATCTGGCCCTACACTTTGCCTCAGCTATACCCTATCATGGTAGTATCTCCTACTTTTTTGGTAACCAATAATTGCATCCAAAACAAGTCCCAGTATCAAGGGTTCTGTTCCATTGAATTCATTTATTCAAGTAAACTCATTGGTAAAATTTTTCAACCCCACCAACATCTTCAAACCCGTGATGCTGAGACCTTTTTAATTTCTGTAATTCACACCCTGCTGTTTTCATTACTTCCTAATACACCATGACCATGATCCAGCAAGAGAATCAGCCCATTGTACATATCAATTCTCCTGCCTAATTCTCTCCCCAGAATACCCAGCAAAACCTAACCGTATTTAAATCCAACTCTGCCTACTTCTGCACTGAAGCCGTATGTCAAAGCTGAAGGCATTCACACAGTCATGCTGATTGGATTTAGTCCAAAGTTTTAACCACAAATCTTAAATGAGAGGCATCGCTGCTAGCTAGCCTTCTGTACTGTATTTCCCCAGTGAATTCATTACCCCACTTGCAGGGTATATCTTCCACACCTTCTTCCTCCTTGAGCCTCTTCTCCATCTTCACGCTCTCCTGATTACCTTTTAGTTCGCCAAGAAAATGGAATCAATTAGAAGAGGATTTCAATTTCCCCCTAAAACTATCTCCACCTACAGCCACATAATCTGTCTTCCCTCTTGGTTTCACATTTCTATATACAGCAATCTCTTCTCTGATACAATGGGGTTTTTACTTACACAGTGCTTTGGAAATTATTCCTTTCCTCTATCGTGGCCTTGATGTTTCTCTCTGCTAGATCATTTTCATCAAAATAAAAAGCTATTGCAAAACTCTTCTTTATTAAAAAAGCCTACTGTCTATTTTTTGATTATCATATAGAAAACACTCAGAAGTGCCATGCCTATATTACTACACCCACTTCACTTATTACTACTTCCAAGTGTACAAAAAGCTGCATGCATCCATGCCTCCACTGGAAACACTTCCTTTGTGTTTACTGACCTTACTTATTTTGTCACGATAATGGTCTCCACCTTTGCCTTTGTTCATTTTCAATGCAGCTGACAATTTCTACTTGAAACACTTTAATCATCTAGATTCTAGGAAATCACGATTTCCTGCTACTGATTATTTTTTTTTCACTAAGCTCGCTGCCCTTTTCAGACTCTTTTAATAGAAGTGCTTTCTTTTTCCTACTTAAGTCACGAAGTTGCACAGCGCTCAGTCCTGCAAAGTCTTATGTTCCTTTTACTATGTCTACTCTCGTCACCTGGGTAACACATACCATCTGCCCTCGAGCCACAACAACTCATGTCCCTCTCACATGCAATACATGCTCATTTTCCCCCCTCAGTACCTCAGTTTCATCTTACTATGGAATATGTTTAAAGTCCAGTGCCATCTTCTAATTCAAGTCCAGGCCAGGATGAGCTCCTGTGGTACAGTTCTTCTTATGTCTTCCTATTTATAAGAATTGGGAGCTAAAGAGAGAAATTAATGCTCCCCATCCCCACTCTAAAACATTAGATTATGTCATAGGAGTGCGATAACCACTGTAGACATTCCATTCAAAAAGTAAAAATGGGAAGCACAGAGCTGTCAATGCCCATTTTATTTCTGGAATCCAACCTCATATTTTGCCATTTTCTTGATTACAGCACTGTCCTATACTTTGGTAATTTTTAATCTACAAATATTAGCTCTGTCGTCTGTACTTTTGATTCTACATAGTAAGTTATCTGTTATTTTCATGAGAGAACTAGGTTTGCCACTGGGTAGGCTTCTCATCATATTTCATGCTGTAAGAGTTGGGGGATCCAAAAGCCTCTGTCATTTTGTACATTTTTCTGTCATTTTGTAGTTCCAGTTGTGTCTGTGTATGTGGTGTGCATAACTTTTTTTTAAGATTTTATTTTTTTATTTATTTTTAGAGAGGGAGGGGAGGGAGATAGATAGATAGATAGATAGATAGATAGATAGATAGATAGATATAGAGAGAGAAACATCAATGTGCGGTTGCTGGGGGTCATGGCTTGCAACCCAGGCATGTGCCCTGACTGGGAATCGAACCTGCGACACTTTGGTTCTCAGCCCGCGCTCAATCCACTGAGCTATACCAGCCAGGGCAACTTTTGATGTATTGTATTGGAGCATATTCAAATAGAAAAAAAGCAAAACCTGAAAATCTCTCTGAGACAAATCCTCCCCTATTTTAGGCTCTGGGTGAGGCTGGTATAGAAAATGTTTTTACATTTCTTGTAATCCCCATTGTTCAAGAGAATCTTGAAGCCATGCCTTTAAGATACATGAGAGGACTTTGGCTTATTTGAAAGTATCTGTGGGTCATTGGTTTAAATATCTCTGAAATCTTAACAAAGTATTTTACAGTCCCACTCTAGTTTTGTTTTTTCACTAAGGTTCTTGCTTATTTTGGCTGAAACAATTACTCTGATCTGTTCTCATTTCCTCCAGTTTCACTCCAGTGCAGACAGACCCCTTGTCCAGTCTCTCTCTCCGCTTACCCAGTTTGTTGTGAACTTCTGAACATTCTGACTAGATGTGTCCTTAGCAAGACCATCGAGTTATTGGGTGTATTTTCCATGTGAGTACCAGGGACAAATGAGCTGAATTTTCTGGCATGTGAGTCTCTTTTCAATCATCTTCCAATAACTCTTTCTTCAGATTTCTTTAATGTCTCACTGACAATGTCCTTAAAGCTTTTTACCCTTCTGAATTCACTCCGATCAAGGTCTTACCTGCTTCAATGAACAGTCTCCTGAAAGGCCTTTCTGCTTTGACCTAACACCTAGTTCAAAAGCTAATGACATCTTTTGTAAGTTTTTGTTCAGGGTATGTAAAAGCATACCCTTTCCTGGGACTGATTTAGATTTAAGTAGGAGACCAAGTCCCTGCCAGTGGACTGGAGAGTTGCTATAGGATACATAGAAGAAGCTTTCGTTTTTGTTTTTGTTTTTTCCCAGTCTTTCTTTTCTGGTCCCTGGGTTTTCCATGATAAATAATTTGTATGAAAGATGTTAGCTCAGGCCTTTGTTTCTAGGAGAACCCAGGAATAGACCCAGACCAAAAGTAAGAGATGTGTTTACAGTTTACTGAATATGTTAATAACAGAAATGTATTCACTATTCAAAAAACAAACAAACTCAGTTTTATTAATCTAAAAATTCTTGTGTCTCTTCTTAACAATTGCACATCATTTTGGTGCTAGATTTGTCAAATAAGTTCTTTTAGTCTTTGGGGTCCTATTCAGTTACCACAATATCTAGACAACCTCTGTATCTGTTTTCTCAGAAAGCAAACTTCTGTGAACTGCTTGCCATTCTTTGTAAGAAAGATGTTCTTTGTCTTATCAACTTATGCTGTAAACCATTACTGCAAATGAAAATGCTGCTCTTTAATTTCCTAGTATTTAAAAAAGTCAGTTTTATTTTAAGACAAAACTAAATAAATTAAAAATGATCCAAAAATAGTAACAGTGATCGTTAAAATGCAACATAAAATAAAGATAATATTTTTATATTCTATATTTCTAAGACAACAAAGACTGGTTGAGGTTTACATTTTCTGTATTTGAGGAATATCATTTGTATCTAAGATTAGTACAATTTAGCTTTTTATAAAAGTTTGATTCTTAGTTGCATCACTCTATGAAGCTTTTACCTGGAAATAGCAATTTGATTCATGATTAATAATAAAAGTCGTTTGTGCCCTGAATGGTGTGGCTCAGTGGGTTGGGTGCCTCTTGCACACCCCCAAACTGAAGGGTCACCGGTTTGATTCCCAACCATGGCACATGTGCCCAGTTTCAGATCTGATCCCAGGTTGGGGATGTGCAAGAGGCAATCGACTGATGTTTCTCTCCTACATTGATGTTTCTCTCCCTCTGTTTCTCGCTTTCTTCCCCTCTCTCTAAAAATAAATAAATAAAATCTTTAAAAAATATTTAAAGGTCCTTTATCTCAAATTTTAGTTTTTAATTTTAAACTAACATTTATTCTAAACATTTTTGATATAATTGTTACTCTAATAAAGTAAATTTCAGCATAAATTAGTGATGTTAAGATAAAATATAGGTTAGTAAAGCAAGGCAATTAAATCTTCAGAATTTATAATTTTATATCATTAAGTAAAAATGTTAGTATCTCATGCCTTCATATTAGATATCAAAAGCCTCATAGTATTATAAATTCTTAGTAAAATGTAAGAAAAGACTTGTAGCATATAAAATCTAATAATAGAATATTAAATGAACTGCATGAGAACTTCTCCAACATTTAATTAAATATTCCATTTGACTCACTTCATAAATAAAGCAGATGAATTAATTTCAAAATTCAAAAAACTATTGGAACAGAAGCATATGCCTAGTAGATGACTTTGCATAATCATTACAGTGTGGAAAATAGTAGAAAGTAAAGAAAACTACCAAAGTTCAAATAATGTAGCTTATAAACTAAATTTTTATGTCATATATATAAGGTATTTTATATCATATATGCCAAATTAATATTATTCCCAGAGAGCTAGACCAAACTGGAGAATATCCTGAACTAGTGAGTACAGAACAACAGTTAAGTTTTCTAGGCCCAAGAGGGTGTTATCATTTCCATAATGTGACTTGGTCAATGACAAGAGACATTTTGGTGTCAGTGAATGTGAAGAAAAATAAGGTAAAGGAAGGGAATTCAGGAAAATAGAAAAGAACAGCATTCATAAAATTGTTTGTCAATAAAGGGAATTTCACTTACTGAGAAAATATCTTGCATAACAGCTTTGAAAGCAATAAAGTAGAATGCATAGTCTTAGGAGGAAAGCTGGACTATTTTAACACATTGTTTTTTGTGGGACCTCAACAACAAATGTAAAAACACAAGCTCTCGGATAGAAAGAACACGGGAAAACAAAATAAGTCATCGGGAAATTCCTCTAGTCTCAGTGATCACTAGATTTAACATAGTTTTAGTTTCTGTTGGAGTAAACAATATTTGTTGGTTTTAATACACAATGTAAACCATCACTACTTTGATTCTTTGTCTTTTCTTACCCAGAAGTCTTGAAGTTCTGCTTGCTTTCAAAGCAAAAGTTGTTTTTATGCATCAGACTCAACAACCTTAAATAGCACAACCCTTGCCTTCGGATACTTTTTCCTTTGAATTAATTAGCCCCAATTATTCTAAGCCTTACTATGGTAATCAGAATTTGTTTTGTTTTATTTTTAAACGTCTACCTACTTAGAGAATTTCTGTTTTTTTTTTTACTTTTGTATTCATAAGACAAGACAAACAATTTTTAAAAAAAAATAACATTTAATATAATTTAAATGTAAAAAAGTAAAAAAGTGCTAAATCCAAAATCAAACATTTAGCATACATCAGTGTAATTATTAAATATTAAGAGCTTTTGAAATAGTTACAGCTTCTCTATAGGTAAAAACAACCCTCATATACAGATGTATAAATATGGATTTCACTTCATTCTCACTGAAAAAATGTAAAATTTTAATTTCCGTAAACTTGGCTTTCAAGATCTTATATCAAATCTAGGATAGCTCAACATCATAAGCAAATACAAATGTCAAAGCTAACCACAGGAATAAAAGGAAAAAGATAAGGTTAAGCATAACTAAATTTTAGATATTGGAGTTTTCAAATGTAACCATCTTGTATTATACATGTTAAGAACATTTTTTATGATTCTTTATACAATAAATTGAAATCCAATTAACTGTACACCTGAGTAGGGAGTTAGACAGACACGAGCAGGGTAGAAACAATAGGACAGGTACACAATGTCATCAGGGTAGGGAACCGCAGGTACCTATCAATGGACAAGACTGGGAGGGCAAGTATTGCCAGGTGGGAACTTGTCCTCAGGGTGACCCTTTCTTCCCTTAGCATATTGCTGGTCATGTTGTTTAGACCCACTGACCTTTCTCTTTGCTGGTCATGCAGTTCAGACCATCCCCTGACTTTCCTCTGCTGTCATGACCCTAGTCATGGGGTAGACCAGACACCCTTAGAGGAGGAACAAGGAACAAGGAGGCTGAAGAGTTACTTCATAAACTCCCACACAAGTGCTCGAAGCATCACCACTCCCTCAAACATTGAACCCTCAAGACAGTGAAGTTCTGATCTGCATCAAATAATCTTAGGGGAAAAGCCTTGGGTCTGTTGAACACAGAGACAGATTTTTGGTCAAAGTAGAGATAACTTCTAGGCCTCAGGTGTGTTTTAGCTCCAGGCTCAGAAACACAGCCAGGCCATGGCTTAAGGACTCCCTGTGATGGTTAATGACCCACTACCCTAGCACTGGCCATCAGTAGAGACCATGACCCTAAAAAGACACACTTGAAAAGGTGATAAAAATTCTTTCACATCCTTCCCTGAAACCTCCATGAAATTCCTGCCTTTGAAAAGCAGATAAAAACCCTTAAGACAACAGACTTAGCACACTCTTCCTCCTACACACCTACACCTTTCCCCACCATTTCCTTTCCCTAGTGGTTCTCTCTCTCTGGAGTATGTCCACACCTTTCCCCTCCTTCTCCAAGTTCATTTTCTTTGCTTTTATTTCTCCAAAGGTCCAAGGACACTTCTTTTGCCTTTGTAACTTGCTTGCTTCCTGAATCCACACAGCTCAGCTGGCTCATTTCTTCCACACTCTCTTCTTCTACCCCTGTGATTTTCTGAATCAACTATCGTTTATATTTGAGTTCCTTAGCTCTGAATTATTATCTTAGCCAAATTCAAGAATGAAGGTGTAACATCTGGTGCCATTCACCATTAACATTTGTATTAAAATCTACAGATATAATTATATACTTGAACATTGATCAATCTGTTATATATACATTCTATAAAATTATATTTTTGAATAATAAGAATATACACATTAACATTCTCTTTTATTGAACACTGACTTATTTTGAGTAGAAACCAATCAATATTATAAAATACTCATTTTCACTTAATGATATTTTTAAATATCCTAAACAGTAATATAAGAATTATAGTAGAGATCCAATTAAACAAATCTAAACGAAACAAAAATATAGAGAGGAAACTTAAGGTGGGATTTGATGACTGAACACCAGAAAACATTTTTTATAAATGGCATTTTTCTCTGAAGAAATACATTGCACATTTACCTGGAAGACAGCCCTCAAAGACCATATGTTCCAAATAATTGAGTCTTAAATCTGGGATGGCATCTGTTTTCGGGTGATTGGAGGAGACAATAATTAAAGAGCTGCTTGGACTGAAATCTGTTGAATTGCTAATGAAGAACCCATCTAATTGTAGAAGGAAGAGACACAAAAATCACATTTCCCTTTCTCTCTATTTTCTCTTGGTGATCACTTTTCTTAAATATTTTTTTTGTTTGAACTTTTCTTCACTTTTGGTAACTATTTTCTATAATATACTTTTTTCTTGACTAATATAATATATAAACAAAATTACGTCATCGAATGAGCTAGTTCCTTACTCTTGCTAGTTTCTTATTCTTGTTAATTTCTTATTCTTGCTAGTTTCTTATCCTTTCTCACAGGTGACTATATAAAAGTTACTTAACCTCTTAAAGTCTCAAATTCTTCATTTTAAAAATGTATATAATATTAAGTCATAGGACCATATTCACAGGGTTTTACAAAAGCTCAATGAGGTAACACATGCAACTATTTTAATATTCTTTAATGAGTACCTATTATATTTCAGATGGTATGTTGATAAATGAATGTTCATTAAAAATTATTTCATTATTTCCATGTCTCTGGTTCTATTTTGCTTGCTTATTTGTTTCATTGATTAGGTTCCACTTTTAGGTGAGATCATATGGTATTTGTCTTTCACCTCCTGGCTTATTTCACTTAGCTTAATGAGAACAAACTGACAGTAACCAGAGTGGAGGAGGGAGAGGAATAACAGGGGAAATAAGGGGAAGGGTCATCAAGGGCCATGTATAAAAGACACATGGACAAAGACAGCGGGGGAGGGCAGGATTTAATGTGGGAGGTGGGGTGGGTAGGTAGGACTGGGAGTGGGTAATGGGGGAAAATGGGAACAGCTGTAACTGAAACATAAAAACATTTAGAAGAAAAAAAATTCAGCTGTTGTCCAATAGGCATCTGAATGAGAGAAAATTAAAAGACACAAATTTGAAAATGATTGGTGTGAGAATGTCTATTTGACAATAAATTCTAAAAAGAAAGCACCCATCAAAAGAGAAAGATAGTAATAATAAGCCAAAAGAATAATCAAAGGACAGTGAGACTTCTGACAGAGATTTTGTATATATGCTGCATGAGGCCTTTTAATAACAATATTGAGAACAGTGAAGATATCAATATAATAATGCTAAAGATAAAACTAATAGTAAAAATAAAATAAAATGTTCATTATTACCTTACATTACAATATTGGTCTTGAATTTTAAGCAAAATCTAAGTGGACTGATGATATAGTATATTAACATAAACCATCAGGACTTAACAAGGTGTCTTGATATCTCAAGAAATATTTACATGACTAGAACAACTAAGAATACTAAGACTTTGCTTTGAAATTCTAGTACTGAAGAAGAAACTAAATCTGTTGTAATGGTTATGAGTGTAAGTTACAGGAATAGGCATGTGTGTACTATAAGGATAAACAGAATTCTGTATTAGTTAGTCGTAATTCAGAATAATAATGAAAATATAAAATAACAGCACTCGCTACATTTGCTTGATTACAAGTTATTCATAATCATGATGATCACCAAAGAACGAGCTTCAGGCTGCATTTTTTCTCTTCAGACATGGTACACAGAGTAAAATATTACACATGGTATTTTTCAGATACAGTCATGTTATCAGACTGGCGACCTTAGTTCAAGTTTTTAAAATATCACTCTGCTATAAAATTGCATACATTCATGTTCACCTTATGTTGTTGGCTCATAACTGAAATAAGTGTCGGACATTCTCTATAGAGTCACTTAAACTCCTGTGGAAGTCACCATACATTTTTTGTCTGTGATTTCTTCTCTAAGCTATGCCTTTCAGTGTGTACTAAAGAGAATAAATTCTAAAGAATCATTGGAATAAACATACTTTATAACACTGCCCAATTTATCAGTATTTATTAGCAGCCACACACACCCAGTTAGATAGCGATAAGTTTGAGTCGATTCATACATCCAGCACACGCTTTGTGTTTACTGAACAGCTGAAGGCACATCTAGGTATCGGCTTCAAGTATCTCATAAGTTGGCTGAATAAAAATGCTTAAACAGAAATACACTCAATTTAAAAAAATTAAATACAGATATACGAAATTTCCATTATATAAAACAATATTATAGAACAATATTATAGTTCCTTTAGATTTATTTATTTATTTATTTTTAAAGAAGGGGGAAGAGGGAGAAAGAGAGGAAGAGAAACATTGGTGTGTGAGAGAAACATCAATAAATTGCCTCTTGCACACCTGCAACTGGGGACCCAGCCGACAACCCAGGCATGTGCTGTGAGCAGTAATTGAACCAGTGACCTTATAGTTAGTAGGCCACAGCTCAATCCACTGAGCCACACCAACCAAGGCAAGATTCTTTAACTTACGTTTTACATGAACACTAGGACTTATAAATATAGCTAACATACTGACATCCATATGTAACAAACTTGATAAAACTATATTCTGTTTTATAGGGCTTTGATTAAGGAATTGTGTTTGTTTCCTTGTATATATTCAAACACAGAAAATTTTGGCCATGCAGAAACTAGATATTGAAGTAATCTATATTAAAAATTTTGCCCAAAATTAATACTGTCAGTTGAATAAATAGTTGATTATTTACCTCTCAATGTTGCATAAAATGTGACCCATTATACAGATCACAGTACTTGCCTTTTTAAAATTTAACAACAACAAAGCAAATTTGCATGCCTAAAACCATAGGTAGTAGTGAAACCTGTATATACTATGTTTATTTTCCATATGCATACATACCTGTAATAAAGGCACAATAAGAGATTAACAACAATGACTAATAATAGAGTATACCAATTGTCTTGTCCTGAGGGGGACAAAGTGCAATGGCACAAGATTTCATCATACCACTCAGAAGAACATGCAATTTAAACTGTATAAGTTGTTTATTTCTGAAATTTTCCATTTTACATTTTTGAACCTTGGTTGACTCAGGTAACTGAAACACAGAAGCAAACCATGAAAAAGGGTGGACTACTGTACTTTGGGGTATTGATTTGATTTTTATTATTTAAGCTCAGATCTCTGAATTTTATTCTGTTAAAACTGTTTTTAGTTCCTGAATTTTTATTACACATGATTACTTCCAGTTAAAGTTTCATTTTGCTGAAGATTTTGAAAAAATTTATAAGTATAATGTACATAAAATCTAAATACTTCAGCGAAATTAAACAAATGCTAGTTTTCTGATAATTTCATTATATTATAAGAATATCTTTTCTATTTTTAAAATCAAAATTACTGACCCTGGAATTACTATTGCTAAGACTATTTAAAACAATTATCCATTTTTTTTTTTTAGTCTCAACTGATCACAGTTTTCATTTTTCCAAAGTATTCAAAAAGTGCAAAACTTTTTGATGGATTACAAACCAACCTTGATCCAGGTTTTTGCATTAGTGGCTGGTTGAGTGAGCTGGTGGCCTGTGGGGTGACACCCTGTGCGTGCCCCTGCAGAAGTCATTCTAACAGAAATAATGTTATACGAGCAGAACATCTGCCCTAAATGTTCATAGCTTCCAGACTGCCCTACCCAGACATTGCAATCACTTGGAGCCTGCGGGAACAGGACACGTAGATGATGCTCTGAAACAGCAATGTTTCCAAATTTCAAAAGGTTAAGTTTTGCTTTGGCGGAGGCCTCTTCCCTGTTGATCGATACTTCCATAATAAGCAAAGAATGACAGCCAAAAAGGAAGACACCAGCCAAATCAGTTACTCTTCCTTAACATTTTTAGAACATAGTCTTATCATTGAATTCAGCAGAATGTATGTGCCCTGCATGTTTGAATAAATATAAAATCACTTCGAGCAATTACTTATCAATAGCAATAAATATGAACTAGTATGTGATATAGTCATGTGTGTTTTCCATATATATTTCCCCTTTAGGGTATACATGGTTTTTATACTCTATTAAAATCTTGCCTTACGGATTACAATGAAAGAAAGGGAAAGAGAAATAAATTAAAGGAAGGCTAAGGAAATAAAAGATGTTGGTTATCAGGCTAGTACATTAATAACATTTTTAAGCTCATTTACTAGGAAAACACAAAATAGACTGATTTTTAAAGGATCAGTATGAATTCGGAAAAATGCTGAATGTTTAACTCAATCCATTACTTAACTATTAAAACAAATATTTGTTCATGTGCTTCCCTGAAATGAATAGAGACATTTTTGAACAAATAGAAACTAAGCTTTGTACCAAATAATCTCAACTGGAATAAATATTAAAGGATATGACTGAGAGCCCTGCCTGGCTTTCTCAGCTGGTAAAAGCATTACCCCCATGCATCAAGGCTGGTGGTGGGTTCGATTCCCAGTCTGGAACAACGAATCAATCTCTCTCTAAAAATGCAACAATGTCAGTGAGTTGAGTACAAAACAGTTTTCAGGTGGGAGGTGTAAATGATGACCAAGACAAGTAATTATTTCTGATATACAAGGAGAGCTGTTCCTTATTAACTAATCTCGCCAAACTGATACATAAAACAAGAGTGCTGGTGTAATTGCTGATGTGATAATTACAGCTGCTGTCAGGACTGGGTTCTCTGGGGGATGCATTATCTATGGGAAGGCAAATGATAATTACAAAGAGCTGTTTTGCAATCATAAAATAAGGAACAAAAATGCTCCCACTCTGTCATCTCTGCCTCTATTTCTTTTTGCTCTAGTTTAAGTCAGATAATCTTGAAGGATGTTAGTCATATCTCTCACCATTGGCTCTGGCAACTCTGATTGACTGCATTTTCCCAATGTGAAGTACCAGAGCCTTTTGGAGAGCTGGCTGATTCCAGTGCTAAGGAAAGTACGGGGGGAAACAACTGGAATAAAATGTACAGCGCAGCCTGAGGTTACAACCCAAAGAAATCAATAAATATTAATGAGTCCATGCTGATACAAACAAATACAGAATAAATAAATAAAGATAAGAGACCACTCTTCCTTATAGAAGAATTCCAATTAATAAATGCAGAACGAATGTGGGGAACAAAGTTACTGTTTCGATATCACATCAGAAATAATTGCTTTTGGCAAGATCCGCCTTCTGCAAAATAACTGATGGATAGTTTCCAAATATGTTAATGTTATGAAAAATAAACAAGCAAACAAAGAGTGAGGAATTGTAACAGATTGGAGAAACTAAGAAGATATGGCAGCTTAATGGGGAATCTGGGCGAAGGGTTTATGGCACTCTGGTATATTTTGCAATCTGCTTTATGTTGTCTCAGAATAAAATATGAAAAGAGTAGAATATACGAATTGCACACAAATAGTTTTTCTAACAATTTAAATGTTTTATATTTTAAACAAACATCTTAAGAGTCATATTTTGAGTAACAAAAAGAGGAAAACAATTTTTATTTTTTGGCAATTAAAATGACTGTTGAAATTGTGTTAGAAAGAGAACAACGAATTATTCTTGAACTAGAAGAAACTATTTACCTACATCATGGCAAATTATTTTTAAATAAATCAATATTTTAGTAGCTATTTTTCTTGTCTACCCTCACCCTCCTCCATGCGCCTCTCTTTGCTGTACTGTGCACTCTCACTACAGGAATAAGCATGGGGCCAAGACAGCGGCAGATTAGTCACCCCATTTTTTTCCTAATTAGACCTAAAGGGATTTTTCTCGGAAGTGAGTGTTGTCAGACTAACGGAAGCAGAGTCTACATCCCCGGATGAATGCTGACACCAAGAACCAGAGCTACCTCTACCCCCTACTCGTTTTTTTTTTTTTTTTTTTTTTATTAGGAAGGTGGGACAAGGTGGTAGCTATTGTAAGTCAATAAATTCCTCCTTTGTGTTTAAGCTAGTCACTCTAATATTAAATAGGATTTTTACTCTGCCCTCATATCATGCCTAAATATTAAGATCAGTTTAGCATACCAAAAATCTTGGTTCTAAAAGTCCTAATTTTTTGACTGCTTTCCTAGAGTAATTGCACGTCTTTCTCTTTCAAATGGATGGATAAATTAACCATTATGTTCATAACTGATATGAAATCACCTGGAATTTTAGAATCTTAAAGTGGCACAAACATTTATAGTTGTCATCACAGAACATATTTTGAAACTTGTGATTCTGGTGCAAGATCAAGCTTTGGGCACTAACGGCATTCCAGATAGTTAATGTTGAT
Organism: Phyllostomus discolor; assembly: GCF_004126475.2. Taxonomy (NCBI): domain Eukaryota; kingdom Metazoa; phylum Chordata; class Mammalia; order Chiroptera; family Phyllostomidae; genus Phyllostomus; species Phyllostomus discolor. The sequence continues at coordinate 15,851,848 of NC_040913.2, forward strand.
CCAAATCACTCTACTAAATCACTCTACTATGTTAATTTTCCTACATCATTTTGGATATGCCAAGTTGTTATTCTCTGATTTCATCTCTCAATATGCAGGAGAAGGCCATGTTTCCCAGCTATGCTATGGTTTCCAGTAACCTCTGATGTGCCAGATTTTCCGGCTCTGATGCCATTTCAACATACCTCTAGGCATGCCAGCATTTTATGCTCCAATTTAATTCCCAAACTGTTAAGGATATGCCAGATTGTTGACTATGAAGTCATTGTCAGAATAGATCCCCATGCCACTGGGAGAGAATATTTTCATACTAACAGATTAGCGTTATAGTCTTGTACAATTTATGCACTTGTTTCTTTTCCTTCAAGAAACTATTGCAATTTTGTATTTATAATTGCACTGTCAATTTTTTGCCAGTCCCAGAGCTAACAGCTTTAATAATGTGAGGGCTTAGGTGAATTATTAAGAAAATTTTAAATTCAAAATTCCAAACTCAATCTATCATTTTTCTACCTCCCACCAAATTACTTCTATCTTGCATTTTTTAGTTGAAATTCAAATCAGACAATGTGTTCACATCTTCACCTCAAAATATTACTTATTCCTCCTCCCTCAACTTGGTCCACATTCAACATATTGCGAAACATTGAAGATTGTGCATTGTCACATTAACTTCAGAATCAATGCCTAGGTTTATGTTATCACTATGATCTTTATAGAACTTCCATCCATCCATTCATTAGGTTTCCATAGTAAATTCTCAAAAGACGTATGAATATAGGTTGGTTTGTCTAGAAAATCTATGATTTCAACCAGAGTGACAAATAGCTTCTCCCTTTATATAGAATTCCTTGGGACAAAATCGGATTGCTATTGGTAAAGGATAATGAAAATGACAATAATTATTAGTTACCAATGAGGGCTACTTTGTGATTTATTTATAGCTGTATTATTTTCCTGTGTTAGAAATATAACTATCTTAAAAAGCTGTTACATTTAAAAAATTTGTTAAGATCATATAGCTTTTGAACTTCTACTCCTTTTTAACAAGCTGTATTTTAGAGTCATTTTTGGTTTAAATTCAAGTTGAGAAGAAGGTACAGAGATTTTTAGTGTACCCTGTGTGCTGACACATGCAGAGTCTCTTCCATTCAACATCCCTATCAGACTGATGCATTTATTGTAATTCATAAACGTACACTGACACATTATTGTCACTCAAAGTCCATTTTGTTAGGCTTCGCTCTTGGTGTTATGCATCTTGGGTTTGAGCAGATGGATATCAACTGGTGTCCACGATTTTGGTAACACACAGGGTAATTTCATTGTCCTAAAAACCCTCCAGGCCCCACCTGCTCACCCCTCTCTCACATCTAATCTCTGCCAACCACTGATTTTTTTGCCTTTTCCGAATGCCATGTGATTAGAATCATACAATATGTAACATTTTTACACTGGCTTTTTTGCATTGGTATTATTCCTCTAAGTTTTCCCCATGTCTTTTCATGGACTGATAGCTCATTCCCATACGATAGTACCCCTAATCATAACTCTTAGGGACAAAGAAGAAAAGCTTAAATCAATTGAAAAAAAAGTAAAGATTAAAATATATACTGAGCATATCATAAATGGCCATATTCTGTTGTTTCTTTAAGAATAAATGTATTTTCAGTAATATATTCATTTTCTCTTTTAGTGTATTGATTCCTATTTTATATCTTTAGATACTTCCTCTGTTGTCCTTTGATTTGTTTTGTGTTCTATTTGTTACCTCTTGAAAAGAATGTTTAGTTCATTATTATTATTATTTTCTTGAAATAGGCGTTAAATCATTTGTTTCTGCAGATTATTTTTATTACTATCACTTTAGTCAAAAATTACAGAATAAAAATGTATTTTATTGTTTCATTTATTTAAATACAATGTAACTTAAATTTAAAATATCAATTTAATACAATACTTATAATGAATATTATATTAAACTAACTATATTAAGCTAATTACCTTAAAATAATTTTTAAATGATTGAGCTTCTATGTTGATTAAATATATTTTGTTAATATCACTTATCTTTCTTTTTAGTAATCTTTCTTTTTTCTTTGGATTTTTTTTTTTAGATTTCTTGACAATTTTAAAATATCCCTTTGCTTTAGTTATATGCTTTAGTTATTTTTCATTCAGACAGACATAATTTTACTCAGCTTACTGTTTTTTGTTTCTTTTGTAGCTTGATTATTTCATATATAATATTTTTGTTTTTTATAAGAAAATATAACTATCCATAAGAAACTTGTATTTTCTCTTCTAACATCTTAACTTTATGTTATTTTGAACATTAATCCCTTTGATCTTTTTTGTACATCTTTTTGACTCTCCTCTACAAAACACTTTTGAATTTTATAATTTTTGATGCTCTTTTTAAATTTAATTAAACTTCCCCTAGCATAATGTGAACCTCTGTATCAGCTTCCCTTTCCTTACTTTATTTATCTAAATAAGCTTGCTTTAGCCTCCTCCCTTATCAAATGGACTTGCTATTTTATCCTGGGAAATGTCAGTTTTCACTTTTTCACTTGTGCCAAGTCCACATGAGGTCCTACGTCTAAAAATCTCTTAAATGTTTGCTTCTGCTTCTGACAATATTTTTTTTCAAATTAAAGCCTCGATTTCACCATAAACTTAGAGTTTTTCACATACTAGAGAATGTTTCAAAGTACCATCTTAAAAAAATGTGTTCTGACCATTTAAAAAGAAGTCTATTGGAACTCAGTGGTCTTTACCATCTGTAGATTCTTTATCAAAATTTAAAGCTGAATTCCTGATAAAAATAAATATAATTTTATCATCTATCAATGAAAGGAGAATTATAGATGAAGCAGGCATCGTGAACAAAAATCATTCTGTAGGAATTTTTCCTTGTGGTGTCTTTCAGGTGTTATGTTGGCAATTATTTACCCCTTTCTGCTTTGCATTTGAGTCTGGCTTGTGTGCAAGGGACAGGTGTTGGCTGTGAGGTGGTGCCTGCTCTGTCAGTGACAGTCATACCTTTCTACCTCTTTGTCCTTAGGTTGTAGTTCCTACACCTACATAGGCCAGGCACAATCTCACTGCCTCTGTTTTAATGCCAGTATTCCAAGGCAAGCAATGAGTGTGTAAGGCTCTGATGCCAATGTAATCTCCTTGTTGGATATTAACATCTATGCTAGGCCTTCTCAGTAGGATTTAGTTATTAGACCTTTTAATCATGTAAATAGTCATGTCTTAATCTTCAGCAATACTTAGAAATGAGCCAGTCTTGGCGTAGCTCGGTGGATTGAGCGCAGGCTGCGAACCAAAGTGTTGCAGGTTCAATTCTCAGTCAGGGTACATGCCTGGGTTGCAGGCCATGACCCCCAGCAACCGCACAGTGATGTCTCTCTCTCTCTCTCTCTCTCTCTCTCTCTCTCTCTCTCTCTCTCTCTCTCCCTCCCTCCCTCCCTTCCCTCTCTAAAAATAAATAAATAAAATCTTTAAAAAAAAAAGAAATGAACCAGTCTTTAATCTAGTTTAATCTCAACTACACTTTCAAGATTTTCATTGAGGTTTCTGACCTCTGGGTGATTCTCTCCTTAGTTTACATTCTTATAATTCTCCTCTTATATTATATTGAATGCTTTATTGTTTAAGATATTATTTTAAAATGTCTTGTTAGCCCTGGCTGGTATAGCTCAGTGGATTGAGTGCTAGCTGGAAGCCAAAGTGTCTCTGGTTCAATTCCCAGTCAGGGCACATGCCTGTGTTACAGGCCGGGTCCCTAGTAGGGGCCACATGAGAAGCAACCACACATTGGTGTTTCTCTCCCTCTCTGTCTGCCTCCCTTTCCCTCTCTCTAAAAGTAAAATAAAATAAAAATGTCTTTGTTATCTCTATGGCATTTGAGACATTGTCAACATTTCATTTTCAGAGAATACACTCACTTACACTCAGTACTGAGTGTTAAAATGATTCTATCCCTTGGTTACAGCAAAAAATGCACAGTGGACATCTGACATAGAGAGAAGCCAATCAGATTATATTTTCCTGAAATTTGAAAAATTAGTTTTAGACACTTCAGATAGCTTGACAAAGGCATTGCATTTTTAAGGTGATATGAACTTGGGAGTTGAGGGCCGTGTTCCCAGAGAATCAACACACTTTGGCCAGCAGAGAGGCAAGAGAAAGAGGCGGATACCTGGAATGGTTCAGCAAGGCGGGGCCTTGATTCTGAACATTTAATTTCCTGGTTACAGTCCTAATGGGGCCTTACATTTCTTCCTGCCATTTAGACCTGAGAGATATTCTTTATCTGTAGAATATGTGGGTGCTGTCAATAAAAGTAAGTAATCCTTGTTAAAAACAAATGAGAATAACTACATAATTTAGATATCTGAAGTGAAATAGCCAAATAAAGTACATATAAGTGATTAATTTATACTAAAAACCTTATCAATAGAGAAAGAAAAAAATGGGAATATGTTGGACTATGTTTTTAAAGAAAGCTCAGGAATTACTGATAGATTTGTTTTAGGGGTTCAGCACATAATTCAGGATTATTACTAGTTTTTAACATGAGAAACTGAGTGGTTGGCAGGACCACTCACTGTAATACTTGAGGAAAAATGAAATTTTGGTGATGGTCAACAATTCTTTTTGAATGTGTTCATTTGGCATGCTTGTGTGATATCCGATATCTCAGGGAGGGAGGCAAATGCATGAATTCAGAGAGGTTAGTACCAGAAATATTATTGTGGGGGAAATCAGCATGTAGACAGAATGCAGAGCTTTAGGGATGGGTGAACTGTCCTAGAGAAAAAGTAGAGAAGGAGAAGTCCGCACCGAGCCGTGCTGTAGAGATGGTTATGGATATTGACATGGTGTGGTCTTTTAGATAAGGAAAAAAATGAATTCAGAAAACAAATGTGCTGTCTTTGTAGCCAAAACACTAAAGTGTTTTAAGAAATACACTGTTGTTGCCTGCGAGAAATGCCTGCGGATGTCATGCGTGAAAGATGAGGACAGAGAAACGACTTATTTGGCAACAGAAAGGTTGTTAGTGGCCTCTGGTTTGGTATTTAAGCGGAATTGATACAATTCCATTCTAGATTGGAATGAGTTATGAAGAAAACTCTTGCTTTGAAGGAAATCAGGAAAATGGCTAAATACCTGGCATAAAAGGAACCATTAAAGGCTTTTAAACTTAGATGCTGGACCATGTTTAAATGCTGGTGGTGATGATTAATGGAGAGAAGAGTTGTGTTTGATGATGCCAGAGATAATGAATAACTGCCTAAACAAAGTCCATGAGAATAATAAGGATCTGATTTATTGACAGAGGGAATACAAAGCTCAATGTAAAAGAGAAATTTGAAGAATATGAGTACAGATACAAATATTTTGCTAGATGATTTATTATGACTAAATATTTTTGATAATAGATAGTTAAGAGAAAGCATCAAAACCCAAACATTCTGAGTCCAAATTCCATCTGTTTTACTGACTCATTTCACTTAATCCTTCAATCAATATTTACTAGCAGCTACTATTGACGGTCACTGATCTAGCTGCTGAGGAAGAGATTTGAACAGGACAAAGGAAGTTTCAGCCTTCATATGTTTTATACTATATGAACATTCAAAGATGAGTTCTGGAAAGAAATAGCAGTGGGCATGTATTTATGGATGGGAAATTAGAAAAAGCCCTCTAAAAGATATATCTGAGCCAAGACTTGAATAAAGGTAGAGAGGCAGCTACAAGATTAAGTGGAAGAATGGCATTGTTGGCAGAGACAACAATAAATAAAATGGCCCTGACTTGAAAGGATGCCAAGCTTGAAAAACAGCAACCAGAAGTATTAAAAAGAAATAAAAAAGGAATTCTATGAAATGGAAGGCTGTGGTAAAGATTAAATTCCATAACATATCCAAAGCACTTAGTACATATTTGAGACATAATAATCATTCAGTAAATAAATACTACATTATTATTTTATCAACTTACATAGACATTCTATGACTAGAAACCTGTAGCATATGCAGTAGAATGTGGGATTTTGTTTGAATGTGAATATTTAGATCCTTTACGTTTACTATACTAATGTTATTATACAAAATACTCTTAGAAATCTGGTTTTTGGAATTTCATACAAAGTTAGTGTATGAGTTACAAATTTGCATGTGTCATACCAACTTTTCCCCTTTTTCAAGAGTTCACTCAAAAGTAAACTCAGAAAATATTTTGTTTATTCTCCTTCCCCCAATGAGAGACACCATCATCTCTTCTTCTGTTCTCCAAAATACTTCAATTTTAGAATTTACTTTCTATATTTATTTATTTTCCTATAAACCTGTGAGGACTTCTGTAGCATTTATTCCTTCAAAAAATAGTTACTGAAGATCTTACTCTAGTTTGTAAGGTGATTGATAAACATAGCAACTAATCAAAGTTAATATCAAGTGCTAATATTTGTACTAATGACAGTAATAGAAGACCCATGCAGTGTTTACATTATCAAACATTCTAATTGGCAAAAATATAAACCAATTTAATTTGTATTAAGGACATGACACAGAATAATGTGGTATAGAATGACTGAGACGGACTCAAGGCAGGGGCGAAACATCAAATCATCACACTTGAACCATTGACAAAATACTCCTGTGATGACGGAAGAATTAAATTAAAGCTGAAGAAGGGAAAAGAGGAGGGAGATGGGAGGAGTGAGGAGGAATGAAACAGATGATGGGTTAAAATATTAAAGAAATTAAGTGTTCTACATTGTCATTAAAAGGAGGAAACTTTTTCGATCATGTGCTGTGAGAGAAGAGTACTTAACTGATCCTTAAAAGGCAGAGTAGGCAGAAATTTATACAGTGTTTCCTGTTTATTCTTAAGGAACTGAGTTATAATATTTATATTAATAATCAGAGATCCTAATTATCAGTTGAAGAATCATGTTAGTATGTTTGGAGGTCAATAATGCTTATTTAAAATGTCTACTAGAACATTGTATGGGAATAACTGTGTTTGAGTATGTGTCTAATCCTGCCTTATTTACAACAATATAGATTAAAGCTATTGAGCAATAAAAATTCAGAAATGCCTGAAGAAGAATCTCAACTAATAATATATCTTCAAAATTCCTCCCCATTTTTGTGCGTGATTTGATATCTGTACTCCGGGAAGAATTTATAGGAGCTTAGTTTTCAGTTTATGAAATCATTTTAAAAGTTTCTTTCTCTGAGCCAAATTTGGACTCAGTGTTTGATTGAATTCAATTGCTTGAGGGTATAATATTTGCTGAAATAAAATCTCTGGATTCTGCAAGCTACACACTATGTGTATTCAAGTTTCTCTGGGATTTCAAAAGTACAATAACTTCCAGGGAACAGCTCATCTTAATTCATAAAAATAATTCCAATAGTTTCATGTTCTCCAAATTCAGTAGGACCTTAAGCATTTTAGAGTCACTTTTCGCCTCTCCCTTTTTACAAAGTATCTTTCAAACTTTTATCACACTCCTTCAGCTCGCTGACTCACCACCTGATTCTCAGGAGACTCAACCTCCCGTTCCATGTGGGTACCAGAAATTATCAAGCAGGATCTGTCTGAACTTCGGCCTCTTTTACTGTCAATGATCACGTGTAAAAACCATCCCAGAGTTTTTCCCTCTTGTTGCTGGTCCACCTTCTTTGTCATGGTCAATATCTGCATGCTGAAGAGACTGCATCTCTGTTTTTTTTCCAACAGCATCTAGTCCTGTGTATCCAGCATTCCCAACATCTAATGCTTAAAACAACAACCATCTATTTCACTCATGATTTTGCAGGTCAGCAATTTGGTTTGGTCTCAGGTGGGCAGTTATTCTTATGCAAGTCTCATCACTCATACATCTTCTGTTAGCTAGATGGTAATAGCTCGGGCTGACTGGTTTATAATGCCATTTCTGGGAAGGCTGGGATAGATGAGGACTGTCTCATGTGTTCTTCTCCAGCTGGCTTGAATAGGCTTGTTCACATAGCATCAGAGTGTTCACATTAGCCAGACAACAAGCCTAATGCACAAACGATTTTCAAGCTCTCCAGCTTCTTGTTTGCTATTGTCACATTGGCCAAAGCTAGTTTGAAAGCCACCCTTTCAAGGGGTTGGGAAGATTCTATCTTTAATGGGAGAAATGATAAACTCGCTCTTCATTTCAAGATTATAGACACTGGGGAAGAAAAAATTGTTATCCAATATTGTTATCCAAATTGTTATCCAAATTCATCCAATAGCTCACAAACTTGGGGGACAAGTTAAGACACAATTAGCCAACCAGACACAGTACAGAGAATTTCCTCCACACAAAAATGTGAGCTTTGACTGTATTGTTAATTTGTTTAGTTTCAAAACATAGGTTATATATTTGTACGCTATACTGGACATTTACCAAAATATGTATCATTGGATTACTTATTTACTCTTTGGAAATTAAATACTGTATCTTACTACCTCTGACTTCTACATTAGTCTAGTAGAAAATAATGCAGACACTACATGTATATTTACTCAAAGTATTCATTGTTTATTGAGCAATAAATGCAGTTACACCCAATAATTTTGTCAGATTTAAATAATATCAGATCCTGCTGGAGTGGCTCAGTGAAGTGAGTGCTGGCCTATAAACCAAAAGGTTGCTTGTTCAGTCCCAGTCAGGGCACATGCCTAGGTTGCAAGTCAGGTCCCCAGCAGAGGATACACTAGAGGCAACAGCACACTGATATTTCTCTCCCCCATCTTTTTCCCTCTCTTCCCCTTTCTAAAAATAAATAAATAAAATATTTAATAAAATAACATTATGAACTCAATCTTCTGCTCTGCTTACATACTATTTATTATTCCTAAAGTCATTTCCATTTTTGTTAATTGTCACCTGAGGAAGCATGTTTATTGATTTGAGAGAGAGCAGCAAGAGGGAGAGTGGGAGGGAGAGAGAAGGAGGAAGAGAGAAACATCAACGAGAGGGAGAAACCTCGATCCGTCACCTTCTGACACGCATTGACTGAGGACTAAAAGTGCAACCTTGTTGGTGTATGGGGCACTGCTCCAACCAAGGAAGCCGCCCAGTCCAGGGCTCAAGTTTTCTTTTCACAGGACAGGAATATAATGGGAAGTTCATGGATATACAGATAAACAGACTTTCACTTAAAAATGGGTTTGTAAGCAATAGTTGTACATGATTTGGGGAAATGTCTTGCTTTCTGACAGCTTATCTTTCTTATGCATTCAGGATCATTCTGAATATTAGAGGAATTTTAGGGTTATGGAGTGGTGATTCAGGAGTTTGTGATAATGAACAACCTATATGTGGGAAGCTATCATATAAATGGCATTAATGTCTTAGAATGTTAACTCACTTGAATGTTTAGGTGTTACGTAATTTAAATGGTATTTTAAATTTTATATAAATATATGGTTGCATCATATTGTAGAAACACCCTAAGTTTTTCATATAAAACATTTTGCTAATATTGTGATCACTTGCAATTGACTTCTTCAGCATTTCTTGGGGCATCCCAGCTGTTCTCCCCGAAAGGATATTCTCTAGAAGATGTTGAAAAGCAGTGCTAACAGTAAAGCATGCAACACATCCGGTGCAAAACAAAACCTACCTCAGTATGTTTTATGATTACCTTCCATCACTGAGACCACTTAAAATTATGTTTCAGAGGTTCTTAATGTTCTTTCTCAAAGTGCAGTGCCAGAAGGCACACCCACCTCATTCAGGCCTTTGATTTCACAGGCCATATTTTCTAAATATGCATTTGACAGTATTATAAAAGGATGAGGAGTCTAACTTCAGAAAATGAAGGCACTTAAAGATCTTTATTTTGGTTACTACAAAACAAGATGTTTCCTTCCCTTGGGAACAAAGTTAAAATATTTCCTGTTTCTAGTATGAGTCAGCTTCAGTAGGAATTCCAGCTTTTCTTCCCACATTTTTCCCAGGGAAAAGAAAACAAATCACATAAATGCCTTTCCAAAGAACTTTCCTTTTTTTTCTCCAAATCCTGGGATGTTATGGGAGCCAATGGTCTTTACATTTCTATTCCTAGTGTTGCAGTTTAATGAAGTGACTGGTGTTAAAATACGTTTGACTGTTAATCCAAATTACACTCCTTTTACTCCCTACTACGGTAACCGTATCTGCATGAATTAGACTTTGAATTTGTGTATTCAGCATGTTTCTTAGAGACTCTGAACCCTTAATTTGGATGTTTTGCTTTACATAGATTGCCTATGTAACCTTCCGCAGGGCATGGGTCACAGCCAACCTAGAGGTGCTATAATAAACAGGCTGAGGGCCGAGCTAGGTTTTCTGCACACAAAAGTCACTGCTCATTCTGCCTGCTCTGCAGGGGCCTGAACAATTTTGTCAGGAACAACTGACGAGAGGGCATCAGTGATAGTTACCTCATAGTATCATTTGTCAGTTGATATATGAAATATTGAATTTAGCATAGGAAATATGTTTTGAAGGTTTTAATAAGTACTGTGACAGTTGCATTAAGCTTGAAGTTATTAAAATAAATAGTAATTCTCAAGTGGGAAAAGAATCATTAAATGTCAATTCTTACATATTTCATTGAGATGCAAGGGACATTATTTTGGAAGTACATTTAGGGAGGTTGAGACTACAGACTCACTGGAAGCCCTGTCCCTAACATTTCAGCCTTACTTTGCATACGGACAGTGCTCTGGAACAAAAATAGAAAAGAGTTCAAATAAATCGCATAGTATATTGTGAGATTTTAGGCACTGCAGCAGAAAAATCCAAGATTCCAAGTTATACCATGTTCTGGCATTTGTGGTAAGCCCTGAAAAAAAGATAAAGCATAAATAAAAAGTGTCGGATGAATGTGCAGCATACATTATAGTGAGACATCAAGAATTATCATGAGAATTTCATTTAAAAATAAAATTAATTTGTCAGGGGCCAATTTGACTTTGCAATTGTATTCATAGAAATCGTGGTTACTCTTTGCCTTTTAGGCTTTAACACAATGAAGAAAAATGAAGTTATTAAAGTCTGCTTCTAAGGTTACCACAGAGACACATTCTCAACCCAAGTTCATGTAATTTTAATGACAATAATTTATTTATTATTAGACTCCCTGGGAAAATCAGTTTGTTAGGACCAAGACAGGCAAAATCCCAATGCATTATCATTACAGAGACCTACTTTATACTTATTTTACTTGGCTCAAGGTTAATTCCTGTAAAGTTTATTTTTAGCAGTCATGTATAATTCCATCCTTTTATTTCCTTTATCGGCACTAGCTCGTAACAGCTTTGGCATGATATTATTTTATGATTGAAAGGTGGTAATCAAGGCAAAGGCATTTTCATGTTGTCCCCTCCTTTGATCATAAAAGCACAGAGGCTAGCAGGGAGAAAAAGGTGTCGGGTAAATATTATAATGCCTAGAACAGTCACTGACATACTTCATAAAAGGCAAAACTAAAATCCAGGAAAGTAGATAAAATAGAATTCTGACATAAACACTTGACTCAAGCAAAATGAGTCAGGACAGGAAGAGCGAAGTGACAAGACTGGAGGGGACCAGTACACCACAAAGAGCCAACTGCAAACGCGACAGTTCCATAGCAATGGCTCCACCCATACAAACAAACTCTACTGGACATTTCAATACAGTAGGGAGGAGTTCTTCCTAATAAAGAGCTATGTGCTATCTACGGGGGACTCACTTTACATACAGAATTACTAACAGCTTAAAGTAGATAAGTGGAAAGAGCTATACCAAGTAAACACTCCTCATTAAAAATGAGATAGAACAGTAGGATGGGCCAATACAAATTCTAAGACAAGTAGCATTACAAGAAACACAAAGAAAGGGTGTAAAATGATGAATAAATCCTTCGATAAAGAGGAAACAACTATCATAAACACTGGTGTGCCTAATAACAGAGCTTCAACTACTTTAAGTAAAATTGGCAGACCTAAATGTACATATAGAAAAACAAAAGCACTATACCTATGAAAGTATTTTAAATTCTAATCCTTATCCTTACATCTATGTAAAAAATAAATTCATAATGAAAAATATTTTCACAAAGACTACTTCAAGGCATGATCATTCACTGGTGAATTTAATCAAACATGTAAAGACTCTTTAGAAAAGGACAGAATACTTACTAACTCATTTTTAAAGGCCAGCATTACTTTGATTTTGAAATCAGACAAAGACAATACAAATACATTTCTACTTGTCTTTCTATCTATTGATTGACCAATCTATATCTATCCTATAAATATAAAAGTAAACATCCAAAACAGAACATCAGGGATATATAATCCAGCAAAATAGAAAAATGTAGTACATCATAAATAAGATTATTCAGGAGTACAAAATTGTTTTAATATATCATCACCAATCAATTAAATTTACTAAATTTAAACAGTATTCATGAAAGTCATATGATCATTTCAATAGGTGCAGAGAAAATGTATGACTTCTTAAAACACCCTGATAAAACACAAATTAGAGGAAAATAGTTGGTGAGTATTTTACTATCAAAAGTAAGAATTTAATTCAATGAAGAATACCAGCAACAACAACAAGAATATAGACATGAAAAAGTTTTAAATCCCTAGACTAGCAATTGATACCTAGAAGAGATAATAACACCTAAGAATCAACAGAAAAGGAATAAGAAATCAAGTAGAAAAGGAATCGAGGCACACACACAAAATTCACTGAAGCAGAATGAAGAGATTCTCAAACTCACTAGTTATCGTAAATTCAAAGAACTAGTGAAATATATTTGGGTGCATAAGAATGGCAATGAAGAGAGAGAAAACGTTGGTCAATATAAGGTGATCTGGAAGGTGTCTTGTGTGGCTTCTGGAAGTACAGCCAGGGGCAGCTTTCACTGGAAACACTTTGAGGTCTTCTCAGTGAAACGAAGTGTCTCATGTGCTCCATGGTCCAGAAATCCCACTCCAGGCATCGGTGCCTATCTCCTAGAAATTCCCAGGGACAATCATATAAGAAATAAATGAAGGAGATTATATAAGACATCTAATTTTATTTGCATGTCTATATATACATTGAATGACTGAAATCATGGAGTTGAACAAAACAAAGATGTCAGTGTGGGAAGAAATCGATAGGTAAAATGTAGTAGATGCCAATTTTAGAATAACCATGACTTATTTAGAAGCAACAAAAAGTAATTATGTATTGCAATATAAGTAGAACTTAAAAGTACAGAACAAGTATCAAAAATGCTCTGCAATACACAAAACATCCAAAGACTTCAGGAGTGTATGCACATTGCAGGATTTCCATTGAACAGGCAAGGGTTAGAGTTTGGATAGAGGAGAAGAATGAGGATCAGGGTGAAGGACAATAAAAGCAAAACAATCACAACACTAACCCAGAAAAGAGCTTTAGGTCATCAAAATAACAAACAGGAACTGGCTGATTAATAGAACTGTAAAACTGTTTTGCTTGAAAACAAACAAAAAACTATAGAATAAAATATTGAAACCTACATTTCTAGGCACATGTAAACTGCAGCACAAAGAGTGAGAATAACAATATAAACCCCTTCTTCACAGACTCCCTGTTTGCTGTGAGAATACCTGAAATACTTCACTCGAATCGTGACACACCGCAGTCACTTATCAGTACTTGATCTACAGTTACCTAAAATACAAGTGTTTCATCTATAATAAGGAAAAACTAATTGCCAGTAGAATTGTTTAATATTTTCTTTCCAATCTCCCCAAGGAAAAAAACTATGAAACTACATAAATACTTGTATTTTAAATTCTTTTGCATTTGATTAAGTATATATCTGTGTATAGGCATAGGTTTTCCGTGAAAAGCAATATAAAAGAATATAAATATTGAGAAGATTTGAGGATATAAGTTCTCCAAATTGCTAGCTTGTGATATTTTCCATATTGATGAACTCAACTTTGCCATGAATATTTTGAACATGAATAATAATGATATCCCTTTCCCACAGATAAAGAGTGGAAGAGGAAAGATTTCTATGGCCGTTATTTAAGCATCTGGAATCAGATATGTCTGAGGCAATATGATTTCATGAACTTTTCAATTACATGAGTTAATAAAATTCAATTTCCTTTTAATCATTTTTCTTGGTTGTGATTTAAAACGGAGATTCCAGACTAATACATAAAATCTTCCTTCATACTCAGTATATAAGTAACAAGTAAAAATACTTTCAAAACTGTTGTTCATAGAAGTAAACTCATGGAAATATCAGTCTACTTTCCACCTTATTCCATCCTAAAATTGAATAAAAGACTTTATTCCTCCTCTGCTCACTACTCCACTCCCCAGTGATGAAAGAAAAAAAAAAAAACAACACTCATTAATATATTAATATCAGGTAAGGTAGCAGAAGGTTGGTGATTTACATAGGGAAATATTTTGTGTTCTTTAATTCCATCTACTTACAGAGAAATAATAAAGTTGCCATCAGAAAATCAATTGCACACATAACCATATTCCCTTTCTAAGGTAGCTGTCAGCTGAAAACACTGAATTTGTTATATTGCAAATGGGAAAGTGCCCCAACCTCTCTCTCTCTCTCTCTCCCTCTCTCTCCTATAGCCAGATGAATTCCCAGATTGTTTTAAACAAAATTAAAAAGCACTTCAGGTAATGACCTATATTTTTGACATTTTTCAGGTACATAGTTAAGTGTTTAGACTAATTAAAACTTCTTATTTGAATACAGCTCAAAACTTCTCACCTCCAGCTCAGACTTAATCACAGCCTGATAGTCTGAGCATCCATGAAGTAAAAGAGGATAATGTCATTTTTTTCTTAATTTCCACTCATTTGCTATCACTTTTTGGCTTCCTAGAATCTGTAGGTTTGATGATGGTGGTTAAGACATAATGAGAGAAAAAGGGCTTTTTACTTAATGCTCTTTGTACTTATCCTTTGGCTGTTCCGTGACCATTGCTATTGCCAGCCACCAAATGCGAGCCCTTTCACGGGCTGCGTCTCTAGTTCTACGGTGCATTCTCTGTCACAGCCAAGCCTTCCTTACAGCATCATTTCCTGGTGTGCACTGTGCAAACTGAGGCTGAATTCTTGTGACTACAAGTCATTTTCTGCTCCAGAAGATCTCTTGGTAATGTTCTTTCAAGACATTCAGTCCCAGTTACCCTCCACGTCCTGAAAAGACATTCTTGCCCTGTATGCCGAGAAATGCAGTTTGAAAACATCTCTTTCGGCCTTGCCATTCATTGCTGGCTATTCCAACAAGCCTACAAACTAAATTTTTTAAAGTGAAAAGTAGACAGTCTCCTTCCCGTTCCACAAACTGCAGGATGACAGAGGGCATGCTACTTTACAAGCCTCTGCTGCTCCATCTCAGGGCACAGACGGGAAACTTTGCCTCTGGGTAGGAGAATGCAAGAACCCTCCATCTTCCCCAATGGGCTCATTTTGAGCCTTCTTTACCTGATTTGGGGGAATGGGAATTCACTACCTCCACCACAGTGAGGGATGGAGAAATGCCCCAGAACCCTTACGACTTATCCTCAAAGAACATCTTATTTGATTAGTTTCTACATGTCTTTTATATAGCCTAGGCAGAACAATAGTTGTGATTGTCACTGGCATCAGTTGAAATTATTGTGTGGGGCAAAAGTAGGTTTCCTGTCATTTGTATGGAAAACAACATAATAATTAATAAAAATAATATGAGAAAAACTGCTTCATATACTCACAAATGTAAGCCTACTTTTGACTCATTCTATATATTTCTCTACAAGTAATCACATTCCTAACCATGACTTTAAAGATAGGTATATTTGAGTTTCTTTTCTCATTTTGCAGGAAGTCTGAAATTGCAGGAACAGATCACAATGAACACTCTTTAAAGCTCTTCCAAAGGACTTTGGTTACATTTGAGCTAA
This sequence comes from Phyllostomus discolor, assembly GCF_004126475.2. Taxonomy (NCBI): domain Eukaryota; kingdom Metazoa; phylum Chordata; class Mammalia; order Chiroptera; family Phyllostomidae; genus Phyllostomus; species Phyllostomus discolor. The sequence goes on from NC_040913.2 coordinate 15,867,832, forward strand.
AATAATCCGTTAAAAAATGATAAAGTTTCATGACTAGGTATCTTGCAAAGAAACTACTTTTTAGTTACTTTGTTTGGGATATGTTTGTTTGAGGAATATGAGAAGAATTGAAGATTTTATAATGATGTAATCTATGGATAACCTAGGTATATTAAAGAGAAATTTATGAGTATTACTTTATTTTAATATATATCTGTAAAATATACTGTAAAATATTTGCATGTTATATAAAAATACCAAATTATCTCAACATGGCTATTTTTGAGTCTTTTATTTTTCTGTCAAGTTTACTGTGAAAAGTAATTTAAAAAACTTTTCAAAGAAGGGAACTAAAGCAAGAAGGTCAGAGGACATCAAGTTAATTGTCATCTCAACTGAAAATTTTTTTTATCTGGGTCACATATGCTGCAAGTAGTTGATTTCTTTTAACAGGTGCATTTCTTTCTATGTGCAAACATATTTTTAAACACGTCATGTGGCATCCATACATTACTCTACAAAAAATCTGTAGTGTTTTTGTACTGGCAAAATATAACATGTTACAATATAAAAGGTATAAAAAGTGTATAAACCACAGGCTACCCTATATTTAAATGACTGTTTCCTTCCACGGTTACTACTGCCTTTCCTTCATATGTCTTTAGCTACCAAACAAAACATTTTGAAATTTTATTTACGATCTCCTCTATTAAAAAAATACCACATATAAGCAAGAGAAAGCACAGTGGAGGCTTCAGTAATAATACACATGTGGTGGCAGAGCTCGGCAGGAAGGGTGTTTGTTAGGGGGTGTCTGGCACCGACCCAGGGAAGGGAGTGGTGGGAAGCAGAGGCGGACAGAGGGAGAAGTTGAGCTGCAGTGCAGGTGCAATAACCCCTCTCTTCTGACCCCACAGGGAAACTCAGAAACCAGGATGGCCTTTCTGAGTTGTCCCGGGCTGGGTGGACATGGCCGGGGCTCTGTCTGTCCGGAGGGGCAGGTTCTCATGTAAAGGAGTGCACTGCAAGACAGCAAATCTGGGGGCGGGGGTGAAGGCACCCTACTGACACCACCCTCAGCAGCTCTTCCAGAAAGTCATTCTCCGAAGGAGACTGAGCAGATGCATCAGAGACGTTGTGCGTACCCTGTGCTTCTGTGCTCACAGGCCTGGCTGAGAAAACAGCAAACATGCAAGGGAGTAATTCTTACACCGTCTGGGTAATTTCCTCGACTCTCTCTACTTGATCCATAAACTGACATTCCTTAATGAGCTTCAGCTTACTGTCATGTACTTTTAAGAGATTAATTTTAAAAATTGATGTTCGACTTAGTGTAAACAATATGCTCTTTTGGCTGCTTAAAATTAAATAAAAATGAAATAATCATTTACAACCCTGAGTAGTGGACTTTCCAAAAAAAAAAAAAAAAAGCTATGCCACCAAGGGAGAAAGCATATCTAAGACACATATCTCACTGCCTAGTTGGAAGATTCTAATGTGCTTCTGAAGATTATTAGCACTCCAGACTTTGCCAACTGTCTTTCCTGGAAAGACATTTCCTGAATCACCTTTCTCTTCACTCTTTTATCTAAATTTGATAATTCTATCACGTCTAATCCAAATGTGCAGCATGGGTTTCTTTATAAAAGGTGTCATCGACATGGGCAGTAGTGGGATGGTTGCAGGGGAGGGGAACGGTAGAGGTGGTAGAGGGTACAGAGGGGATAGATGGTAACGGAGAAAAATACAACAAAATATAATAAAAAATACCCTGGTTGGTATAGCTCAGTGGATTGAGCCCTAGCCTATGAACGAAAGGGTCGCTAGTTCTATTCCTGGTCAGAGCACATGACTGGGTTGCAGGCCAAGTCTTCAGTGGAGGGCACACAAGAAGCAACCAGGCATCGAAGTTTCTCTTCCTCTCTTCCTCCCTCCCATCTCCTCTGTCTAAAAATAAATAAATAACCCTGGCTGGTGTGGCTCAGTGGATTGAGTGCTGGCCTGGGAACTAAAGAATCGCTGGTTTGATTCCCAGTCAGGGCACATGCCTAGGGCTGCAGGCCAGGTGTCCTGTAGCAGGGGCACATGAGAAGCAACCACACATTGATGTTTCTCTCCCTTTCCTTGTCCCTCCCCTTTTCTTTTGTCTAAAAGTAAATGAATAAAATCTTAAAAAATAAAAATAAAGAAATAAAATCTTTGAACAAAATAGCCCAAGAGGAATTAATTGTTTTCATGTATGACTCCTGGCAGTCTTGAATATGCATTATGGTGGACATTTGTTCATTCAACTTTTATCATGAGATTTCTATGGTCTAAGGCAGGGTGAATTGAAGAAGCATGACATCTGCCTTCAACAGGCTTGCTACTCTAACAGTAGAAACAGTCACACAATTAAACATAAACTATTAACTGTTAATGGTTATAGAGGTGGAGTACTATGAGGCCATATAATAATGGGAATTAACCTACTCAGTGAGGTCAGTGAAGTCTCCCTTTTATTTGGAACTTGGATGAGCTAATCACTCATTCCCTGAATTAAATTTAATTCTACTGGAATCATATGGTCAGAATGATGAAAACTTCTGTTTTCCAGGGCTGAGAGCGCAGGCTCCTTTGATTTACCCTCCTTAATGGGAACCCCAGATCCATTCCTTGACAGGATCTGGCTACTTCATGAAAGCACTTACCAGGATGGAGGCAAGTGTCTGTGGCCCTAGTTGGATCCTAATGCCTAAGTCCTTCCTTGTCTTGATTAAAATTTCCTTGTCTTGACAGGCACTGTCCCAAATTATTATGATTTCTTAGTCTTCAAGGCCTAGAGCCTCTTTCTTACTATTACTTTTCCTCCACATTCTTAGGTTTTATTCAACAAAAGCCACTTAATTATACTTTGAGAACAAGGGAAACCCAAGTTGACATGAATAAGACCATGCTTTTCCTTTAGGTTAGAGGCAGGAAGCAGATTAAGAGGCTGAAATAAATTTTACTTCTAATTCCTTTACCACTTCCCTTCTAATAATCTGAGGCACTGAGATGAAAACATACAGGGTTATTTCAATGAATTATTTTGCCACAAATTCATTAATTCAAAATATACATATTAGTGCATATATTGTGTTAAAATCTATTGAAAAAATTGGCTACAGCAATGAATGAGTCAGAAGAATCTCTGCCCTGTATGAGCAGATATTTCAGTGAGAAAGGTATTTTAACCTTTTAGAAGTGGACCTGACTAAAAGTGGAAAAACACTTCCCCAAATTGTGTATCAGAAATAAGTGGGCATAATATCTGAATATTTTTCAAGGGTATATTTTGAAAACCAATGACTTGCTTGCAGCAGAATTAGAACATGGCTTTTATTTATTTAAAACATGTCATTTAAAGTTTAATTTATTTGACATCTAATTTACTTCCCCTTTGTCGATTGTTCTTTTGTTATTAAAATTATTAACTGCTTGCCTCTTCTATTTAGTTGTGTCTACATTGCTCTCTTTTAAATGTTTTGTTTTGTTTTTAAATTGGTTTCTTGATTCTCATCAGCTTTCAGAAAGCTTGATTTTAGTTATATTCATGTTCAAGAGAAGCAGAAAATACCTGGCTATAAATCACTCAAATTCAATTTTTAAATATCTAAATTATTTCTGACCTATTTTAAACTTTGGTTTTCTTTCTACTTTTCATATCTTTGTTTTCATATTATTTTAAATTCCTTCTTTAATTTTCTTCTCTATTTTAGTGACATTGATAAATTCCATTATTTACCACTTTCTCTGAAAGATGCAAATGAATGGACTTCTTTTCATTTATTGCCTATCATCTTTGTCAATATGTAAACGAAATAATCTTTTGAAGAATAGAGTCAAATGAGATGCAGCAAAGGTCAGTGTGATGGTAACATAAATCCTGTTTGAAATGGCATGGAATAACAAGTAATCAATTTTTATGAAGTACATCTGTGGCTTGAATTGACTCAAGGTACCATAGGATTGAAATGCCTGATGTAGGAAGCTACCCAAAAGAACCAGGGTGGATCCAGACAAATCCAGCACCAATATAGGTAAAGGTAAAACCTAGAGTTAATCATGTTTGTACATTAAGAGGAGCAACTTTTAAGAGACAAAAAATCTTCTCTTTTCATCATCATCATCATCAGTTTTATTTATTGATATATAATAGTTTATTTTATTTTGTGTGTCCTAATAGACATCAGTTCTGCAAGGAAAGAGACTTCATTTTAATTTTATCTTCTTTTTAATCCCAACATGCTGTGTATCACCTGGCCCATTGTAGGTTTTCATTAAACTTTGACACATCAAGGGTAATAATAGTGATAGCTTTATTTCTACTGGATGTTAGTAAATAAAAGTGCCTTTTTAAGGCAAATTGCGGGAAAATAATAAAGCTATCTTACAGTAATTCTATCAAAGAAATAAAGTCTCCTCATACAATATCATTTTGAGTGGCGTCAGGGTTATACAAGTTTTACAGGGTAGTGGAACTGGTAACCTCTAAACCTCCACCAAAGTGTCCTTAACCCAAGGATTTCTGGTCCCTGGTGATGCTTCCTCCTGGAGAACACAGGTGGTGGATGCTCCCCATATGCATCTGCAATTCCCATAAAGATACAAAGACAGAAATCTCTCCCAAGGGCAGGGAAACTATAGAATAAAATCATTTTGCTGTGAAAATAAAGCACTATGTTTTTGGACAGAAAGGCTTTGCGTGGGGCAATGGGCACACCAGGCAGTGCGCAGATGATGTTTTGTTGAGTTGTACACCTGAAACCAGTATGATTTTGTGAACCAATGTCACCCCCATGCATTCAGTAAAAATTAATGAATTAAAATATGTAAATTGGCATGTTTGGGACTGGAAAAGCAAAACACATACTTTAGAAACAGATATTCACAATTCCAGAGAGGCTGTCTTACTGCAACTGAACACCTCACACGCCAAAGCAAGGCTTTTAGTTTGTTTGAGCTTTTAGCAGGAGACATTTGAACTGCAGGAGAGGAGGATGATATGTACAAAACCTACCTGAATAGCCAAGTGAATATAGGTAGAAAGGTCTTCCTTTCTAATCAACACGAGGAATTCACAGTGGCTTTGTGTCCTACTTTTGTCAGAGAAACACCTATCCCAATAGCATCAGTGTCAAGGGCTCCAAACAAGAATGCTGCTCTTGTTCTGTCAGAGGAAGGAGAGTCTCACAAAAAGTAATAGGAATCAAAATGCCTGTTTCCGTGACTCTGATCCTGCTTCAGGTGAGATAACGGGGGAACGCTGACATCTCTGATGAAAGTCCAGGGAACAAAGGCTCTCGTGAGTGTGGTTTACGGATGTAGCTGAAGCTGTGATGGCGCCTGTCCTCATTCAGTCACACGGCTGAGAATGGAAAACTTTTTTTTTTTTCCCTGAAGTTTTTGGAAAGAAAAAAAAAAGAACCTATGAAAGCAACCATAAATAAAATAAAATATATGTTACTATATTTATTATGGTTTATAACACGTAAACACAGACTAGTATTTTGGGCAAAAATAAATGAGCAAACCCCTTTCCCACCAATGCACTGTGTTTTGCATTTACCTTGACAGTTGATGTAATACTGTAAATAAATTTGTAAAACAACAACAACAACAACTTTGTCCTCTTATACAGCAAAAGAGTTTTAAAGCATTTGCATTATACCTAAGATGAAAACAACGATTAATGGAAAACAATAAAAGTTGTTCATAGAGACCTGCCTAGTGTAGGTCATTGGATTGAACGCAGGCTAAACCAAAGGGTGGCAGGTTTGATTCCCAGTCAGGGCACATTCATGGGTTTGGGGACAGGTCCCAGTAGGGGGCATGCAAGAGGTAACCACACATTGATATTTCTCTCCTCTCTTTCTCCTTCCCTTTCCTTTCCCAAAAGACAAAGTTATATACTCAAATAGACTGTAGATTTTGCTTATAAAATCAGAAACAAAATTATGCTACACTTACCACATAAATTGTATGCATATATTACATATATTTCATTGTGTCTTTATAAAACTAAATTTTAAATTTTTAGGTTAGCATGTTTATGGCTTATATCAGCATGAATGTATTCAATATCCTTGATATACCAATGTAAAATATCAAGTATACATTTAAAAATGCAAATTTACTCAGCATGTTTCATATTTATATCACTTGAAACTTTATAGTGTCATATAAGAATTGGGTTATTTATACCATATCAGGACATGTCAAGAGAGCGGTTCCAGAGTATTGTCATTTTGCATTTAAATACGTTTCTTATACATCATATTCATAAGTCAGGAATTTTTCTTATTATTCAATGTAATGAAAATTATTAAAATAGTTTATATTTCAGATTAATTCAGATATATATGACATTTGACTTTTAAAATGTCTTTATACAGTTGAGGTTTTCAAAATTTGTTAAATAAATGAACTCTCTTTGGATTAAATAAAACATACTTTAAGAAATTTATTCCATTTACTCTTGGAAGAAATTCTGCCATCTCACTTACCAATGTTCATTTTTACTTTGAAGTTCCCTGCCAAAAATTTCTCCAGGAAAAAAGTACATACATATACATATACAGGCATATATAAGTATAAAAGGAGAAAATACCAGAATATTTCAGTGATTCTAACATCACAGTTTCTTTTTAAAAAGAACTAGAAACTCTTTGAGTTGACTGTAAAAATCAACCATGATAAGTTTAGGGATGCTAATATTTCACTCTTCTTTATTCAGTATGAGAGCATTTAACTCAGGAAATCTAGTCCTTCTCTTTTATTGAATGTTCACTGGGGTGTCACAGACGGAGAACACATCACCCTTGTTCGTGCCTGTGCCATGGTACTGACACAAGACCTTAACTAAGCGTTCAGTGCTAGCTTTTATTTATCAGTCAGCTTGCTAAGCTGCATATGTCTGAACTGTACTGCTTGGATAGTTCTGAATGTTCAAGCTGTAAAACCTTAATTCAGGGATTAGTTCCATGAGAAGCTACACAACAGAGTATGCTTTCCTCGCACAAAGTAATCAATACCAGAACGCCTTAAATGAAAATGAACTTGGTTTGTGTACGTCACAAAGGAACAAATACACCCAAATGCATCTTGTCTATTTATCCGTTTGGATGGCACTTCAACTGCAGCTTTAAATAGAAAAGCGATTTGAAAGTGCATTTCATTGTCTGATATAAATTTCGGTCAGACATGGCATTGTTATCAACTGAGCACAAATTAGCCTTTGTTTTTAGGTTGCTCCAAAGTATATTATCGTGTTAAAAAAAATCCATATAGAAAACAGAAAGCAGCCGAGTGATTATTGGCTGAGTACTTTTGTACTCTTATCACAATGTGTGAGTACAGAGTTCCTGAGAGACAGCCAGTTGTGACACATTTTCACGTCCAGGAAATATGACACAATGACATTACAGGCAAATCTGAGGGAAATATAGTTCAGCCTTAATGCAGTATGTGCTATGTTAATGCCATTATGTTTTTTTTTTTACATAGCTTCGCAATGAGTTCATTGAAAAAGCAAACGAATGTATGTAAACAATGTCTTTTTGATCGTGACTTTTAAAAATCCTCTTATTACAAAACCTCTTTTCATCCTTTTCAATGAACAGAACCCCGGGGTATAGGTGGAAGGGAATAAGAGAATCGTATTATTTACAACGGGGAAACCTAAAAGCCTACTCACCATTGCGTTGGTCATTTAACTTCACCTGTGTGAGCCTATGGCCCTTTCCCTCATTTAAGGTGACATGATATTAGCAATGAGGTACACCACAAGCAGAGGTTTGCTTTTTTACTCTGAGCTTTTTCTTGACCTTATGATCTTGCCATCATTCTTTAAGTAGTTAGCTTCTATTAATGACTATCTGTCACTGCCTGTGTTCTAGATGGCTAGGGGAATCAGAGAGTGAAGTGATGCAAGAGAATATTTCACTTCCTCTCTAAATCAAGAAATTTTCGGTTCTCAATTGGCATTTTCAGATTGCTGGGATTCTTAAAGAATACTAAATAGGCAGTATTAAATACCGAGTCTTAGCAACATGATGCAATCTAGGCACCTTACTATCTTTGAATGATTTATATTTAAAAATATCTTCTAATGATATCTGTTTTTTTCAGGCACAGGGACAGCAAATCTAAGAAGCAGCTTCACAAACTGATGACATGTATTGCTCATAATTCATCTCCTGTAATAGTGTTAGTGTGTCCAATATAACTCCTAAGTTATTGTCAGGGAAGTAAGCAGTAAAAGCAGTTACTCTTAGAATCTAGCCTCTCTTTCCTTATGAAACCAAGTCCTTTGCCAACATTAGCTGACCATGTTTTTGTATATTTTCTGAGAAGAATAAGTGCATAGAGTGTATGCTCTTTGCTTCATATTTACTTAGGAGAGAAATCCCAACTTACCCAGGCATTTCTTTTCTATTCCTTAAAGAATAGAGTTGCCTTGGTTTGTGTTTTTATGTTCCTTTAAAACGATAAACATAATTACATATAATATATTGTTTAAGGCCTTAGACAATGCTAGCAATAAATGAAGAATAATAAGTGTTTACAGCCCTGGCTGGCATAGCTCAGTGAATTGAGCTCAGGCTGAGAACCAAAGCATTACAGGTTTGGTTCCCAGTCAGGGCACATGCCTGGGTTGCAAGCCACAGCCCCCAGCAACCGCACATTGATGTTTCTCTCTCTCTCTCTCTTTCTCCCTCCCTGCCCTCTCTAAAAAATAAATAAATAAAAATCTTTAAAAAAAATAAGTGTTTACAAATTAAAGGTATGAAAGTGATACTAGGTTTAAAATTTAGTTTAGGAAATGAGTGGACATGACATTAATTTATTCTAAACTTTTCAGAAAAATCTTATAATTTCATTTGTTTTTATTTGGGCTGCATAAAACTCATACTACTTACATTAAGGTGGATAACATTTTATTCCATGTAACTAGATAAATTCTTATTATTTTCTGCCTCGAGTGCCAACTTTCTTCAAATGCACCCCTGGTGTTTTCACCACTCCCGCCCTATAGGATAGGGTGGGGAAAGATTCTCTGAGCCCACTGCTCCCACTCAATATGCATCCCAGCACACCCTGCTGCTTCAGAGCCAGAGACAGGGCCTGTGCCAGCTGGGTCTCAACCACTGAGTTTAACCAGCTGATAGGATAAAATTGGGAAAGATAAACACCAACAAAAAAGTCAGGTTGAGTCAAACATATATAACAGGTGGCATTAATAGATTTGAAATTAGTCAAATATTTTGCATTCTTTTCTCCCATTCCAATGGCTAGTACTTTGGCATTATATAGGTATCAGTTTATCTCATGGTAAAAGACATACACACACACAAGATCCCTATTGCACTGTAGACATTTGAACTTAGCTGTGGCCTTTATTTTTATAAGAATGACACTTTTCTTTACATCAGAAATATATTAACATACATAAGCACTGTCATCGAAAACTAACCATGGGAATGGAGCCATAGCACTGATAAAAATGAGCTGTGGATCAGTTTCTAAAACAAATTAACTATCAGGTTAAAGTAATATAATAGTAATAAAAATTTAAAGGATGTAGCCCTGGCTGGTGTGGCTCAGTGGACTGAGTGCCAGCTTGTGAACTAAAGGTCACTGGTTTGATTCCCAGTCAGGACACATACCTGGGTTGCAGGCCAGGTCCCCAGTAGGGGAACACAAGAGACAACCACACATTGATGTTTCTTTCTGTCTCCTTCTCCTTACCTTCTCCTCTGTCCAAAAATAAAGAAATAAAATCTTTTTAAAAATTTAAAGGTATAGATGATAAGGATAATTTTGTTTTTATTGAGTCAAACAGATGTTTTTCAAAAGTCCATAAAATTTATGGATGGAAGAAATGTGTCATTGTCTCAACACCGGCAAGTTTTAAATTGACTTAATAATTAGGGTACAAAACAAGAAATGGGAGATGTGGAATTCAGAAGGTGACTGATTAAGATCCAAAGACCACAACCAAACATTTGGAAGTTAAAGAGCATTGGAAAGTAACACAATTCTCACTACCAGTCAAGTTCAAATAAAATGTGTAACTTGCCCTTAGGAAGTTCCACTTACTTTGTTTGAAATTTCTGAATGTTTATTATTATCTCTGTGGTCACCTGGTAACCTGACATTCCTTGAACATTCAAATCCAGTAAGAAAAGCAGAAAAAAAAATGAGTTCTATCTCTCTAACTTTCCTCTGCTGACTGCAACCCAAGAAGTTACTTCTGCCCAAGGAGAATTGCCCACCCACTAGTTACTCAGCGAAACAACAGAAAGAACAAGATAGAGCCTCATTTCTTGGGGCAGTAAGGGTCTTATTGCCTGCCTGGTACCAGCAAGACATACTAGGAAAAGAACTTCCTGGTTAGTTAACACTTCCATCACCTCACATAGTTATGGTTTGTGTGTATGTGTGTGTGTGGTGAAACATATAAATTCTACTCTCTTAGTAACTTTCAAATACATGATATAGTACCATTGAGTGTAGTCACCATGCTATGTATTAGATTCCTAGAACTCATTCATCTTATAAGTACCAGTGTGTGCCCTTTGACCAATATCTCCCAGTTTCCCAAATCAGCCAGCCCCCAGAAACCACCATCGTCATCTTAGTTTCTAAAGTTCATCTTTTCTTAGATTTCACACAAGTAATGTCATATAGTATTTGTCTTTCTCTGACTTACTTCACTTTGCAGAAAGTTCTCGAGATCTATCCATGTTTTCATAAAATGGCAAAATTCCATTCTGTCTTATAGCTGAATAATATCCCACTGTTACACATCACACTTCTTCCTTATCCATTCATCTGTTAAAGAACATTGAGGTTGTATCCATATCTTGACTATGATAAAAATGATGCAATGAATATAGTCATGCAGATGTCTCTTCAAGATTAGGATTTTGTTTCCTTTGGCTGCATAACCAGAAGTGGGATTGATTTTGTTGAATAGTCTGTGTTGGCTTGTAGCTCAATGAGTTTCCCTCAAACAACTATTTCTAATTATTTATGGAGTAAATTGCAGAGTACTATGCCTTTGAAGTTGCTTACCGGAAGACAGTTGTGTGGTGTCTTCCACAGAAGACTTCTATGGTGTCACATTTCCTCAGTTTTTCATGTTTTTTGAAGTTTTTTGTTGCCGTCTTTGAATTTAAAGTATCAGCAACCTTCTCCAGTTTCTACTGTCTGACTTCCAGAGAAAAACACATTTTGCTCATTGTTAGCGATGATTCTGATGCTTTCTCAGACTCTGTGGATAGGTCTGCTCCATACATCTTGCTCGCTGTGGTGGCAGAACTGTTAGGCTCAAATGCCTTCTAACAACCCTACACTAACCAGACTGGCTGCCTGACAGTCTCCTTTTTGCTTTTCCAATGGCATTACTAAATGCTCAAATTTGTGTTCTCTCTCTGGTCTACAGATTTAGGCTGGCTTTCTGCACATTCTCAGTGGTTAGCCAAATTGCGCTCTCAGCTCCATTGTAAGTGGACACCAGGAGCAGCTATCGAGTGTGGGGGACATGTGCATGAGGCACACAGAGTGCTAGGGGACCACAGTGAGGTGTCCAGGTGGCTCATGTGCAGGTCTTTGGATGACGTTCCAGACACAGCGAGTCAGATCTGCATCCACTTGAAACCCTCCATTCTAGGCCCTGACTGCCGTTCTGCCAGCCGCTCACCAACCCAAGTCATGCACTCAGGACTCGGTACCCTGGATGGAGTGAAAGAAAAATGGCTCCCCTTGGCAGTGCCCTGCTCAGCTGGGTAAGCTTTGCGTTCACATACTTTCAGTTTCCTCTTTGGGAAAAATAACTGGCGGAGGAGGGTTCTCTGGGTAATGAGCTTGTTGCCTCTGGTCTTGTTGCCTCTTCACACAGGTGAAGTCCAGCTATTCTTACCCTCTCCAGTGAGTCCAATTTCAGATTTCCCACTGCAGCAGTGTGCTGGACTGGTTTGTAGGATTACCAGATTTACACAAAGGCTCTTGTCCACGGTGATTGTATAAGCCAGTGTTCTCCAGGGAATCTTGGACTGCAGTCTAGAGGGCCAGGAACCAGTTCACGGGCCACTTCAAGGTCCACAACCAGGACTGAGTTCTGTTTACTCATTATCCGATGTATGGGTGTACAGAACTCCTCCCAGATCCAC